>NW_027508975.1:14660000-15260000 GCF_051911475.1 Siphateles boraxobius
ACCTAACTAACAACATTCAATACACTCAAATGCTGTTTAGTGTGATAGTGTAACTGTTAGAGCAAGTGAAACAGCGCTGCGTTACCTCAAGTTTAATTCGTCTAATAGACTGACCTGTGTGAGTATTAATTCAGCACTTGCATGTAGTTCGGTAGAATGAAATGTCCTTATTCCTTTATCCGCGGGTCTCGCGTTGCGTGTGGCGCTGGTATACGTCTAGCAATCGCGCCCTGCTTCACACCACAGTCAAAAACATCAATGTATTCACTCATCCATAAAAGATCCATCAGCTTGACGACAAGACCCATACTTAAGCTTAATGTGGAATATACGTCATCATTATACGCATTTGTTATTGTAAGAGGTTAGCGACCCCTGGTGGCGAAAATTCCTGCATATTGTACCTTTAACTCATGTTTCAGGCAAAATGATGAGTTAGTTTATTTCTTTTCCACCAAGTCCAGTTATATTCTATAATACTCAGAATGGAATTTTACTTCTAAAAACTAATATTATGGGTTCAATGCAGTTAATCTCAGTCGACTGCATTTGTTGCAATGTTGATTCTCATAAAAAGTGAATTCTTTAAAAATCGGTTACAGTGCAAAAAACAAGAAAAAATGATTGGAGCAAAAACCTCAGGGCTAGATTATTGTAATGCTCTTATGGGTGGTTGCCCTGCACGCATAATAAACAAACTACAGCTGGTTCAAAAGGCAGCAGCTAGAGTTCTTATCAGAACCAGGAAGTATGACCATATTAGCCCGGTTCTGTCAAAACTGCATTGGCTCCCTATTAAACAATCGTATAAATGTAAAAATATTGCTGATTACTTACAAAGTACTAAATGGTTTAGCTTCCCAGTACTTGAGCGAGCTCTTAACGCATTATAGTCCTTCACCTCTATTGCGATCTCAAAATTCTGGCCAGTTGATAATACCTAGAATATCAAAATCGACTGCTGGTGTAACAGGGTTAAAAAAGAACATTTAATTTAAATAGTTTTGATGTGTGAATTCCATGAAATAAGACATTTGTTTGTATTCAGTGTTCAAAGGCTTCCCTCCTGTGGCTATTTATGGTACTGCAGACATACTATTTTGTTGTTCTGCAGCAGATTGGACTGTCGTTGCTGTGGGTAGGCCTACGATTTTTCACGCTCTAACTCATTAACAGATTAATTGTGATAATACAATGTTTTAAGTGAATATTTTCGAGGCAATTTCTTTCATACTTGTATTTGAACGTATATTTAATTCATTTAACGCTTTAAGTGTGAACGAGTTCATTGCCTGTCTTAACATTCTGACAATTATTTGTATTATGAGTTGAGTGAATGTGTAATTTATATTTCTCTAGTCTTATAAAGGTCTGCAATAGTTTCTCTTCAGCCAAAGTGATCTGTACTTTTTTCTATTCAAAAAGGTTGCTTTCGTGTTTATTTTTTTTAGAAATGTTAACTGATGGTATTTAGCAATGGATTATCCTGTAGCCTACTAGTACTATGGCAAGCCGTTTTAACTTTTATTTATTTCCAGGATATGAATTCTTGATATCAACAAATCAATTTTCACTAGTTAAAATTATAGTTATTGATATCAGGAATTAGATTTATACTAGTAACAATGGCAATTTTTGATATCAGAAATTACATTTCCACTAGTAGCAATGCTAATTCTTGATATTAAAAAATTACATTTTTACTAGTTAAAATTCTAGATATCAAGAATTGTATTTCAACTAGTAAAAACTACAATTCTTGATATCTGTAATTGTATTTTCACTAGTGAAATGTCACCATAGGCTGCCATTCAAAATCAATTGTTGATATCAAGGATTGATTTCTTACTAGTTGCAATTCCAATTTCATATATCAGAAATACAATTCTTACTAGTAAAAACCTTTATTTTTGATATCAAGAATTCAATTGTCACTAGTTGAAATCTCTATTCTTGATATCAACCATTGAATTGTTACTAGTAACAATTTTCAACAATTGAATTTTTGACATCAAGAATTCATATCCTGGAAATGAATAAAAGTTAAAATGGCTTGCCATACTAGTACACTAATTAATAACAGGTATTTTGTTACCGTTTTCATGTAGTAATACAAGTTTGGCTGTATTGAGCAGATTAGAGTGTCACTGCTGGTCTTATGAATGTCTGCAGTAGTTTCTCTTCAGCCAAAGTCATCTGTACATTTTTCTATACAAAAAGATAAAGTCAAGTGCAAAGAAGCCTACATGTGAGTGTGTCTTTCACTATCGTTACACTGCCGGTATTTAGTTACTTTTCCTATTTAGTACCTAAACTCTGGAACAGTCTCCCTAACATTGTCCGGGAAGCAGACGCATTATCAGTTTAAATCTAGACCAAAAAACACATCTCTTTAACCTGGCATACACATAGAGAATCGAACATTCCCATTATTCAAATCAGTTAAATTATTATTAGGAACACTTCCTATAAGACCCAATGTACCCGTTACATCATAAAAAGAATGGCATCCATCTACACTAATGTTAGTCTTTCTGCTTATTCCGAGGTTTACAGTAATCAGATGGATCCGGGCCGTATCCAGATCAGATGGAGGACCTGCACCTAGACACTTCCACAGCGCATCCCTGAAGTGTCTGCAGAGGTTGTGACTCTCCCCTGTGAAGGCCTCATCGACACGACAGCCATCGGCACTGATCCTCAACAAACCAGTCTCCCTACCGGCGTGATGACTCCGGTCTTAAACCAGATGGAATATTCTGATTGTTCCAATCCGATCTGACTTCTTGCCTGTAATGCTGCCTTTATCATAATCATACACTTTTCGTTCGTTGGCCAGAGGAGAACTGGCCCCCTGACTGAACCTGTTTTCTCCCAAGGTTTTTTTCTCCATCCTGCCACCTGATGGGAGTTTTGGTTCCCTGCCACTGTCGCCTTTTTCCACATTTGTTGCCATTGGCTTTTGGCTTGCTTAGTTGGGGACAATAAATTTAACATTTAATTTAATATTCAACAATAATATTGATCTGCCTGCTTTGACACCATTATATGAGAACTGAACTGGATGATGACATCACGGTTTTATCCAGAGCGGCTATAAATATAAATTAACTAAATTAATAACTTTTTATTACAACAAAAGGGAACATCACTGAACTTAGTTAAGCTGGACTGTGACACAATTTTCTTCTGGAAACAAACTCTGTTGCATTTTCCTGTTATCTCTGTAAAGCTGCTTTGAAACCATCTGTATTGTAAAAAGTGCTATACAAATAAATGTGACATCTACATTAGAAATATGGAAAGTGCTCCGAAATATCACCAATTGAAGAGCACTTGAAAGTTCATTAATGGTCTATAGATTTTCGCATTTTGTCTTCTGATGCCACCTAGTGGAAATAAAAGCATTTTTGAAGAAAAGTTGTAGTAAACACTTTAAATCAATATCTTTTATTTTCAAAACAGGCTGCTTTTGGAGGGTATAAAAAATAAACAGAATCTTTCAATAACAGTGGCATGCAGGGAAGGTGTCTAGTCCTGTGACAGACTTCACATATTGGGCATGGATTGGGACTCAGTTATCCAGCTAAAGACAAACAGAACATGAAATTGTTCTTTGAACTACTAGAAAGAACATGTTCTCCATTCTCTGATTATAAAACACAGATTTGGCAATATCACAATTTACAAGGGATTTCCCCAGAATCAAGACCTCAAATTCGTACCGTTCAGTGACAAATCACAGAATGGGAAAGAAGACAACAAAAGATTGTTTAAGGTCACTCACACCTAGAAGTAGCAATCAGGCCCAATATACTTATGTGTAAAGGCAAAACACAGCAACAACCAATTAAAAAAACAACAATCATAATTAAGACGAGACCAAAATCAGGTTTCTTTGTCTACAATTTGTTCTGTAAAGAATTCTGTTTGCCTCAAGTATGGTAAGATGCTGAAAATGGAACAAAATGTGCATAGTTCCAGTGTTGACACAGTTACTGTGAATTGCCATTAGGTTATAGTGAAGTGGTCAATAATGAACGAGGTACTGAGGTACTGGAAAACACTTTTGAGTATTATTTTTATGAGTAAGTTATTCTTATGTTGAAATATAAATGATAGAGATACAACTACCCGTACTTACACATGACCGATCAGCACAACTTTATGCATTACACAAAATACTTGAAAAGCATCTTTGAAAGCTTCATTTTTGCATTGGTGCAAAGTTAAAGGTATAGTCCATCCAAAAATGAAAATTCTGTCAACATTTACATACCCTCGTTTTGTTTCAACCTTTTTGACTTTCTTTGTTCTGTGGAGCTTTAAAGATATTTTAAAGAATGTTGGTAGCCAAACAGTTTCGGTTCCCATTGACTTCCATTATATATAAGTGAAAGTCAATGGGAAGTAAAACTCTTTGGTTCTCATCATTCTTCAAAGTAACTTCTTTTGCGTTACAGGTTTGGAAAGAGAGGATGAGGAGTAAATTTTGACAAATTTCTTTTTTGGGTGTCCCTTTAAGACTATAAAAATGAAAAAGAAAACATACCTCGTCTTGACATTTAAAATGTGAAATAAGACAAGAATAAGGAACAAAAGGCAAAGACTAAAAAAGATGTGCGATATAGCGATATAAAACAAGGTAGTCAGAGTACTGGAAACTGAATATTTTATGCGAATGGGAAATATGAAAGTGTTTTTGAATTTAAAACTTCTAAGCCTCATGAAATGTTAGCAATTAAAAATGTTAAGGTCCATTAAAATTTTTATTATAAGATTTTTTAAACTTCCGTCCATCTATAAATTTAACTTATGTTTGCCTGAAAGTGATTTAAGAGAGGCATAAAATCGGATACACTTTAGACTGAAACAAACAGTTGTCACATAAATTACAGCTTAAATATTAACAAACTGAAAATGCACTAATACCTAGAGTCCAAGATCTTCGAGTCTTACAGTTTCAAAAAGTTTGCAATTTTTTTTTTTTTTTACCAGTTGATCAAGTGGTTCAGAGAAAGGGCTTGATACAGCGGAAGCCCAGTTTGGCTCAGAAAAGAGGTTTACAGTGAGAGGGTACCATCACAGTGTCCGCCCTCAGATGGGTGTGTTGGGTAGATGACCGTTAGAGGCGTTCAGCATGCTGTTGCTCAGCGTGATGGGAGATTTGCCGTTATGTGCCTGAACATTGTGGGACTGTCCGTTAGGAGCTTGTCCGTTCCGCTTTTCCAAACTGGGCGAATGCCCTCTGAGAGACTCTCTCTCTTGGGGCGTCGCACTTCCTCCCATCTCGGCGTTCCTGCGAGAACTAGTAGTCTGGGGGACCGTCCTGCTGTGACAAAGATGCCTGAACCTGTTAACCGCGATGGTTAGCAAGGCACTGATGCACAGAGCTAACAGAACGGACACCACAACTAGCTCCTGCAAGTAGGAGGGTTTGTTCACTTGCTGGAGGTTTCCGCCAGGCTCAATCATTCGTGAGTTTTCCTCGTTCGACCCAGACAAGCGGGTGAAATTTCTACTTTTGAACGTCGTGATCGCCAGCGAATCTTTGTGTGTGACAGTAGGATCCACATCTTCTGGTTTAGGCCTCGGCTCCGTCTGCTTGGGTATCATCCACCTGGGAGTGGAAATTGGGTTTTTATTTTCCGTTTCGGCAGTCGGGGTGCTCTGCGGGCGGCTCGGGGAAGTTGCTAGGATGGTGGGGTTGCCTTTCTGTTTAACATGGTAGACGGTCAGTGTTTGGGTGTAGCCGTTCTCCACAGCCTGACACAGGTAGTGTCCCAGGGTGGAAGGGGTCGCCACAAAGCTGAGGCTGCCGTTGTCTGGCTGAATGTAGATTTTGGGCGAGAGTTGGCTGTTAAGACGCTCCCAGTGGCGTTTGGCAAGGTGTGATGCTTCCGGGCACTGCAGGTGCACTACCTCGTTTAGAGACACAGACACCACTTCACCTGGAGGACACACAGCTGAGGAGGTCAGGGGTCAAGGGTCAGCATACACACGAAACCACGATGGCAACACAGGCATGCAGTTAAACCAGTACTCTGTATGGCACTTTTACATGAGTAAGTACAAAAAAGGGCTTGAAAAGAAGGTGCTTAACCTTCAGAAAAAGTTTAATGTCAAAAGGTCAAATTAAAAAATATACTATTAAATATCTATAATGTAATTAAATATATTATATATTTTGATTTGCTTTATATTTAAATTTACATTTTTGCAACCCTGTTTAGCTACTAAATAGTTTAAAACCATAATTTTTGTGAATATTTTCTAGAATTTATATTTCAAAAAGAAAAAAATTCAATTTAAATGTATTTACATTCAAATTTAAAACAAAAGGTTACAAATTTATTTAAGATTATGTTATGCCAAATTAGGTTACACGTTTATTATTAACAGTTACATGGAAATACTACAATACTACAATTTGTGAGAAAATTAAGGGCATAGAATGAAATAGCTTTCATGCTTCACACGTTTATGAATTGTTTTTCTTAATAGAGGTAAAATCATGTGGTAACAGGGTTGTATGTAAAATGTGTGACAGCTAAATATTATGTTTTTGGTTATGTTTTTTCCCCTTAAAAGAAATAAATAATTCAATATTGTGCCAAGATTTTGACATTGTTGTAGGATATTTTTGCTAATTTCTGAATGCAAAAATCTCATGGAAAATGCCATAAATAGTAAAGGACACACTGAAAGATCGAAGTAAAAATGAGGCAAACGAGAATATTTCAGGCCAGGGACTTCTGTTGAGTTACCAAAGCACCACATTTGCAACTGCATGAAATTAAATTGAGATTAAACTATGAGTAAATGAATGGTACACAATTAAAAAGGATAGATTTTGGACTCTTGGAATAAAAAACATCATTTATACAGTGATATAATTTATCAAAGATTAAAAAGATGTACACATAAACTGTACTCACTTGAAGGGGTTCGGGGCTGGCCAGAGCGTGACCTGGGGGTCACATTTTTACACTGCTCTGACACATTACCCTCATCTACATCCTGGACACTGTGAAAAGCAGTGAAAGGAAAGATAAAAAACAAAGGACAGGAGTATGCTGAAGCAACCCAATCAATGTGAATGTTGAAATCTGCAATAAAAGCGCAGTAAACCAACCGCATATTTAATTAGGGAGTATTTGTTAGGTTTGAATACACTCAGTTGTAAGATACTTACAGATGGCCCTGACTGGTTATATCTGTGCAGACTTTCATCACAGGGTTCCAGCCACAGAAGGGGTCTCTTGCTAGAATACACTCAGCACAGCTCCAGTAGTAAGAACAGTTGGACACGGGTACTGACACCACTCCTTCTGAAGAGCCTATCAGCACTGCACCCTGGGGAAGACACAAACATTTACAATTAATTCTTCAGACTCTCTCTTGCACCATACAATACATTTCTGTTCAATAAATTTGCAGTGCCATGATTAAATAAATACTATGAAAGAATGAAGCTGTGACTATTCACACTTTAGACATTTCCTTTTTCTTTCCTTCATAAAATCTATATTAAATATATTAATACATTTTAAATTTAAACTATACCTTTTCAAAATAGACTAGTTGGTGTTAAGGAACCCTGTAAAATTAATTTAACTCATGTACTCTTCAACAGGGTAACAAACAGATATTAATTTAAATAAGATTTAATATTTAATAAACTTAACTTATATTGTATTGTACCATAGATGTTAATTTTAAGTCAGTGAGATACAGTTCTCAGAAAAGCCACGTCTCTAAACAGAACTGTTATCTGCCTTCTATATTTATTCCAATTTAAGATTATTAGCACGAGGCTACTCAGGGGTAATTCCTTCAGCTTTTGAACAAACGTCTACACAAGTGCACATTAGACTAGAAAACCTCTCACACACACCTCCATCTAACCCAATTACAGACGAAATGTGATTGCTGAGGTCAGTACATACAGACTCATAGAATTGTGGGTCAGTGACACAATCTATTTGAACACTTTTACACAGTTTATGTTTAACAAACAATTAACAGAATAAAATATCGAATAAGGACAGAAAATAAAGTCTGTCATGAGCAACTGGGCTCTAATTGACTGAGCAGCGTGATGGGAGTGGTATAACCCAGCATTTGTGCCTTACAGCTGGGACACCAGTCACCGGATATTTAAACCAAATGATAATAGTAGCACAACAGGGGTTATAACCAAGGAATCTGATTTAATGGCTCAAAGAGTATGATATTGTGCATGTAGTGACTTTTATTGTGTCAGAGGATTACATAGATTAAATACAGACACGCACAGATGTCTGTTCCCTGAGTAAAACTAATAAATGACACTTGAAGTGATGGGTACCTTAGAGACTGAAAGCAGAATGTTCTTGACCAGCTGCGGTTGATGAAAGACTTGGATCTCTTCAATGATGTGAGCTCCGTTCTCCAAGATTACTGCTTTGTGCAGGTAGCCAGACTCTACTTGGAACATTGTTAAAGTGATATTAAGATCATTTTAAAATGACTCGAAAAGGGAAAACAATAATAAGAAACAGTGATGAAGTCACAAAAAAAGAAAAAACATTTCTTTGATGTCTGGGAAAATATATGTGTTGTTCTACAGTCTAATACGACATTCCAACCAATGCATTTAATTTTTTAGGAGTATAGGAATATTACTCATATTACATATTATATATTGTTCTATATGGAATAATATCTCCGAAACAGCATTATTTTTGTATTATTTATATACTGTTATAGCATTTATTAATATTTTTAATTAGCTTTTATTTTTATATTTTCAGGTTTCATTTAAATTTTACTTTAGGTTTTAGTCATTTTTAATTTTAGAACAGAAATTAAAGGTTGCTTCACCTTTTATTTATCTTAATCCTTTTAGAAAAACATTGTATTATGATACTTTCAATAATTTAAGCAATCAATAAAACTACTGACAAAGAAAAACGTCTACACTATCAGTCTAATTGTGATGATTTTTGATGGGGACACAAATATTGACCAATATTTACCCGTGAGCAAGTAAAGCACAGTGTAATCTCTGCCGCGTGCTCCGCGCACTCTTTGAGCTGCGATGTTGCTGTAGCTCTTATCAGGTGACACCATCGTAAGGGCCTGATTGACCGGCGCAACACTTTTATCAGCCAGGAAGTTGTCCTTAATAAAGCGCAGAGTGTTGTCCGATGCATTATGGAGGCCACACTGCAGAGATAAACAGCAGAAATCTGAATGGTTTGATTTAAGGGCATAAGAAAACAGAATAAGAGAATTTAGTTATTAAAATAAAATAAAATATAGTTTGGGCTCAGTAAGATTTTTAATGTTTTTGAAAAGAAGTCTCTTATGCTCACCAAGGCTGCATTTATTTGATGTATACACATTAAAGAACATAATATTGTGAAATACTATTACAATTGAAAATAACTGTTTTCTATTTGACTATATTTTAAAATTTAATTTATTCCTGTGAGGACAAAGCTGAATTTTTAGCATCATTACTCCAGTCTTCAGTATCACACAATCCTTCAGAAACCATTGTAGTATGCTGATTTGCTGCTCAAGAAACATTTCTTATTATCATCATCAATGTAGAAAATATTTGTGGAAATTTTTCAGGGTTTTTTGATTGAATGCTTTTCAAAAGAATAGCATTTATTTGAAATAGAAATCTTTTGTAACATTATAAATGTTGTTACTGTCGCTTTTTCTCAAATGAAGGCGTCCATGCATTGATTTCTTACTGACCCTAAACTTCTGAACGGTGTAAACTAAATTAGAATAATAAAATAAAGGGGCACTAACCTCTCCAGGGTTTGCCATTGGCTCCTGTACCCGTGTGCTCCATTTCAGAGTGTCCCGATTCAGAACCTTGTAATGTCCTGTAAACACATTTTTAATGTCTTTGAGGCTGAACGCACACACGGCTGAGCGACCCAAGTTTACTCGCCTAAAAAAAAAAAAAAACACAAAAACTGAGGTAAGTATTTTTAGCAAAATGGCAAATTATAAAATAAATCCTCACTACTTTCAAATATGGGGGAAAAAAACAAAACAACTCAGAATAATAAAGCATGTTTCCTCACCACTGAGAACTGAAAATCCCATAGAATAGGATTTCGTCCTCAGACGCGCCCTCCGGTGGCGGAAGGCTAACAATGTCCTGTAGGACGTTGTATGGCAGCTCTTGGGCAGCTTGACATAGTAGCTGAGCCTTGGCAAAGGTGGTCCAGCGTTTCTGGAGAGTACGCTGCCCACCCACATCACTCTAAAGAGAGATTAATACCTACTGAGAATGATTTTTTTTTTTTTTAAACCATCTCAAATGAAACTAATCTTTCATATGTGTTTGATGAATCTGTAAATGTGCTATCTAAAACGCTACGTTATAAACATGCTCACATACACAAGAAATACAGCAACAATCAACACTTACTGTGCAAACTTGGGCAACGCGAGACACTGTAAACTTCTCAATGAAGTCATACTCTTTTCCAGTCTCACTAAAGAAGAAATAAACCTTCTCCTCACTGGGAGCATACGTGGAGCTGATGAAAGTAGGATCTGGAATTGTGTAGTGAAAAAGAAAGTAGTGTAGTTATAAAGCGAAGCAAAGCGGAATCAGTAAAATCACTTTTCTTGAAGTTTTCTTACCTTCTAACCAGCCAAGCGTATCATCCAGTTTCAGATCAACATGGCTGCCCTCGCTCAAGTGGCGTGAAATGACAGGTCGAGTTCCCCTGTAGTCTGCCACTGTTCCGGTGTACAGTTCTCCATCTGAATCATAAAGAACCATTATATTGTGCTAAACCACATACAAATACACACAAACATATTTATCTCACCTAAGCATTAATAATTTCAGTCAAGCTAAATTTATTAGCTTAAAACACAAGATCTCATTGGAGGTTTTGGAAAGTTGTATGGACTCCTTTTATGGTGCTTTTTGGATATGGGTGTTCTTTCACTTTCCTTGTGTGGAAAACAACTGCTTGGATATTCTGCCTAACATCTCTTCTTTAGTTACAAAAACATGTTTGGCAAAATTAAAATTTTTGCATTCATGTTTTTAAAATGTTGTGGCACCTTCGGCCTCACATTTACAAATAGAAAAGTTGGAGATAAAATAGACAAGTCAAGAAAGACATCACAAATGAAATAAACTTCAATTTCCATAGATAAAGGTTCTAAGCGTGTGGTTTTACAGTCATGCCATAGAAGAAAGAATTTTGGCTTCCTCAATAAACCTTTCAGTGAATAGTTCTTAAAATTTTTATTATTATGAAGAACATTTTGATAATCGGAAGGATCTTTTTGCACTATAAAGAACCTTTAGTGTAATGGATGTTAAAAGTTCTTCATGGAATTAGATGACAGTAAAATAAACTTTATTTTTTACAGAATACTGTAAAGGCACACAACAAACAACAGTGTCTGGCAACTGCGGTTCATGAATGGCTTTAAACAGGCTGTAGGCCTGTCCGATTGATGATGAGGTAAATGTGAAGTGAACATTCTCAGGCCTCATGTCTGAAGTCACATGTCAGCCACCCAAAATAAGTAGATCAGGACTAGGATTTAAGAGCAAGAGGATTAACGGTGTCTGTTCACTGAGAGAAATCTGCCTCTCTCTCTTTCTCTCGTTCAACCTATTCTTCATTACGACAAGGCCAATTTCACACCACACACATAAGTAACACGAAGGTGAGGCATCAGCAATAACTACAATAGTTGTGTTGTACTTTCACACTGACATTGTTTTTGCAACATAACAGAGCTGATGCTCTATATGGAAAATAAAGTATTTTCTGGGTTGCTACGTTAAAGGTGCAGTGTGTCCATTTTAGAGGCATCTAGTGGTGAGGTTGCGAATTGCAACCAACAGAAGTTACGGTGGAAGTCAGCAAAAGATGTCGTCGTCTGAGACAGCAGAGAGTAGCCAGTTCAGCAATGAGGTTCTTTTACAAAGATAAATTAATAAATTAATGTTTCCTTAATTATTTAGTAAACAATATGTTATTGTGAATATTATAGTTACTTGTTCATCATTGTGCCAGTGTTTAATTTGCTGACTTTAGCTAGTTGCTTTGCACGAAGAACAACATAGTGACAAAACGCTCTGTAGAGCTGTTTGTCCATTTAGGGCTACTGTAGAAACATGTCTGCGCAAAATGGCGACTTAACGTGTAAGGGGACCCGTGTTTTTTGTAGATAGAAATGCCTCATTCTAAGGTAATAAATGAAGATCTGGATACGTCCAGTGACTGCAGTGAATAGTGCTGCTGGCAACAAGGGAAAGACCTTGTGACAGCCTGGAGAGACAGCTGACAGGAGGAAAGAGACTCCAATGGGGCTGGTAAGGGTTAGTTACCCTTGTCGGCAGTATCCAGCTCTGTGTTTACAGGATGCTGGAGACACCCGCCCAAGGCTTCTGAGAAATTAAAGAGAAAAATACCCCTAGAGTCTGCGAGAGCAGGGGCGGAAGATGACTCAATGTTGGACAACATGGTTAACGACGTTGGAATGGAAACGAATATGAGTATGGAGAGTACTTCACAAAAGACTAGTTCAGGTTCTGCAGTTAGCAAAGTCATTGAACTCCAAGCTTGTGTCTGTGGCTGGAGCAAAGCAACAACGGTCAGGGGGTTGAAGAATCATCAAGGGAAAATGAAATGCTTGAGGGAGAAGGGACAAGGGCCTCGCATTGATCAGTACTTCTTACGAAGTCAGTCAAGTCAGTCTAATGAAATCCAGCGACAGGAAGCAAACCACAGTTCGCAGAATATCAGTACCCCTGTCATAGAGGAGATGAGGGTTTGCACAGTTAGTGATGAACACATTGATACTTGCGAACCCGGTCAGACTAGCCAGCATAAGAGAGAAAAGAACCTCAACGGGCATAGGCCTGGAGTTAGATGGCCAAGAGCTTGTGAGAAAACTGAATGGGACACGGTAAACACAGATCTATGCTCTGCATTGTAAAGATTAACTAGTACAGTTGAAAAGAAGCTGGATAAATTTGGGGACATCATTTACGCATATGGAAGTGAGAGGTTTGGTGTGGAAAAAAGGAAGGAAAAAGTACAAACTACTCCTGCTGTATCTAGACGGCAGCAGAAAATTGAAGCGTTAGTTAGAGAAAGGAGACAGCTGAGGAAGCAATGGAAAAAAGCAGAACAAAGTCAGAAGGAGGGACTCAATCTCTTACAAAGGGCCATAAAAGATAAGCTTGCAACATTACGCAGAGCTGAGCGCCTACGGAAACGCTACAAAAAGAAGGAGCGTGCGAGGGCTAATTTCTATAAAGACCCAATCAAATTCGTAAAGAAGTTATTCACCAGTGAGAAGAATGGCACTTTAAAAGCATCTAGGGTTGAGCTAGAGAGATATTTGGAGGAAACGCATAAAGATGCAAAAAGGCATGAGCCTATGTCAATTCCGTCAGATATCCCACCTATCAATCCACCAGAATACCAAATGGAGGTCTGTGCACCTAAGTGGAAAGAGATAGAGCAGGTTGTGAGAAAGGCAAGGGCTTCATCATCTCCATGGCCTAATGGAGTTCCGTACAGAGTGTACAAGAGTGCTTACGGAGTTCTACGAATTCTGTGGAAATTGATAAAAGTGGCATGGGAAAAGCAGGTTGTACCTAGAGCATGGTGCCGAGCAGGTGGAGTCTTAATACCTAAAGAAAAAGGTGCTACGAGCATCAGTCAGTTTCGTCCTATTTCACTATTAAACGTCGAAGGTAAGATTTTCTTCAGCATTATTGCGCAGAGATTGTCAACCTACCTATTAAAGAATGGCTTCATTGACACTTCAGTTAAAAAAACGGGCATTCCAGGGTTCTCAGGATGCTTAGAACACATCAATGTTATCTGGCAACGAATTCAATCAGCTAAAAAGGAGAGGAAGGAGCTCCATGTGACATTCCTGGATTTGGCTAATGCATATGGTTCAGTGCCACATGAGCTTCTTTGGGCAGCATTTGATTTTTTTAGAGTACCAATGTCAATAACAAATTTAGAGAGAGCCTATTTTGGAGATTTACAATTTAGTTTCTCAACTCCAAAATTCAGCACCGCATGGCAATGCTTACAGGTTGGAAACATTTCCCCACTGGCTTTTACCATGGCAATGGAAGTAATCATTAGGGCATCAAGATGGGTAGTAGGAGGAGAGCGCTTGGCTTCTGGGATGCGACTACCACCAATCAGAGCATACATGGATGACATGACAACCATGACTACAACAGTAGCCTGCACTAATCGGTTATTGGGGAAGTTAACAGATAATATCGAATGGGCACGAATACAATTTAAGCCCTCTAAATCAAGGAGCATCTCGATAGTTAAAGGAAAGGTAGTAGATAAAACTTTCTTCATTAATGGTTGGTGAGGCAATACCAACAGTTTCTGAGAAGCCAGTGAAGAGTCTTGGGAGATGGTACGATGGGGATCTAAAGGACACAGTTCGAGTGGGAGAAGTTAGACGACAAGCAGTGGAAGGGTTGAAGAGCATAAACAGCTGTGCTCTACCAGGCAAACTAAAACTCTGGTGCTTTCAGTTTGGTCTACTGCCAAGGTTACTGTGGCAACTGACTGTGTACGAGGTTTCTTTGACAACAGTGGATAAGCTGGAAGCGTTAATAAGTTCATACATCAGGAAATGGTTGGGAGTTCCACGCTGCCTCAGCAGAGTGGGACTTTATAGTAAAGGAGTATTGCAGCTGCCAGTCTCTGCTTTAACCGAGGAGTTTAAGTGTGCCAAGGTCAGACTGGAAATGACTTTAGCAGAGTCACGCGACAAATGTGTAAGGGAGGCAGCCCCTGTGGTAAAAACTGGTAGAAAGTGGTCCGCAAAGAAATCTGCAGTAGAGGCAAAGGCTGACCTTCAAATTGGGGATATCGTGGGACAGGTACAGGATGGAAGAGGGGGTTTTGGGCTCAGTTTAGCTCCTCCTAAATGGCACAAGGCAGGCCCAGCTTAAAGGAGGAAGCTGGTAGTCAACGAGGTGCGAAAGCAGGAGGAGAGGATGAGATGTATAAAGGCCATTTCCCAGGCCAAGCAGGGAGAGTTGATGAGATGGGAGAGCGTGGAACAACGCAAAATGGGCTGGCAAGACCTTTGGTCAATGGAAGAGAGTAGGATTAGTTTCCTTATTAGGTCAACATATGATGTTCTCCCATCACCGCAGAACCTGAACCTCTGGGTAAGAGAGGATCCCTCTCATCCTTTGTGTCACATCACCTGCCACATTAAGGCACATTTTGACAGGATGTAAGGTGGCTCTTAGCCAAGGTCGGTTTACTTGGCGCCATGACCAAGTATTGCGATGTTTGGCTTTAGCATTGGAAGGCAAGCGTAGTATGACCAATAAGTTGCCGCCTGTTCTAGCAAAACATTACACGCAGAAGACAATATTCCTCCGCCCAGGCGAGCAACCACCAAGAAAAGGTGCTAACACCAATTCTCGCCCAGGACAACTGGAAGCTGCTAGGGACTGGAAGATGCTGGCTGATCTTGATCAACGGCTTATTTTTCCACCTGAGATTGCCACCACTAACCTACGACCAGATATTGTTTTGTGGTCTGGATCAGCACGCATTGTTCAACTGATAGAGTTAACAGTGTCATGGGAGGATGCGGTAGATGAGGCATGTGAGAGGAAGAAACTGAGGTAGGCTCATCTGGCCACTGAAGCAGAACAGCGAGGATGGAGAGTCCAGGTTTATCCAGTGGAAGTGGGTTGTCGAGGTTTTGTGGCACACTCTACAACCCGGTTCCTTAGAGACGTCGGATTCAGTGGCCAAGAGTTGTGTCGCACAGTAAAGAACTTATCTGAAGCAGCAGAAAGGAGCAGCAACTGGCTGTGGTTGAGACGGAAAGATTCTAGCTGGCTGTGTACAGGCCACCATGCTACGGTTTTGTAGAATTCTTGAAAACTTGAAGAGTCTGTTGTTTTATTTGAATAGGTTGTATAGTATTTACAGTCATTACGTTCCTGTGTATATTGCGTGAATGACGGGTGGTTGGGCAGATATTGTGCTTTGCGGTAGGTGGTATGCCATACGGAACCATTGCCACTGAAACTGCATATTAACGCACCAGTGGGGCTCCACAGCCTTAGTCAAACAGGTTGGCGCGTATGGTTGGGTTGCGGAGAGATTGTGAGATTGTGGTTAGGTCTCAGCAGCAGGAGTGATGTAGAGGTCAGTAAACTGGACTGAGTTGAGTGGGGGACGGAGGGGGGTGACTCTGGGACGCCAGAGTCACTGTCGAGTCCTCTTGAGGTGTCGTGGGCTAGTCGACGAAACACTCAGGACGGAAGGTGCCCACTTGAAGACCCTAGAGATGTCCCCTACTCAGCTCAATCCAGACGGTTGTCATGGGGGGACCGCACTGTGGTTGCAGCCGTTGTGTGTGCTGACGGTGTTAACACTAGACAGAAGGAGATTTACATCACCATATGGAAACAAGCGTAAATGGATGGAGAAGCATAGGTTACTGTAAAGCTATGTCTTAGTTGGTGCTTATCTTGGCGAAAGCCGAGTACAAATCAGCATGAAGTTTTAACATCTACTCTCGTGTAATGGAAATCATGTAATGTCTATATTCACCACCGAAAATATAGTTATGAATATTATATTGCATTTCTGTCAACAGAGCCTCCTAAATATTACACAATGCACCTTTAAGTATTTCCTATAATAAGATCCATACAATATTAAATTATTATCAGGAGTTTTAAATATTTTTTAATTATTTATTAATTAATACACAAAGCGTTAGACCAAACTAGTCAAGTATGGAGTGCCACAGGGCTCAGTATTGGTCCTTTACTTTTGTCCTTTTATATGATCCCCTTGGGGGACATGATCAGGAAACCACTGTAATGCAGCTGAAACTCAGCTTTATATTTCCTTCAAACCTGAGCCAAGCTGAATGTTTTTGTTATATCAAACAAACTGGATGATTTACTTTTTCTCAATTCTGACAAAACAGAGGTATTAGTTATTGGACCAAAAACCTCTGAGAATAAGACAACAGAATATAATCGAGTTTGCTGACTATCATACAAGTCTATTGCAAAACTGCAAATGTCTGTTTAGTCATGAAACTCTAGATAGCACAGGCAATCACAATTTTCTACACAGCACAGGCAATCACAATTTTCTACACGGCACAAGCTGATTGGCTTCTGCTGATTATCCATCCAATGAGCTTGTTTGCTCAACATTTAAATAGTCTCGTAGGTATGCTGTGTGAAACAAGCCAGATCTTCATGGCAGTGGAGGGATTCTTACCCACAGTTATGGCAGTGTTCTTCTGGTACGGGTCGTAAGGGCAACGACCTCTGCCTTCTTCAGGCTTACCACTGGGGATTGTCATGGCAAATGTCTTTAAATCCTGGGCACATAAAGGTGAGCACATAAAGCATATGTGTATTAATACACTGATAAACCTGAGAAAATTAGATTAGAACAATTTGTACACCACACTTTTGCCTTGCTGATTTTGTTTAAATTTGATATGAAAAGACATTGACAACAGTAATAATTCACAGGCTGTGTTGCTTTCATTCAGGAGGCTTGCTTTTTGGCATGCATATCTCCTCTGATACACGCACACACACAGATCTTCTTCCTCTCACACTCATGAAAGCACAGAGTGAGGAAGAAGCACTGAGACCACTGTGTTTGCATGACAGGATCAAAGAATGCTCAATGGTATGTGAAGGACAGTCACGCAAGGTTCCATCTTAAAGGTGAATAATACCATAAAAGCCCCAAACATGTTGCAAACTAATAAAATCTTTAACTATAAAGCAAGGAATAATTTAACATACACAGTGACAGCAGGGTTATGCAATATCCAAATATGTCATGTGACTGATGCTGAGGCTTAGGCTGTAGATTGACGCTTAAGGGCCTGTTCACACATCGCGTCTTTTGCGCGCTCAAGCTCGTTATTTCAAATGTAGGCAACGCGGTATGCGCGCTCATAATGGAAGCGACGCTGTTGGGTGCGACGCGCTTGTTTTTTCCAAGCGCGTCCGCGCCGCATCAAGATGAAAACATCTCAACTTTCCAGAATGCCGCAAGCGTTTTCCTTGCTGTAACGGAGAGCGCAGCTGATTGTAGCTAAGCAACGACAGACGCCTCCGGAGCGCAACCGCCGTATAGCGCTTTGGAAAAAGGAGAACGCGGCGCGCCTAGCGTTTTCTACGCGTTTTTATGCGCTATATGTGAGCGCAGCCTAATTCATTAGAGGTCAGTACACAGACATTGATGTGACTCATATGAAAGGATACTACATAATCATGGCTCTTTAGACAGTAAATCAACTTTTCACAAAATGGTTGTGAAGTTACCACGGTAAAATAAATGAATAATGAATGTATGATTATATTCACACAAAACAAATGACCGCTGATACGTCTGAAGGAAAATAAAGACTTTCTAGGGCTAATAAACGTAAATAATTATGAAACAATTATTTTATAAATATTACATTATTATTTACGTTTATTAGCCCTAAAAACATTTTTTTCTTTAAGACGTATTAGCGATCATCTGTTTTGTGTTTACCTTATGCTTACAAGAAGTAAACAGAGGACAAAATAAACTGTGAAAAGACGGATGTGGTCTGACTTACGATGTAGATGCAGCGGGGGCTGAAGGCAAACGTTCCACAGGCGTACATATGGGTGGAGTTCAGCTCTTGCAAAACCCTCACAAAGTTATGACAATCCATCTGACGGTGAATGGGGGAGTTAAGTTAAAGGCCAGCTTATGAAGACAGATATTTGCCCAGTTTAACATAAGGGTCAAAAAGGTTGGACTGTTTAGCACTTAAAGTGGTTAGTTTCCCATACCTTCATTTTGCCTTTCATGGAACAATCACTGAGGTCTTTTTCTGAGGGAGACCAGTCCAGCTGAAATATGAATTTAAAAAAAGGTCAGATTCGTCACATGCATATACCACAGCTCAAAGAAAGCTGAATTTAATTATTATTATTTTCTTTACATTTTAATAAACTGTTAAACAGGAAAAAAACATCAACAACCCAAAACATGGCTAAAAACAACAACCAAAAATAATCTAAATAATTTATACACACTTCACAGTTATATATGTACATTCTTAGACTACATAAAAAAATAATAATTTTGAACTTCCTTAAATAGTTAAATAAATTTAAATTAATTAAAAATTAGCTTAGAAGCACATTGATTACCTAAACATGATTTTATGCTTTTTGTTAGGAAAAAAGTTCATATTTATTTTGTGAGCAGCTATAAGAAATAAGGCAAAAGTGAATATAATCACGGCTAAAGTGCCTTATTGTTTTTATAAAATGTATAAAATATTATATAAAATAAAAATCAAGGACATACATTTTAATTAAATCACTGAAACCCCTGACATAACAACAGGTTGCTATACAACATAAATAATCATCAGCTATGGGAGCTGTTCCTTTATCTTGAAATATAAGGGAGATGGAATGCTGTATATCGACCAATCAGCATCCATGGACGATTAATTTATAATACCTTTATAATATATATAAATTAGTTTCCATTAGTCTGATTTGTTGTTCTAACATAGTGATCCTTCTATTCTTCAGCTAGTCATGTACTAAATCAAAATCACACTGACCTTCTCCTTTACGGTCATATTGTCAGTCTGACTGACATCAATTGAGAGAATGGCATCACGTGCTCCGACGAATAAAGTGCCCTCATCGTTGCTAAGCAACAGCGTGGTGGTGTTATAAACATCAGGGTTTGTGAAGACAGTGAGGGAACGACCTGGACTACCTGTGACAAAGCAGAAAAGAAAAACAATAATGAAAAAGCAGAAACATAAATGGAAAAATTATATCACAGTTTAACCGTAGAGTTCCAAACAATAACCACAATTTTTATTTCAATTGATGGATGAATGAAAGGGTTGTATTTCCCAGAACCACAGATTAGCATAAAGAAAGGGTATTTTTAGGATCATTACACTACACATTTAAGATTGTGACATTAATTCCATATTCCATTAATGACAGTTGGCATAATTTTATCCTAATTAACTGTTCTGGAATAAAACGAAAATAAAATCACTGACAGCAGGGGGCAGCCAAACTTCCACAAAAATATTAAGGAAATCTAAAAGTGCTTGTTCTATGAGCAGGAACAGTAATAGTGATTGCCAAGATGTGAAAGACAAAATTAAAGAAATCTTGATTAATATTTTTTTTTTCAGCTACTGTTTCTGAAACACCTGAGTAATGAACAGTAATGTCTGACACTAAAAAGAGCATCTTACTTTAAATTCCATGTTAGAATTCAACAGTTTGTGGAAGAACCGAAGTATGAAGTCTATATACCCAGAGGAAAGACTGTAATTTACAAGAAGCCGATTTTTGAAGCGCGAAGACAATAGCAAGTTCCTGTGCTTTTTTTATGCAATTCAGATTCTGAGGTAAATGCCTGCAACACTTTTTCTTGACTTTTATTAGACTTACACTGCTGCAGTGGTTTCTTTACCAGACGGATGGTTCGCCTCAAGTTTGATATATGTGTGAATGTGGTTGACATTTGATCAAAAAAGCTGCCGATGACTGGTTTCTGTACCGTGATCCCCCCCACCCCCCCCACCCCCCAAAAAAACCCCACACTAGATGCATCTCAGCTCAAACAGGTTCAGTCTAGACTGGTGAGAAGTGTCTGCAGACATCCACTTATCATTCAGCCTTACGTGACTTTATGTAACTGATCTCTTAAACACACATACAAACACTATAAAGATGATAAAGCACAATACACACCCTTGTCAACAAAACAATGAGAACGAGGACCAAAAATGAAGGCTGTATGAATTATTGATTGTTTTAGTTCGGATGCCAGAACAAACACACACCACAATGTGTGCCAGGGTGATATCTGCCTTGATCTAAATGCATGCATGCAAGCAGTAATGTTGTGCATTGGGTTGAGCATGTTAACTTGTGTCAGAGATTGCACGGTTTGTATGGGAATACAGTATGTACACCATTCAAAAGTTTGGGGTTGGTAAGAATTTTTTGTTTCTTATGCTCAAACAAGGCTGCATTTATTTGATTGAAAATACAGTAAAAACAGTAATATTGTGAAATGTGAATACTACCGCACTACTGTCATTCCTCCTGTCCTCAGAGGCACATGATCCTTCAGAAATCATTCTTATATGCTGACATTGTTATCAATGATTATTATAATTGTTGTAAACAGCTGTGCTGCCTAATATTTTTTGTTAAGGATCAGGATTCTTTGATAAACATTATAAAAGTATGTTTTGATCAGTTTTAATTTCTTTAAAAAAAAATATAAAAATAAACAGAATGGTAGTGAATCCTAATTTACCTGACGTACAATCCATATAAGGTTTCATGCAAATTTTACAACTGAGCACAGCTTAATTATTAAAAATATTTCTTGTTTAACAAGTTTATGCAAGACAGCAACACTGACTTTCAATTTGGTTTTATTTTTAACGGTTTACATGAAACTTTGTTAATATTTAAATCGAGAGAAACTGTTATGTTGATGATGAGCCGAAATAAACACACAGTGGCTTGTGAAGAATATACAGGCCTCGAAATAAACAGCAATGTGTTGTGTCATTTTCAAGAAAAGCAGTAAGTGGAAAACTAAGTGGTTTAGTTAACAACGAGTACCGTGTCTAAAAATGATGTCTCAAAAGCCCATCTTATTCTGAGAGCATATCTAAAGTATTGTCAACAGCCACATGAAATGATAGTAACTGTTTCTCTGTTTGCATCCGGCACCATGTTCGCTCTCACAGGAAACTTGCTTGGGTCAAATTGGAACATGTCAATACCTGAACTGAGAACATTAAACCACAGACTTGAAAAAACAGAAACTACTTCAGAATTGTTTTTATTCCAATCCAATAATATCAATGCATTACATAAATTAATAAGTAAAAAAAGTAAGATGATAATAATGCAATAATAAAAAAAAAAAACTACACTAATTCTAAAATTACCTTCTAAAAATCCACTTTCCATAATATTTTTTAAAAAATAACACTTTATTCCTGAAAGGTAACTTGAAAACTTATTTTATAGATAGAGTTAAACAAAGTATAACAAATGCGGTAAATGTATTACCTCCTTTCACCTGAAAGTTCTTAAAGTTATAAAAGTATGTATCTGATACTGCACGTACATGTATTAATGGAACTGGCTATTTCAATCGTTCTTAAACTATGTAATTCTTGGTTGAACAAAAGGTATGCAATCTTTAAGGGCAAAAATTAAGAAAAAAAGAGATGTCAGAACTGTGTGGAATGGGTCCAATAAACTCCTTTCATTCACATTCTTCCTTACATAAAGGAGGAGTGAAGTGGTGTTACGCAACTATTTAATCTGAAAAACTTTGGCCACTGCTTGCAGAAACACACCGCTATCTGGGCCTTCGCTGAGTGTTTGTTTTAAAGCTTCCTTTATGACATCACTATCCTTGCTGTCGGCGCTTTTCCAAAGAAAGCTTATCAACTTCTAAGTCACATTAACACTTTGAAATCAACACATTTTTGCCCTTGGCGCAGTTATTATTCTGCTGAGGACACGTGAACAACAACTCTGTTAGCTGTCATGAGCCTGGGAAGAAAACACTCGGCTCTGTGGGGAGGCTAATCCTAAAGCTGAGCCGCAGCATACCAGCTGTCTTCTCCCAGCAGCCCTCTGAGCGAGAAGAACGTCAGCACTACTTTTCCTCCTCCTCCACCCTTTTCCACTATATATCATTCACATGACACATGACAACTTCTGATTAACAATATAGCTTTTCTCAAGAATAAACAGCCCAACGTGCACCCGCAGATCTTCACAGTTATATCTGCAGACTTCCAGGGGCAGGAGCTGTGAATTCAGTGGGTGTCAAATATTTTTGTTCATGTTATAAAATGACATAATAGCTGTTTTTGTACCATGTTTAAATTTACAAATCTCAGACAGAGTTTCACCAAAATTAGTCCTGGAAATGCAGAAAATGTCTGCAAATCTGCTCAAAAACAAATAAGCCGATGAACAAACAAGGTCATAAAACAGGCATAATGTCTTTGAAAATGCTGTTCTAGCAAAAAAGGGAGAAGGAAGAGGAATATATAATCTTGGATTATTAGCAGCACTTAATGGTGAATTTGGTCTTATGACCATTTCACTGAACTTAAGTCCTATAATTCCTCATATGAGCTGCTCTCTTGTCTGCGAGGCCTGTAAAGAATGTGGATCTGACAGTCAGCACGCGGCTGTGAAATGATGCAACCCCAGGGTACATACTCTCAGTCCAGGCCAGAGAAACCAAAACACTTCAGTTCATTTGTAAATATACAAAAGCTACCTCCTTGACTTAGTTTGATATAGAAGTATGTGGAAAAAGTAATGTCTTGTAACTACATTTTGCCCAGAAACTAAAAAGAAAACACAAATGTGACAAAAACAAGGTGTAGACTGCTGAGGAAGTTTGC
This sequence comes from Siphateles boraxobius, assembly GCF_051911475.1. NCBI lineage: Eukaryota > Metazoa > Chordata > Actinopteri > Cypriniformes > Leuciscidae > Siphateles > Siphateles boraxobius. The sequence continues at coordinate 14,683,539 of NW_027508975.1, forward strand.
TTGACTAACTGCTCATGCTTCCTTCTTCATGATTATGTAAAGTTAAAATATAGACACTTCGTCCGGTTTTGTCACATCGTTGTGTAACTCCTATCGGTGTCTGTTGCCGTTTGTCTGTGCATGTCACCGACAGAATATTATTCTTAATATTATTGATGTGCTTGCCTGCTTTGACAACATTGTATGAGAACTGAACTGGACAATGAAATGTATAGATAAATAAACTATAGGGTGCGTTTACCCGACAACGATGTACTAAAGACTGAAACTTTTTTTCCCCTCTGTACAGATAACAATATTATCAAATTGATCTCAATCCACATGGATCGTTGAAAACGACTTAAAACGCTGTAAATGCATGCCAGACAAGTAGTTGGCAATGTCACTTTGTAAAGAGTGATAAAGCACACACACCTGTGCACATACACATTTAAACGTGCATGCCTATGGACTAAACACATATTACACATATGCATGCCGTCATTGTTTTCACAGATTCACATTTCTGAAGTTTAAAAAGAAGTTTTCAAAAACTTGTACTTTCAAACCCGTTTCAAGGTTTGCATTCTCAGGCCACAACAATGACATTGTGTAAATGACAGTCAGAACGCACTAACAGTGATCTGTTTTCAGATGAAAACGGTGTTGTGAAAACAGACCCTAAATTAATAACTAATGATTTTTACAAAGGAAATAAATCAATGCTGAACTTACAAAAACTGAGCAAAGAATTTCCTCCTCTGCTGTACAGCCAAAACAATCTTTGCTGCATTCATTTCCTTTTATGACTGTAAAGCAATCAATTCTTTATTGATTTCAAACTATCTTTAATTGTAAAAAGCAACATATTGAATCTACGTTTGTCGGGTCTTGGAATGTCAGTACTGTAATCTGGTGCCTGTCCACATTGGTCGTCTGTCAAAACATCCGTTATATTTTAAGGTGAGAGTTTATTTTACTACAAATATATATGTAAAATGACTTCCCTGATCTAACCTGAACTAACTATGAGCAGTGTTTTTAACTAACATTAACAGAGTAATAAATACTGTAACATGTATTGTTTATTAAAGTTAATTAATGGGACCTTATTGTAAAATTTCACAACTTCCAGAACTTAAAAAGTTGATAATCTCCCCTAAAAAAGACAATTTATTGAAACTAAGCAGCCAAAACATCTGGTTCTAAACTTCTACTAACAGGATAATAGACAAGAGTATGAAAAACTTGTCAAACAACTAAACTATGGCGAGAAAAAAAAAAACTTCTGTGCATTTAATAGAAAATAAATTAAACAAATAAATTACCTCTAAAATATCGACAACTTTCCAATTTGATTTGTTTACTATGACTAGATATTACAATCCCTAATGATTCAGCTCAGCACAGCACTGGGCTTGAAATATTCAGCACTACCAGTCCATGTTGAAGGAGTCGTCTTAAGGCCTCGTTCACACTGCAGGGGCTTAATGCACAATTCCGATTTTTTTGCAAGGCCGTTCACATTTCCAATTAAATGTGACCTTTTGTGATCTCCTGTGTGAACGTGAAATGACCCAGAAGTGACCGGCATGCGCAGAAGAGTACTCAACGGTCAACGACGTCACTTGTTGTTTGCGGAAGTAGCTAAACATGGCCTGAATAGAGCTGTCCCCCCAAATATTAATTAAATCAGAAACCTCGCTTCCCTTCCATTGACTGGTCTCAGCATCGTCCGCCATAGTTGTTGTTTATCTTCTCATTCCCGCCTACTTCAACGCAGAATTATGACGTTTGTCGCATATCAATGACGGGTCGGATACATGTGACCTGGCCGATCAGATTGAAGTCGAATTTCAAAAGATCGGATACATATCGGATTTGGACCACATACCCAAGTGGCCTGGGTCGCATTTGAAAAGATCGGATCTGTGTCGTTCAGACTGTCATGAAAAGATCAGATACAGGTCGCATAGGGGCAAAAAAAATCGGAATTGGGTCATTTCAGCCTGCAGTGTGAACGTAGCCTAAGGTGGGTTTTCGCACCAATACGACACATCGTCAGTTGTGTACCGCCGCCTCACTGGATGTTTTGGCCTTTTATCACAAGACACCCTCAGCAGAGGCAGGCCCAGCTCAGGCTGATCAGACCTGGGTGTGTCGCATGGTGACTAGGTAAGGGAACAAGGGACTGTCAGTTCCACAATGAAGACACAATGGCAGGAATTAGACCAGAATACCAGGTCTGGGCGTAGGTTGGTCATCCCGATTTCGGGTGGAAAGGTAAATTACTAATTAATTAGTAATTACAAATGAATCACTTTTAAATAAAAGGTACACTATGTAACATTTGGCACTCAAGCGGTTAAGAAAACAACTGCTCATAAAACATTCAATACTAGGCTTAAGAGATATAACCAGTTTAGATGGAAAGGACCTCAAGCTGACTAGCTGAAGACGTTACTGAGGCTATACCCATTAACAGACACGGTACTTCCTTAAAAATAAATTCCAGCAGGGTGCTACAACAACTTTAATGAAATGACCCTTCACATTTGTAATGAACTCTGAGTGCTACTTATGGCAATTTATCAACTTATACCAGTATCAATTGATATATCAATTTACATTTCTGTTGCATTCTCTTTTTGTCAGCAGACTGTAATGACTGGACAGATCAAACATCACTTAATCTTCATTACCCCTCGACCCAGGCAGACTCTGTGATGTCTGGTTTCCCCACTGAGAATTACAAACCTTTTGGTCACCTCATACACTTCAAAGACACGAGATGGTGTCTGCACAGAACAGTACAGGCTACAAGAAACAGACATGTAGTCCCATAGAAATGGAATTATTTCCACTAATTCATGGACAAATCTGTCTAATGGATGAACATGCATTTCCTCAGTATATTTTGTGTATCATTACTGTTTGTATATTGTCTTTTTATATTGTATAGTGTTATGCATGCCTGATGATAGAACTACTAGTTAATAGGGGCTTTTGCACCAGATAGTTGTAGGAACTTAGTTCTAGGAACTAGCAACCAGGGTGGTTCCCCGTTAACTAATGGTTCCTGTAGGAAAATTTTCCTGGTTGCATTCGCACCGCCAGTAGGAACTCCGAAGTGACGTAAGCCACGCTTGCTGTTGTGACTTTTATTTTGACGGCGCTGGGAACGCCAGAGCCTGAGCTCACAGTGCTCGCATTCTCCGTTCATAAGTTTACGATCTGTCTAAAAGTCCTTGTCTAATACAATATTAAATAGAACTTTTATACATAGAAAGTAGACAGTCTATGAAAAGGTATTAGCGGGGCAGAAATACATAATCATGCTACACTTAGTCCCATCAAAGTTGCGTTGGATTTTCTCCTTAGTGTAGTTCTCCTTCTATCAGATGGAACTGTAGTGCCCGGACAGTCTGTGGCGTGCGCATAACAGAGACGCCTGATGGCTGAACACGAAATCCAAACGACTGCCCTCCACAGTCACAGTGTGTATCAGTGCAATGCCAGTCACAAAAAGTTACATTTTGACTGTGCTCTCTGCAGATGTTCATTTACTTTTTTTGTATAAGCTGTTTTTGATTGTGGTATACAGCAACCATTTCAAGTCATAAGTCTTAGTCTCTTTAGGATTATATTGCTCGTTGCACATGACAGGAGAATGTTGGTTTGAAGTCTATTATTTTATGTTAGAGATTTAGAATATGTTGAAGTTTGTATTCATTGACTACAAGTATGCTGCTAGTACAGGCACACATTTCTTTTCCTGTTTATTCTTTGCAATGTTGAGACGTATGCTGGTAAATGTAACCTTACAGTTGACTTGCCAAATCACTTCCATTTGTTTTATTAATGAACAATATTGGAAGTAAATTCTTTATGGGTCATTATAAATACTTTGCTTTACAAGTACCAAGTAGTTACACACAAAAAAAAGATTCATCGATAATCGGTTTAGCATCGCAGCCCTCTGAATCGTTATCGAATCGAATCGTGAGGTGCCTAGAGATTGCCACCCCTACCACCATTAGTTCTAGGAACTATGAAAAAGGTTCCTCCGCTGCAAAAGCCCCTATTGGTCAAGTCAAAACTCAAAGGTGTGACCTCTGTGGAACTTAAAAGCCAACACAAAGTTCCCTCTGTGCTCGCTGGCTTCTGCTCCTGATTGTTGTTCCCGTGAGACCTCATCCGGCCTCGCTGGCGCAACCGCGCCGCCAGGCTCCACACACTGAGTACTTTCCCTGACCAGAACAGTCAACTAACTCCACAAGTTCACCATCGCTACTTCATTCAACGCGGAAAGAAATCGATTGCAACTTCAGCACCATCGGACCGAAATATTAAGACTTTTTCCTTGCGACTAGAACAGATTAATTGATTGCAATATTAATTCAGTTACATATAGTTAATTTGATCAACTGATCAAAATAATTATAATTAATTATAACGAGTTATGATTAATTATTTATATTTCCCTTTTGAGCTAATTTGCTACAAGATGACGATTCCCCGGGGGTTCGAGATTTAGTGTGTTCCATGTCAACCTTCAAACTAACCTATGCCACTCCCACACCATACCAAAGACTATAGATATAAAGACAGTGCACTGATATTACTTATGAATGGGAGAAAGTGCAACACACAATATGGTGGAATAAGTCCCATCTTCTAAATAAAAAAGACAATTGCCTTTGGTAAAGTCATTGTATCACTGCAGCTGCCATTAGAGGCTCCGGTTGTCAGTAAGAAACAACATGTATGAGACAGTTGTTGTCAGATTTCATTGGTGATATCAAAAATAGGGGTGGGTGAAAAAATCGATTCTTAGATGCATCGCGATGCGGACGTGGACGATTCTGAATCGATTCAAAAATGTCAAAAATCGATTTTCAAAAAAAAAAAAAAATGATAATGACGTAATATTGACGGAACGCAAAAGATGGAACTCTGAAGCGCGGAAGTGCAGTGCCCGGACCGTCTGTCTGTGGCGTGCGCACATAACAGAAACGCGATGGCTGAGCGCGAAATCCAAACACCCTCCTCGTTAAAAGCTGACGTGTGGAAATATTTTGGCTTCTATGAAGTTGAAGGGGGAAAGGAGCTGGACAAAAGCCACACTAGTTGTAAGCTTTGTAGAATAAAACTAAAATATTTCGGCAACACGACAAATATGAGAAGCCATATGACACGTTTCCACCCAGAGGAGGAAAAACACTCGGCTGTACCAGAGCCGTTTCTCTCTATGGCTCTGGGCTTTACCGGTGTTCAGACGATTTCTGCTGCCTTGTCGAAAAATGCTACCCAAACGCGAATCGATCACAGATAATGTTGATTCATTCTCTATTGTTTCCATAATGGTGTAAATCTCACAATATTATAACATCGTTATTTAATTTTAATCAGGGTGAGTGTGTGGGGAGCATATTTTGATATTTTAAATGAACTAGCAATTATCACATTTGATATAACAAGTAAAAATGATATTATTATATGAAATAAAATTATAATAAAATTCGAAGTTAAGAGTACAGTATAATGTACTGTTTTTATTTTTAAAACGGTGTGAAAAGTAAAAATTATCATCAAATATTCATATTTGACCTGTCAAAGTTTCCTACAAGTCTCCACAGCAAGGATGCATAGATTTATGGGTGTGGTAAGCAGAAGAAAAATGAGTCTGCACATGCACCAGTAAGTAGCACATCTCGATGGGTAGCATGGGTAGCATGAATCGTCAGAACACCTGTTGTTGTTATATTATTAATTTACTACAAGTATGCTGCTTGTTCAGGCACACATTTATTTTCCTGTTGGTTCTTTGCAATGTTAATAAAATATATTGTACGTTAATTCTTTATGGGTCATTACTTTGTACTTTTAAAGCAAAGTATTTATATTCACACACACACACACACACACAAAAGATTCAGATAATCGCTTTAGAATCGAATCGCAGGCCTCTGAATCGTAATCGAATCGAATCGTGAGGTGCCTAGAGATTCCCACCCCTAATCAAAAATGAAATTTAATAGTAAGATTGGTGAACGGCTTTGGAGAATTTGATGTTTCCCCATTCAAAGAGATAGGAGCTGTACTTCCATGACTGAATTAGCTGCCCGAGAGGTGTTTCAAAGATGGCCGCCGAGATAAATAACTTGCCTTAAAGGGACTTTGACCATACACGGATCAAAATAGCTAGAGCAACTTTTCTCTATTTACAGATATGACTAGACACACACAGGTGAAATTTTTTTAACGAAAACCATTCCAACATGTCTACAATATAAACACTTATAATAGGCTTACCATAGTTAGGGTTAGCTAATTAAGATAAAAACATGTTTTGGAAGCAGGATTAAAGCTGTACTGACTATTAAAAAAAGTGTTAATTTGAACAAAGAAAAGTTAGGCTACATAATGTAACTTGATTATTTTTTTTGCTCAAAAAATATAAGAATACAGAAAGCATACACTGATGCACCATATAACTTATATTATAAAGTCTGGTTTTCATGTTTCTGCAGCTAGTGTCAATAACAATGACAGCAGCAATTATAAGTTTGCAGATGTCATCAAATCATGCTCAAACACCTGCATAGGTGTGACCAGACTCATTCTGGCATCGGCTGTAATTGGTACTGCTGGGAAACAGGGACTCAGAGTCTGAATTAAGCCCTGTAATCTTCACAAACTCATGTCTAGTCATTTACAGGGTCAAATGACTGATCCTGAATCAGCAAAAGTGATGTATCTGCATGTTTAAGCATTGTTTTGATAAATAAGGAGAATCTCCTTTAAACTGATTCATGTGACTCTCATAGATAAGCCATTTGCCAGGTCAGCCTGATTCTGCCCTGCTTTGCCAACTCATGGACTGGCCTCCTCTTAACAAATAACTGTTGTTCAGAGAACAAAGGCCTCCATTCATTAAAAAATAAAAACAACCAAGCCACTTTCAATTACATCAGCAGATTTATCTGCTTACTTTCTTGTTTCTCAAAAGTAGATCATTTTAACTTCCTTATCCGTGGCTCAAATTTATAACCCCAAAATCACGACTTATTTTTTTTTTACCAAAAAATATTTGACTAAGACATTTGTTAAAAACAAAAAAAAACTAAATCAATATAGTATATTTTTTAATGTTATTTTATTCCATTTATTTTTTTATTTTTTAAAGAAATTAATAATTCAGCAAGGACGCTTTTTTGATCAGTCAAGTTTTTTTCTTTTCTTTTGCCTTAATCTTCGAGCTGACACTGTGGCAATGTTGCATCTTCCACAAAATTCAATATAGAATTTAAAATTTAAAGTGCAAAACAGTAACAATGCAAACAAATAAAAACAGTTTTACTCAAAAGTGTCATGTCAATGACAGCTTTATATGGCAATAAAGTGTGCTACAAGTTCTTAGATTTTAGGAACCTGAGAGAAGAACTTTGTTTAAGTTTGTGAGAGGTCACAGGGGAAATGAAACCTAATCTAGACGTTTCAGAAACATTTCAAGAAGCCATTATTGGAAGTTTGCATCAAAGCTCCCATTAAGGTGAATGACAGATGATTCCTCTTAAGAGAATCCGGGCAGGATCTTTCATTCCTCTTACATACAATGCTTCCTAATGAGGGCAATAAACATTATCTACATGGACAGATATTTCTTGTAATGATCTCTCTTATGCTTCCTGCTTGTTATCTTTTCTTGTCAGTAAAAATGAAATTTGTAGCTCTGCTGGTATTTTAACATACATAAATGATTAAAGTAGACAAACATTCTGTACAAATTGATTGTCAAACAGAATCTGTGCAGACTCCAAAAGTAGTTATTGTGGAAAACAACTCTTAAAAAAGTGTCTCATGTCTGCAAAATCTCAGTATTCTTGATAACATAAGCATTCTTTATCTACTCAAATAATAATTCACTACTTGCTCTAATGGAACTAATTAGACAATGATGATTATGCCGACTTTATGATAGTCACATAATGATTACAGCAGTATATTAAATAACATTTTTCTTTTATAATAGCATTTCCTAAAACAAATAACTTGCATGTTGCATATACGTGAAAAGTAAAAATTCTAGCCATGTTCTTACAGGTCTTTGGCATAATCACAGCTAAACATCTCATCCAATCAAAGTCTTTCAATAAGTACTTGTACCAGTCATTGCAGTGCACAGCTAAACCAAGTGAAACGGTCATTCGACAACTGTTTAGACCATTTCATTGGTCTTGCTTTTCATTTTAAACAAGATCACGCTTAATTTCAAACACTTTGTCTCACATAATTAAAAGGTAATAATTAGCAACACTTAGAGTGCCACACCAATGTCATGATTCAACAGGATAGTATTAAAAAATGCTAGCATTCAGATGGCTCCCAACTTAGTATTTATTATATTGAATAAAAAGATATTATAATTTGATTAATACATTTAAAAAAAGAATCATGTTGACCCCTCTATTAAGTGCTTCATGTTTGAAAATAATCATTAAATTAGTGTTTAAAGCATTGACAACAAAAATCCCATTTTAAAAAAAAAGCTTCAACCCATTTTGAGTTATTGTTATTGTTAATTAAAACTAAATCTAATTGAAATGTATTTGCAATTAAGACACCATACTTTTTATTTTTACATTTCTAATTTTCGTTTAAGTTGTACTTAAACTAGTACTAAAATTACTGAAAGTAAAATAATAATAAATAAATATTAATATAAATTTGTACCTTTTTATGGGCTGCCCCTGACTAAAGATTTTTAGTCGACTAATCACATGAGTATATTAATAAGCCATATAACACAATATCACAATAATAAGTCTTGAATTGCCTATAATACATAGCCTAATCAGCGCTCAAGTGCACACATAAAGCTGGCCACAGCGCACCGGCAGAAGTAATGATTTGAATGTGTCGTGAAAAAACAAGGAGACTAAACATTTGAATAATTTATTGATATTGTTTTCTGTGATTTGTGCTGACACGTCATCTCAGCAGTAATGGATGCGCCTATATACATATTACATAATCTGAGAATATTTGTTTCTTGCTTAAATTGGTTGACAATCGCTTTACATTTTAAGCTCTCTATAGATATATTTCTCATGTCTGTGAGGGAAGTATACACCGAGTTGTGGTTTATTTTTTTGCGCACTCAAGTTCACAGAAACCGAAACTATTTGTTTTTTACAAAAGCACAACGTTTTCTTGTTATTGTGAGTGCACACACAAAAGTGTGTTTGAAATGATGTATTACTCGTATCTGTATGAACAAAAATAACAGAGCATTTTAAGTTGTTTCCGCTGTTGTCAGGAAAAAAAATTAACAAAAACGTTACGCAGTAAGCACACTATTCTTTAGCTTCCACACTTCGCACAAACACTTTGATATGCGCCTAATAATACGGCACATTTTATCTATATTATCATTAAAGTGAGTAGCCATGTAAAGTTGCTGCTACTTTACATGTTTCAAATCCATATTTGAGGTTGATTGATGATAGGCGAAAGTTTGAATTTCCTGTCCAACATACTGTAATTACAACGTTAACGATCTGTCCATCACGGACTGAGTGACTTCGCCACAAGGTTTTTTTCTTTCTTTAAACGACTAATAAAATGTTTGGTCGACAAAGCCTCTTCTAGTCAACTAATGAATAGTCGAATATTAGGGGGCAGCCCTACAAAATACTATAATATATAATAGTAAATTAACACTGATTTGAGGGACATTGTTATATTCATGCTATTACAAGATATTAACAGAATACAATTATTTACAATTTACAATGTTGAAATGAAAATATCAACAATACAGTACAATATTTCAAGTATGTTTAACTAGGGGTGTATATATTAATCGATTCGTATCGATCCATCGATTATACAGCCAACGATTCAATGCATCGATGCGCCCGCAAGAGTATTAATGTGTTTATTTTGCCGCCTGTCTGTTCGCGTGTCTATTTTCAGCATCCGCTCCGACATATGCGTACAACCTACTCCTAAGCTGCGTGAGGCGCTAACCTCATTATTGTCTTCTACTTCACACCGCTTAACACACACACACTGTTGAGTCTCACTTTCAAGTGGGATAGAACCGTCAGATCGAGCTGGCAATGAAAGTGAAATGTTACACACTCCAGTCGGAGTCAAATCATGGGTGTGGAAGTATTTTGGCTTCAGGAAAACAGATGGAGCAGTGGTAAGAGATGTTGCCGTTTGCAAAGAGAAAGACAGCTATGGTGTAACGGCGCGAGGCCGGTGGCGAGAGTGTTAATGAACGTCACCTGTGAGACGCACCGGTTTCGCATCTCTCACAGAGGAGCGGAGATGCGAGAGGTGCGAGATGCGTCTCACAAGTGACGTACATTAACCCTCACGCCACCGGCCTCGCGCCGTTCTCTCACGTCCCTTGGCCTCGTTCTGCTCGCCACAAATACTGTTTCTGTATTCTCAATAAAAGGCTTTTTTTTTTTTTTTGAAACTTAATTATATATTAAGTTTCTTAATATATAATTATAATATATAAATATATAAATTTATAAATTTATAATTTATATATATAAATATATAAAAAAACATATTTTTACATGATATCTAGTATTGAATCGTATCGAACCGAATCGTATCGCGGGAAATTCTGAAGTATCGAAAATAGTCGAATCGTTGGCTTAAGAAATCGGTATCGTATCGAATCGTCATTAAGGCTCCGATTTACACCCCTATGTTTAACTCAAGTGGCAAATAACTTAAGCTCACTAGACTTGATTATGTAATTCAACTTTATTTACCTTTTAGTTTTCTATTTACTCTAAAAACCACTGCTGGCCAAAGGTAAAGAGGACAACAGCAGCTCACAAGTTTCATAAGCTATTCAAATATCTAATGCCATTTGAAAAACAACTTGTTGCTCTAAATTCAGTACATAAATCTTGAAAAGTTTAAAAATAAGACTTACCTATGGGAAAAGAGAGACGGGGGAGGACATGAGAATGACAGCTGAGGGCAGTCAGAAGAGACAGACAGGCACAAAGTGACGTTGAATGCACCATCCTGTTGGAAAAACAGGAGGACACTGAGCACACTGGATGAGCTAATTCCAAAGACTGGTATATCTGACGCTGTCAGGTTCTGCGCCTGTCCTTTCAGCACTGAGTAGCCCACAAGGACACCACTTCAACCAGCCAAAAGAGTCTGCCGTCATCTCATCTGCGCAGAGGAATTAAGAATGTGTTAGAAACCTGAGGCTTTAAGTTAGCACTTCCTCTGAAGTCCCCTCTTCCTCTTTTACAATTTTGTATAAGCTTAAGAAACAGTCAAGGGATGACATACATCAGCACATGACATGTCTTCATCTGTGATTGGTGGAGGGGGATTTAAGATATATTTACATTAGAAGACAAGAGACTGACCATCATCTAGAGAAAGTCTGTGAACAAAGACAATGTAATCTGATAAAGACTATCAGCGGTGTATAGTGGAAACAGAGCAATATGCTTTTCGCCAAGTACTGTTCATTTAATTTAGCAATCTTATGGCGTAACTATTCAAAATATTTGTTAGAGATTACCGTGATTTAACTGGGTGCAAATTTAGCTTTGGATCAAACATGGAGTTGTGTTTCTCTCATCAGTGAGTGTAGAGCAGGAAATGGAAAACTCACTGAGATGAAGAGGATGAATATATATATATTTTTTTATAAATCACGTTGAATCCTGTCTAATGAATAGGCTATATGATGGAAATCCCCTTGACCCAAAAACAGAAACATGGTGACAAGTGTCTTGTGCTTGGGCTAACATGATTTACTAAACACTTGTAAACATGTGGAGTGCTCTGTTGACCATCAGAAAAAAAAAAAAAAAAAGAAAAATTATGGTGCCCTGATCAGAATTTTTGGGGCAGATCACAGCATCACCCGATGCCGATCATGGGGTGTATTTGAAGCCTTCTATTTATCATGAAGCATTATTTATAAGGATGCCCTGATCAGGAATTTACAGATATTAATTCAGAGTCTGAATTTTGTTTTGGAAAATTCCACCCTTAAAGCTATGGTATACGATTTCAAAGATTGTTCATTATTAATATCCTCGTTTAGATGCTGGTTATTGTTATATAGTACAATCCTAACAATATGAATAGAAAAAAGAATGAAAAAAATCCATTCACTCTATTGGCTGTACAGCCGCAGAGAAGTTGACCAATGTGAGCTGTCCGGCCGGACAGCTTACATTGGTCAGATGCTCTCATCCAATTACCAGCTCCACTTGAAACTCCACCTGGCGCTCGCGTCTCCACTGCACCCGCCCCCGCCCCCCTCCTGTGACATGAAATTGCACGCGTAAGCAGCTGACAGTCTATGGTAGCTAGCTAAGTAGCATATCAGCAATGGATTAAAAAAAAAAAAAAGACAGCACCAAGCGTCCCCTGCTTGCCCCTACAGTAAAGTTAGGACGAAAGAGAAAGTCATTAAAGGAACGAGCAGAGATAAAAAAAAAAAATATGTGAAGAACGCCGAACTTTGAGTAGGATAAATATAGGGTCCACGTCCACCATTGACCGTTGGAGGAAGCTTCAGGAAGATCTGGGACTGAAGACCAACGCTGACACGGCTGACTTTTTGTTGAGCAGGTAAACATTTATTTATACTTTTAAGGTGTGACATGTTACATAAATATATTTTTATCAGTTTGACAACTTGCTCCTGCTGCCGGTCGGCATTGGAATGTTAGCCGTTTAGCATCGCCTATCACGGGTCACAGTAATTATATTTCTTGAAGTCCTTGAATATATTTTAGTAGGCCTAGCGGGTTTCTGTTCGATCCAATCGAAATTTGAACAAGATGCGCTGTGTGCTGCAATAACAATTACTGAAAACCTTAGCAATACTAGTAGTATTATACTAATGGTGGTGGGGAGTTTAGAAAATTTCATGTGTTGCTAATTTTGCGTTGACGTGAACTCAAACGTGACATTGAATTGTTGATGAAGCAACTAAGTTCAAGTGTCTAAAGGCAATTTTACATATGATGTGTGTCCGATGTTTACTACCGGTGATCACAGCTTGACTGAGTGACGTTGTTTAATTCGTTTCCCGGTGGGAGGGATCAGGTAGCACAGAGGGGAGGGGTGTGTGTGTGGAGGGGCGAGATGAGTTTTTTAAAACTTCCCTAACGTCTCAGGCTTTCTCGACCGATTTTTAACATCATATACTATAGCTTTAAGTGCCTCTTTTGGATTTTTGCATTTTTCAGACATTTAGACGCAATGCATTTTTGTTTTTATAATGGGGCAATTTTGTTGCACAATAGCTTACACATTGCACAATCCTGATCTCAAACTTTGAATTGTATTTACAAAAAAGACAAGTAAACAGTCAGTAATAAAATAAGAACAAAAACAAATTACAAGCAGCAGCACAAATAAATGCAATAATAAAGGTACAAAAGAAAAGCAGTTTTCAGTTTGATTCACGTACAAACAACGCCTTGCATTAATCTCACAGGTAACAGTATTGTATAAAAGAAACTTTATTTTTTTAATTCTGAAGAAAACAAGTGGTGTTTACCCAAGCAAAACTCACCAAAATGATGCAGGGAACTATGATGCTGGTGTCTATAATATTTAGATTTTTAGATAAAACTTGGGTACATCCTATTTTTTTCTCTCATTTTATCATCTGCCTGATGAAAAATACAAGTCTGCACATGATGTAACACTCTCCCAAACCATGCGCTACACAACACAAACGTTGACTTACATGAAAAAGTTTAACAAAAGAAATATTAATAGAGTATGAGCAATAGCAGTAGTGATGCTTGTCTTAGTGATGCTTGTCTAATTACTCATTTATAATTTCCCAAGTTCGCACATTTATACAACCAGATGAGGAGCATTACCACTTAGGCAAGGGAGGCAGTGTCTCCTCAAAGAAATTGGATGAGAACAAATAAAACAGCGCAAATATTACAAAATGTGACACTAATAAGTGTATGAATAACTCGCAGTCCGAGGGGAGGACTCCTCCCGAACTTTGTTAAATTATAATTTTGTTAATAATATAGGTAGTGTGATTAATAAGAGATTTGTATTTTCATCCTTTATATCCGCCCAGTGGCTTTAACCGGAACAACCATTTTACCCAAGCATTAGTTTTTACCCAAGAGCATTAGTTCCTTTTTAAAGATAAATGATGTAGTACCAGTAAAAGCAGTTTCAGTAAGCCACTTCTAGCATGATTCATGTCACGGCACCGAATCATAAGAAAACAGTGACAGCCTTATAAGACAGGACTTTTAAAACATTTTGGTTGTAAATGACACCCTAACATAAAGATAGCCTTCCCGGAGACCCCCCTTCCTAAAAGGAAGAATTTAACTAGGCCTACATGTACATATTTGGATTTTGAATTTATACTCTGTGAGAAAAATACTAAGCATAATATTATAAAAGCATTGTTTATTGTCACTTTCACGAGTTCACACTTACAATTAGAGGGAGTAAAGTAGGGATGCACCGATACCACTTTTTTCAGAATCGATCCGATACCAAAAATTCAGAGTATCGACCGATACCGATCCGATACAACACAGTTTTTTTTTAAATTAAGTAGAATTGATATAACTCTCTGTGTTGAACTGAAAATCACTCTTTTGTGTGTTAAACACAATCTAATTAATACAGACATCTTCATAAAACAAATCCAAAAAATATATGATCATTATCTATGACAAAAATGCTTTTATAAACTAGATTAATGGATAATTCAGCAGTAAAATTTAGTCTAGAAGAATCATAAGTCCACAATAATTGTATAAAATCTGAACATTTAGTGAAAAAAACAAATAAGAGACAATAAGTGTAACACTAAATCTGGTAAAACGTTACACAATGCTCTTTGTATTGTAAAATACATTCATGAAAAACAAGATAACAAAAATCAAAAAGATAAATTATTTTATATATAGCTATAGGTTACTATACAATTGAGACATGCCTTAAATGTATAGCACCCCTGTTTAATGAGGCTGCAACATATGATAGATAGGAAAGAACAAGAAAGGCCATTAATAATCTTTCATTGCGTCACTATATTATGATATGAAAGGCTGCAATACAGTGCGGCACAAAGGGCTTATGCGCATCCCGAGCGCAGAATGATGCGCTTGAAGCAACACGGAGTCACAGCGCGTTGAGTCCGCATTGAAAAGTTCAAAGCACATACGAATTACATATTGATGTGTAGTGTATTATACACTATCTATCTATGCGATACAGTTTATTGAGCCTTTTATTTTAACAGTTTTAAATTTTAGTTACTGTGCGCGTGAAGAACAATTATAGTGGACTCTAGTGTTGTGATCTAACAGACACCTGGTAGAAACATGATTAAGTTAACGTTACAGCAATAAGTCCAACAGTAAAGATAAAGTTGTTTTATGCGAAACCGTAGACCTTTATCTAAAGATCAAGTATAATAATAGTAACATTGAATCATCTTGGAGAGGGTTTCATCATGTTGACTGTCGTAACCGAACGCGACGCGTTGTTTGAATGCTGAATGAAGAATGATTGACAGCCGCAACGGGGGGAAAAGTTTACATGATCTTGAATTTAATAACTTAAATGTTCATTTCTATCTCACATTATACTATAATGGCTTCATAACACTTGTAATATAGTCCACAAAACTTTATGGTGCTTTATAATGTTTTTGGTGCTTTTGTGGGCCTTAACAATAACACGGAATGTTATGGAGAGAGACCCCAGGTGGACGACACAGGGGTAGGTACAATCAATGAGGGTTAGGTGGGCTTTTTTAATGTTGAAACGGTTGGTCCTGATATAGCTTTGGAAAGCATCTGAGGACTGCTGAATTTGCTGCCCTGATACGGAAAGAGTGAATTGTGAAATTCTTTGCTGGAATGCCTGACTGTTGGAGAACGGATTTAAGGTGTTTCTGGAACTAAAAGTGTGTCACGGGTTTATTGGATACGTCTATGAACAGGGGTTCCAGAGGAGATTTAGCCTGAGAGCTTCTCCATTGCAGATATGCCAGAATGGACTGGAATGGTTGGATTGGCGATGAGAGGTTAAAATTTAGATGAAATTACCTTTTTTGGTTTGGTCGGTCTTACTTTGCTTAATCAAATATGAGATTGTTTCACCATCTAGTACTGATAAGTCTGAGATGGTGGGGTGGATTTTTGGGTCGAATTTGGAAGTGATAGCGAGTTCCGAACATCTAAGAAAACCAAAAAAGGCTAGGATAAACATAGCGTCGAGTGTGATGCTGTTAAACTGTCAACGAATTGAGGTGAGACCGCTGAATATATATACACCTCTTATTGTTGATTGCTGCAATTTCTCCAAGTTTTGTTTTTCACAGTAGAAATCTCAAATGTCATTATTTGCCAATGCAAGATAGTACCGGCACCTTTTTCCCCCACTTCAAGCACTGACCACATATGACACTCAGCTGTCTGACAAAGCAATGGAATTTCAACTGAGTCATATATCTTGACTTCCATCATGTGACAGCAAACGCTAAATATTACAACAGAGCCATTCATATCTGATTAAGCATAGTGGTAGATCAAAACAGATAGTAATTTGTGTGTGAGAACAAGTCACATGAGTGTTTGACAATCTACTGATGAGTGTGAAATTACAGTATAGGGCTCTAGAAGTTTATAATAGCCGGAGAGTGCTATCTGCTAGCATTCCCATCTCAATGGCAGTTGTTTGGCTGGCGCAGGATTTGAAATTCTACCATCTTTACTCATTGGTTCTTAATTTTGCCCAGGTTTTTGGGGTCAATCATCTGAGCCGTTAATCACATGTGATTAATTATTTTAGAGCCACAGGAAATTACGTTATGACAACACTAACCAACATCATAAGAACTCGCACAAAGTCTGTCACTACCAGTTAGAAAGTGTCCTGAGTTTTGATGTGATAGGCAGTAGAAAGTAGTTAATTTTGTCAGCTATTTTGAAATTTAGTTTCAGTCCTGTGTCAAATGTACTTTTTAGTTGTTGTTTTTAAATACTATTAAGTAGGGCTGCAACAACTAATCGATAAAATCGATTATAATCGATTATGAAAATCGTTGTCAACGAATGTCATTATCGATTAGTTGGTCTGCTTACGTCACGGGGAGCGTTTACTGGTACGCACACACACGCAAGGTCTCTCTCCCTCAGGCGCTCTGCCGAGCGCGCGCGCTACACGGTTTGGAGCAGTCTCTTCTGTCTCGCATGCGCGCTCTTGCTTGCGCGCTCTAGATTTCATTTCGGGAGTTTGAACTAATTCGCGGGCATCAGGGAGCCGCAATCAATATGCGGGAGACTCCCGGGACTTCCGGGATCTTGGGATGTCTGTATTTTGTCTCGAGCATCAGGTTGCGCAATCAGTTCGCTCGCAACGTAAGTGATGGATTAAAATAGCGCTACCGCAGAAATAGGTTAAATTAAAACGGTCTTTACAAAGCGAAGCACTAAATATAAAGGCAGTTAATAACAGCAGCAGTAAAATATTGTTTTTTAGTCACTGTACTCAGTGGTTTTCAGCGAATGCTTGTGCACTAATGCATAATTTCTCCTGTCCTTTACTCAAGCCTGTTAGCTTGCTGGGTAACGTTACCTCCATTCCGTTCTCTTTTTATAGCATTTGTCTACTAAGTTTTAATTGTTTTTCAAACGCGATCTACTGCGGCTCTACGTTCACACAATTGTTTTCAGTCTTTCTATATTTATTTAATCAATTTATCCTTATATTATTCTTTAATATATTATATATAATATATATTATATTCTTTATCCTTATATTCCTTATATATAATTAATTTTAAATAAAAATTAAATGAATTATATATTTTAGACGTTTTTAGTTTGTTTTTAGTTCAGATATTCACATCTGAACAACATGTCTGTGTAAATTTGTTTTAACAAAAATTGTGTTAAAACATAATATGTTGGATATCATTTTTTTAACAATAATCATGTTTGTCAACTTGCCATCAGCAATTATCATTAAAAACAATGCAAATATTGATATTAGTAAAACTCAATGTGTGGCTTTTGCACTTTTTAAAGTACACTTTTACACATAAATACCCTGATTTACGGTTTTATTTAGTTATAATAAAAAAAAAATCTAATTTAATTTCTATCCGATTAATCGATTAATCGAAAAAATAATCGTCCGATTAATCGATTATCAAAATAATCGTTAGTTGCAGCCCTACTATTAAGCAAAACAATTGTTCAAGTTTTAATCAACTAATCCCTGGTTTTTCAAGGCCTAGTCCTAAACTAAACAATCCCAAACAACAGTCGAGATCCATGTTTGGATTTATTACAGTTCATCGCATAAGGTTTGATCGCATATTTAGTGCAGCAAACAGCACAAGCGACTCGTGAACAGAACACAGACTGACTAAATTACACTTTCAATTAAGAAGAGTAGGCTATCTCAAATGGAGATTGCTTAACTCCCTTAAGGTAAAGCATCGGCCAGAAAATGTATCCTTTTAACAGAAAAGCTCTGCTTGAGGGATTTAAAGTAACTACGTCTGGCAACCGCAAGCAGTCTGTAATATTTTGTCTCCTATTTTTATTCGACAAAAACATAGAGAAATTTTGTTAAAGTTATTTATTTATTAACTACATTTTAGTCTCATCATTTTAGTCAACAATATTGCATATTGACAGTCACAGTTATTGTTAAATGACGTTGAGGTCGTCTCGTCATTGCTCGTTGACCACCTTTTTCCCCATTACGAAGACAATGTTATTAATGGACCCAATTGACTTCCATAGTATAAAAAATGCTATGGAAGTCAATGGGACCCTTCAACTGTTTAGTTTCTGACATTCTTCAAAATATCTACTTTTGCGTTCAGCATAAGAAAGAAACTCAGGTTTGGAACACCGTGATGGTGATTAAATGAGGACAGAATTTAAATTTTTGGGTGAACTATCCCTTTAAGTATTGCTTTCTCAATAGATGATGTTCAAAGAAGAAAATAATAATTTGAAGGTAAAGCAAGACAGTGTGCGACTTAAGATGGGGAATCTATGCAGAAATGTTACACTTTGTAGGCTAGATTGCGTGACAGGCAATAACCTACTGAAAAGTATAATTTATTTGAACCATTATTGGGACTTTTTAAAGTTCACAGTGACCAATGTGCACGATGTCAAAGTGCAGAACAAACTAACTTATGACCTATTGTGGTTTTGATATCTTTAACAAGTAATCACTATCTCTACCAGGGTAGATAAAATAAATCAGAAAGAATTTGGAGTACATTTAATGGTAAGTGCGACCAGGTGAATGGGGAGATATTTTGTTAAATAAAATTGAGTGCATTTGTATTATTCTAAATGTCTTTAGGCCTATATTTTCATAACAAATAGGCCTACCACATAAACAGTACTGTATGTTGTGGTTAACAATTCAAATATATGGAAAACAAATTTGACCTCATAATGAGGTTGTCAATTTTTGTCAATCACAAACTTTCACTCGAGCAAAAATCAGCCTTTAAACTTCAAACAAATGCAGATTTGCTAATACTCAGTTAATATCTAATTAACTGACCAAATATAAGTTAATATCGTGATAATTATCGACTTATATGAAAATTCTTATGATCATTTTTGGGCCATATTGCCTAGCACTAACTCACTTTTTTCACAGCTTTACACAACCATTTTATTTTTATTTTTTTAATGACCAGTGCTAAAACAGGGGGTTTCATGACACTTTAAGACAGACTGTTTGTTGAACCAAGGGCAGTATCAACTGGTACAAAAATATCCACACCACAGTCAAATTAGGTACAGTTGTGTGACTTTTTTTTTTTTCTGGTAACAACGTACAAGTACATTTTTCAATTTAAGCTATTAGGGTCCCACAAGTTCTTTACTTCCTAATTTGAACCCCTACATTTGCCAATAATTTATACTGACACCTCTATTCTGTTGCCCACTATAAGCACACTGGCCCTCATATTTTCTAAGACTAGCATTAAAACATAGGATGTAATCATAAGGTAGTGATCTTAATATAAAACGCATACTCAGAGAATTAAAGTCAGCTGGCAATAAAAAAAAGCCCTCAGCTACTTGATAAATAATACACAACCTCTGCGTCAAAATGTTTGTGTCAGGACTGTATGAAAGGTGACACCTCTAGAGTAGGAAGTCACGCAAGCCTGAAACACAACAAACACTACATCACAACCTGTCATCCCTTTCCATACCTACCTAGCCATAAACATTCAGAGACATGTCTGTCATACTATACAGATTCTAAATTACAAGCTTCAGGTGCAGAAACGCGCATGTGTGCACCAGTGAAACTGCAGTGGCCCTGTGCTCTACTTGAGTCAGACTGAAACTACTGAGACTCTCAAGAGAGAGTTCCTCTTGTTGTTTACCGTAAGATCATTTGCCACTTTTCATATCCATATGTGTTATTTAAAAAAAAAGGAGATGTAGACTGTACCGCCTCTCACCCATCACTTGAAGATTTTGTTTCACAATTTGTAAACTTAGTTATTTCCCATATAGGTCCCTTTAAAGACAGTTTTGAAATCTACTGATATTTATAAATCAACATAATTGTCAATCTAGTGTGATATTTTTCTGTAATTACATTTAATTCTGCCCCAAGAAACAAACAGCCCTTTTCATATAAGAAAATTGTGAATGGACTAATTATGTGCATTATTTGACATGAAATACAAAAAAAGTGGTAGGCTAACACTTCACATTAAGGTCTCAATTATTAACATTAGTTAATTAGTTAGACTTATTGCATTAGGAACCCTTGCAATATTTAAAATGAAGAATTGACATGTACCTGAGATCCAATCAGGGACATTTTTCATTGGAAATTTTTTAAACTTTTTTAAAACCGTGATGATCAAAGCAGATTGTTTAGGGAGAATCTGACCTTTTGAAGATGAGCAAGGAGTGTGGCGACTAAAGTCTAGTGTCAAAAACATGAGGAAGCACAGACTTCTGAAGCTGCCCATGCATGGGGCAAAAAAGGTTACCTTTTCCCTTAAAGGGTTAGTTCACCCAAAAATTAAAATTCTGTCAGTATTTACTCACCCTCATATTGTTCCAACCCCGTAAGACCTTCGTTCATCTTCGGAACACAAATTAAGATAGCCTATTTTTGATTAAATCTGAGACCTGGTTTACTCCTCCATAGGCTTCTAAGGGATTGAAACTTGCCAGCCCCGAAAAGTTATTAAAGACATCGTTAAAATAGTCCAAGTGACTACAGTGGCTCAATCTTAAGTTTATCAAACAACGAGAATACTTTTTGTGCGCAAAAACAAACAAAAATAACGACTTTATTTCAACTATTCATTTCCTTTTCTGCGGGCCTCTAGTCAGTTAACGTAGTGTGATTGCGTAGAGCTACGTCACACGTAGGCTCACTATTGGCCGACGCTGGGCATGTGGGTGATGCGTGTGACGTATAACAACAGAAGCTTACACTATTACACTAGTGAACTGACTCGAGGCCCAAAGAGAAGTAAATGAATAGTTGAAATAAAGTCGTTATTTTTGTTTGTTTTTGCGCACAAAAAGTATTTTCGTCGTTTGATAAACTTAAGATTGAGCCACTGTAGTCACTTGGACCATTTTAACAATGTCTTTAATAACTTTTCG
Organism: Siphateles boraxobius; assembly: GCF_051911475.1. Classification (NCBI taxonomy): domain Eukaryota; kingdom Metazoa; phylum Chordata; class Actinopteri; order Cypriniformes; family Leuciscidae; genus Siphateles; species Siphateles boraxobius. The sequence goes on from NW_027508975.1 coordinate 14,705,228, forward strand.
GGGAACAAGTTTCAATCCGTTAAGAAGCCTATGGAGGAGTGATCCAGCTCTCAGATTTCATCAAAAATATCTTAATTCGTGTTCCGAAGATGAACGAAGGTCTTAAGGCGTTGGAACAACATGAGGGTGAGTAAATACTGACAGAATTTTAATTTTTGGGTGAACTATCCCTTTAGAACTCAGTCGCACGTAGGCAGAAGATAGAAAGGCAATAGAGAAAAAGAGAACTGAAGGGAGGGTGGGTCGTAACTAATGTGATGAAGACAAAATTATCTCTCCGTTTCACACAAATGCATGAAGCTCAAAGTGGTAAAAGTTGCCGTAATTATTCCCGTTCACACAGATCGGCGGAAAATTAAAAGCGCTACATTATGTTTAGGGTCGGGTATCGTTTGGGTTTTTTACGATATCTGGTTTTATGAAATCGATACTTTTAAAACTGTACCTTGTTCATGTTTTACACTTTGTGCATGTGTATTGAATGTTAATAATGATAACAAGATTGTGCTTATCATGGCTCCGTGGATTTGCACTTAACAAGCCTAAACAGCGAATGAGAGAGAGATCAACAGCATTGCTGCTGAGCCGAGCCTTGTAAATTGGCGCTAGGGTTGTGTACCGAAACGCGGTGCCAACAGGGAACCGGTTCCGATTTCGGTGCCTGACTCTCTGTGTCATGAGGCGCGCACACGCACGGTCTCTCGCGCTTTCTCTCCCTCCCTCTCCGCCGTGCGCGCACAATACTGTTTAGAGCACAGTCTGTTCTGTATCGCATGCGCACTCTTGCTCGCTTGCTCTAGATTCCGGGAGATTTTAAATAATTTGCGGGCATCAGGGAGCCGTTATCAATATGCGGGAGACTCCCGGCACGTCTGCTGATTGCGAGGGGATTAATGAAGATAAAACACTCCAAGGTTTGGCTGCATTTCGTGTAGAATTACGCGTCAGAACGCCTCTGGGTGTGCCGATTGTCTGAAGCACATATAGAATCACGTCAATCCATTGGCTGATGGCGCCGCCTCGACGCTCACGTCGTCTTATTATATTAGCGAGCGCATCATCTGCTCCTCAGATTTCTCTGCCGAAAAAGGAAGCTTGCCGGCAGCGCGAGGAGCTTGGCAGCGAACGCAGCGTCTCGTTCCCTATTCAGAGAACATAGGTTACACCAGTAACCAGAGACGCTCTCTTTCATAGGTTCACTCAACGCTGCGTAGCTAGACGCAGTGAGAATGAAATACCAAACTCGCCAAGCGCTGCCGTTCTAGTGCAACGACCAGATAATTTAGATGACTGGTTCAAGCAGACAAAACATGGGAACCTGTAGCCATGTCGAGATTAGATTACCCTGGTTGTAGGGTACCCTGGTTGATTACCCAATCTCCAGTATTATTACATTGTTTGATACAATATTGTTTTATTTGATATTATGTAAATGTGATTTTTTATTTTATATTGGTTTATTTATTATTACCATATATGTTACTTGTATTTATATTGTTTAAAGATTTAAGTTATTGTGTCCAGTTTGGCCCTGTAAATAAAAGGGTATTATTTTGTAATAATTTGTAAAGGATAATTTGTATTTTGTAAGTGTGTGCGGTTTCGTTTTCTTAAAGCGATAGTTCACCCAAAAATGAAAATTCTGTCAGTAGGTTATTTACTCACGAACATTTTGGGGCTGGCAAGTGTCAATCCCTTAGAAGCTTATGGAGGAGTGATCCAGCTCTCAGATTTAATCAAAAATAATCTGGTTTACTGCTTTACACGATTCTTTAGTAGTGTGGTTTGGGTGTCCTAAAGTGTTAGTAGAGTACTAAAGTTCTAAAATAAACATTCACGAGTGTACCTTACTTCTCACCGCTGATTCCTGATGGTTTAGAGGACAATTACACCGAGTCGCACACTGTCGTTTCAAAGAATAGTACACCGGCGAGCGCAAAGTATAAATGCCTCGTCCATTTGGGAAGGCGCGCGCGCGGTCAGCGGAGGCTTGCGCTGCGGAGGCAGGCTAAAGTAAACAAACCTAGTAGCAGGGCAACAGATTAGGTGTCCCTAAAGGTAGGGCTGGGCGATAAATCGATAACGATAATTATCGCGATATGATTTTTCTCGATAAAACGATATCAAGAGTTCGATAAATGTTCGATAATGTTTATGCGCCAAAAGCGGAACGAAACTCATTTGAACCGCGCCACACGGAGCATTTATCCGCTCGGCTCAAAGTCCGGCAGCACAGCGCAGCGCGCAGACGCGTTTACTCTGATCGGTCTCTGTCTCGAGATCCAGTGAGAAGCGTTTGAATTCAGCGAAGAACACAAATGTCTCAGTGATTTAAACCAGTTTAAAGGCAGATGAAACGGCGCGGACAAACAGGAGAAACACTGTGTGAAATGATACAGTCAGAATCTGAATTGATACTGAATCGATTTACCATGGATTTACTGTAACGTTAGCCTGTGATAACTGCACCATGAAATGTAGGATATACATATTGAATTGCATTATATTACGAATGTAGACAATGTATTAAATGACTAATGGAATATAATTACAGTATTTAATAATCTATTTAGGCTACGGTTTTTCATACAAATACCATGGAAACCATAAAGTTACATTTTGCCATGATAGTGATGTGCTATAGACCAATTTCGAGCCGACGTCACAATTACGTCACGGCGCTAGCTGGAGGCAAAACAAAGGGAAAACTGCAGGCGGCCAATACAAACCAGCACAGATTCGGCTACATAATAAGGAGCTTAAATTACTATTATTATTATTAAATGTCATCTTGTCATGCAAGAATCAATGAAAAATGAATATGCTGTATCTGGAATTTTTATTTCTAGAAAATATTCACATCATTAAAATTGCACCGTAATGTCACTCTTTACATTGACGTCTTCTTGGCGCTGGCTAGGCAGAACTGCGGATCGTACCACACAAGTCTTGTACATGACCATTCATCACATAGTTATAGGCATCTAAAGATTTATATGACCACAGTATGTCTTTACGCTCGGTTTCTCTATCGGATAGGTGTAGGACTGAGCCTAGCGTTAACGTTAATCCTGTCAGATCGTCCATCCATTGCCTGAGCGTGTACGGGTCAGCCAATCTGGTTCCGTCTGTTAAAATTAACTTTTGCAAATAACAATCGCGGTCCTAGACAGTGAGTGACCTTGCACATTAAGATAAAATCGGATTTTCGGGGTCTATAGGCTATGCCTGGTTTTATCTGTTGTTATCATGATCTAAATGCATGATACTGGATGACCAATGGTTAATTGGTTAAAAAGCCTGCACTGCAAACTGTGCTGAAGATACATCCCATCAAAGTTAGGCAACACAAACCTGTTTCAAGACTTGAAACAATATCCCCCATTAGCACATGCAGAAACTAAGAAATATATTTTTCTATTCAAATATTTATTTTCTTAAGGAAAAATGACAAATGTTTGAATATTTTACCTCAGATTTGTGTAATGTTCACCTGCTCTGTAAGTGTTTGTCATGATATGTTCTCACAATAAAGAGTAGTTTAAAACCACAATTAACGCTCTGGTTTCTACAACTTACCCTTAGGAGCGAAAATCGGCCTTTAAATTTGAAAGAAACAAAGATTTGACATTTATCGTGATATTATCGATATCGACTGATATAAAAAAAAAATAGTGATAATTTTTTTTGGCCATATCGCCCAGCCCTACCTAAAGGACCCGCGTATCTAACAGTAGTTCCGCATTACATTACATTAATTTGCACGCGAGTTTTATTTATTTTACCGTGTATTCTCCGTGTTAATTCATGCACCGAACCGTGACGCCCGTACCGATTCGGTTCAATACGAATACATGTACCGTTCCACCCCTATTCATTACTATATCAATCTTTGAATAAATCTACGTTTTTGAAAGTGTTCGTTGAATGAACGGTTTAATGACTCAAAGTCAGTCCCTTGCCGCCACCTCGACAGCTCAGGCATTTAAGCGTCACTGAAATCTGTGTTCTGATTGGGTCCGGTATACCAGTCATATAGATGGCATGGGTTTCGGTACCCAACCCTAATTATGCTACCCTGCCAGCAGTTGGCGATGTCACTTTGTACAGAAACACTACGCGCCTATAGACTGAACAAGTAATAGGCATGACGTCACAGTTTTCACAAATTTGCATTTTTGTTGTTTACATGGAGATGATAACAGTATTGTTTTCAAAAACTTGCAGTTTGAAACTAGATTTCAAAAGCTTGTATTTTTAGGCCGCCAAAACGCTGTTATCGTGTAAATGAACAGCCAAAACGCATAAAAGGTTTTCGTTTTTTTTTGTTGAAAACCGTGTCACGTAAACAGCCATGTATTCACGTTCATGGTTCTCTGATGTTGTTTAATGGTTACACTTGCACTCATGTAGGTAAACAAAAAATAAATAAATATAATATTTTTATTATTAGCTTTTAATCAACTCTCAAACCCCAATTTGGAAAAGCTTTATCTACCCAATGTCTAGGAGGGAACTCATGAAATCAAAACGAAAATACAATTTACATAAAGACAGTGAAGCCTATTTTTTAGATTGTTGTTTGCATTCTGACATTTTTAGGATAATGTATTATTCCCAATTATTATCATAATACATTTAGTTTTATTATTCCCATTATTATCAATAATCATTCATTACTCTAATACAGTAGTTTTACTGTATTAGAGTAAAAAAGATAATGTTATAATGTTATTTCTATTATATAATGTTAAAATAGTATAGCATAAATTAAAGCATGACAAATAATACCATGATGTATTATATATTTATATATTAAAATACTACATCATATTTTGAATTTGAAAAATAAACAGAGTACGTGAAAATTTGAATTGTTTTTCATTACAATAATGAGAATTTAAGGTTAAATGTGGTTTATATTGCAAAAACTATTAATTACAAACACACACACACAAAAAGAACAACAGTATGAAGGGGGAAACAACTGGCACAGCATAAGCCTTGCGTGAAGGGGAAGCATAAAAAATAAATCTGCCTCCAGAAGAACATTAAGTATTAAGGAAAAACGGTGGTGGCATTTGCGTGCCAGCAGGTAACATCTCGGTCCATGGATGAAAAGCGAATAGTCAGTGAAGGAGAAGAAAATTGCTCTCCGACTCCCAGTGAAAGCTTTCATTCCCATGTGCAGTTGCCATGACTACAGATGATGTGATTACTCTAGAGTTATGAGGTTTGTGTCAGCCAGTGTGCTGCTGATGCACTATGGTATAATGCTAGCTGTCCTGTGAAGGAACAGTGTGAGAATGCCGCATTATTTTAAGTGTGTTTGTTGAATCCAGCCAATAAAAAAACAGCCGGTGATACTACGCCATGCAGGCTGTAATGTAAGGTTTGTTTGAGAGAGGAATGAAAACTCATGAAAAAAAAAATTGAGTCTCTGGATAATGTTTTGAGGACAGACAGATCTGGCAACGCTCAGATTAATTTCTTTGCACTATAACACAGCTGGAGCTTCCTCAGACACAACACCTTTTCTCAACCATTTTTGCAATGACTTAACCAACGGATCCCAAGGAAGTGGATGCAGGAAGTCAGTTCTCCTCACGTTTATACAGTGTCTTAAAGGGATAGTTCACCCAAAAATAAAGGTTTTAATGGGAAAAACACACACAATGGAAGTCAATATCATCTGCATTAAGAACTGTCTGTTAGCAACATTCTTCAAAATATATTTTGTGTTCAGCAGAAAAATGAAACTCACAGGTTTGGAACAGTGTGAGGGTGAGTAAATGAAAATTATCAAAATGGGTGAACTATCCCTTTAACATGCAACACTGGTGTAGTTAATCACATAATTACAAAGACAACAATAAAAGTAGCCTACTAATAACAATAATTATAGAATAATATAATAGGTATTTTAATGTTTTTATATATTTTGTAAAGCTCTGTAGTAAAATGATCAGAACTGTCTTTCAATGACTGGTAATTCAACACTGACCAGTACCAGTATAAACTGCATACTGAATTTGAACAACTGAATTTCTATACAAATGTGCATTCCTGCACTTCACTGCAGGTCCAGACTCCAGATAACAAATGTGCACGAAAACACCGTCTTGATATTCAGAAGTAGATTAGATCACACGCAGCTGATACAGGGTTCTAAAATAGAAACGTAAATTTAGAATGATGCCTTTAAAAAACAAACATGATGTGCTGTTGATGTGTTATTTGATGCATCTACTCAAGACCTGAACAACTGTTAAGTTTAAGAAAGCACAAAATCTTTACACTACACTTTGCAATCATAGAAATGTTCAACGTTGCAACAGATCAACCAAATGACACAGGCAAGACTGAAAAACACGTCCTGCTTACCACAAACATTCAGGGTGAAAGCACGTGTTTCTTTCTCGGTCTCTCTCTCTCTCTCTCTTTCTTTCTTTTGCAAAGTTTCTACACTGTTACTAAACATACCTCATTCAACCCATTGCAACATAATAACGTTAGTCAATGTTCGTTTCGCGGAAAAGTGTTCACTGTACGATTCAAATCTGCATTTAAATTGATTTGGATGCATGCTCACCACGAACATCAATTATCCCCAATAGTTTTGGGTTTTGCCCAAGTCCTTTCCATTCTATCGTCAAATACACTGAACGACACATTTACTTCACTTCATAAGGCTCTGCAACGATTCAACGGTTGTACTCACATCAAAATGTGCTTCTCCGTGATCTGTTATGCTGCGCTGCAGTGTTGATATGATATGATAGTCCTCAGTCCGTGTAAATTACCGTTTCTGAATTAAGAACAACCCCCAAAACTGACGTTACTACTCGAAGTAATCGAAAATCTGTAGCATAGTCTGTGTTTACTGACAGAATTATCCCTCTTTTTTCTAAAGTAGCTCGTTCTCGTAAACGCTCGTCTCTCCCTATCTATTGTACACGCTGTGCTGTTGATAAGTAGACGCCGTTTTGCCCAAGGGGAAGATACAGGTCAACGACATTACACCGCTACACAACAGCGCCATCTGGCCGTAAGACAAGGAACAACATTAAACAATCAAGGTTACAAAAGGGGGTTTGCGCATGAATGTCATAAGAACCATTTTAAGGTTTTCTTATTGTGAGCAACGTTCTAAAAAATGAAATAAACGTTTTCCACTCACTATGGTTGTAAAATAAAGGTATGAGAGGAAATGGAACCATTGCAAATAGATTTTTGCTAAAATTCCAAAGAAGAACCATTTTGGGTTCCCCAAAGAAGCCAAAATGAAGTGTTCTTAAAATAACCGTTTTTTTTTTTATCTTAGTGTGAAGAACATTTTAATCATCTAAATAATCCATTTTCACTATAACGAACTATTTTTGCAATGGAAAGTTTTCAAAGATGTAGCCTACCAGAGATGCCAATATAGAACTTTATTTTAAACCGAAGAAGTGTCCATTCATTCATTCAAGAAAAAAGAAAGAAAGAAAGACCATCCTATTATACAGTTTACTGGTTCCTTCATAGAATTTAAACTTCATATTTCAATGCCAGATTACTCACTTTAAAGAATTATATAAAGCTTTGTGGAAAAGTACACTTTACAAAGCCTTCAATAGTTATTTTAACCCCCTCAATCTCTTTTTGGCTAACAGTTGGGAGTCAGATTCCTTAGTAAAAAAACAAATGATATTTTATCAAAGGCAATGGTTTTGAAGGAGGGTTTTTCAGTCAGTCGTGGGGATCGAATCATCTGTTCTTCTTTTTCAATGTAAACTCAGACATGGCATAGGCCTACTGTCGCACCATTTCGGAACATTCTGAACTGGAATATGTCACGTATTAGCCAAAACAGTAAGGTCTACGTGACAAGCTATAGTTTACAAAGGCTTTGTTATTAATGCTGTGGATAATTGCCTAGGCCAGGCATTGTGCAATGAGCTATGCTGTCAAATTACTAAATAGCCTAACAACAACATATGCATCGCATTATGAACTACCTCAGAAACCAGAATTCTTGGCTGTACAAAAATGTGCAATTTGATGGATGTAAAATTTGGCCTAGCCTATAAATATAATTGAAATCTTACTTGGCCTATAAATATAGCCTATAATAAAAGTATGATCAATAAGTTGTGACATGTTTTACATTTTGATTTAACTTTAAAAATATGTTAAGCAATTTTTAACTTTTTTTGTTATACAAGCATGGTTCAATTTTTAAAGTCAGTTTAATGTAGGCTAGACCTAATTTAAGTTTAAATTACATCCAGATTTTACTTAAAAATTGAAGGCAGCAACTTTTTTTTTTTTTTACAGTGCATATACAGCTAAAGGCATATTTAGCACCAAAAATAAATAAATCATGCACTTACCTGACTTTTTCACTTACCTGACTTTTTCGAGACAGCAAGTTCGCTGTTCGAAATACATTGGCCTTCGTTTCTCTTTTGCTTATCAGGGACATATATATAGCCTAGGCCTATTTGCTTATAAATGGACATCCAAAGGGTTGGAAATCTCAGTTTAGCGGTCATCTAAACTAAAACATATAGGCATATAAAGGCACATGTGTTATCTCGGAGCAACACTAAAACTCACCAAATCCGTGATAGCGAATGTTTATCAAATCTGCCCACTACCAAGCAATATTCGTCCCTCAAGGGAACGAAACGGTGAGAGTTGTCCTGTCATCGCACCTGTCCCGTCTGTGCATTGTGGATCTAAGCAGCCTAAAGGTAGATCTCATTATTCACTTGCGAACCAAGTGATTATACTTTTACAGCTCTCTGAAATTATGTCCCGACTATCCTATTTAGACAACATTTGCAGAGCAATTTATTCAAGCAATATGTTCAATAATCACCAAGACTGTCGTCTCAGGCTTTCACAGATATAGGCTAATAGGTAGGTCAGGAAACTCAGGATCGAGCACGACAGGGGAGCGGGTAGTAAGATTAGTAATGTGAGCAAAGAAGATTTGAGGATTAGCGCCGACCTCAAAACTGGCTTTTGCGCGCAAATGGTTCCTTGCGCTTTCAACGCGAACGCGTGTTGTGTAGTTTATTAATGGCTGTAATAAATGTGCTCGAATAAAACCTGTTTATTTAGGATATATTATTTTAATTTAATTTTCCAGTGTCTGGTGATGTTCAGTCTGAAGTTCTGGATAATCGAACAGAGCGCGGTTGGCAAGTGTGATTAAATACATTCTTCCGAAATTCTTTGGAATGTAGGCTAATAGTGACATTTAATCAGAGGTATAGTTAGTGAGAACGTCTTTTTATTCGTGTCTTTACCATAAACACTTTATTTATAGTTCAGGCTCAAATTCATTGTGCGCATCGTGCCGGGGACTAGCACATTTCTCTAGTCAGAGCAGAGGATTGAATCCGCCTTCTTTTTTCTTTCGTAGAAAATGTTCACGTTACAGCTGTCATGTTTAAGGCATTAATCAGAAATGCCATGAGTTCGAACGTAGACTATTAGGTCTGGTGAGTGAACAGAAAAGGTAGGCCTACGTGTGTCGTTCTTCAATTTCTCTATTATTTATTTAATAATTTCAAATACATTTAAAAAAAAATTTTTCAGAGTGGAATTGTTAGCGAATTAGGCCTACTTACAGTTTGTAATAGTTTTGTTAAATTACATTTCACTTACTTAAGCTGTAGGCCTATTTGCCGTTTGGCGTTAAAACATGAGAACGGCATGGCAACCAGAATTGGATGAAAAAGTACATTTAAAATTTGTTTAAGTTGGCTGAAGTTTGTAGAATTTTACACTCTTAACTAGAGAGTAAAACAAATTATATAAACTATTTTGACCTGAATCAGAATAATGCCTGCACTATCCGATGTGTGTGAAGCAGTGTCCACGAGTATAACTTTAAACAAGAAACAGGCTGTAACAAAATCAACAATAATCCCTAAACACATTTCACTTTTTCTTTATTTCTTAGCAAAAAAAAAAAAAAAACAGTTGTTAAAGCAAGCTGCATGGTTAACACTTATAAACACAAGATATTTGAGATTTTATGTTTGAGATTTTGTCATTGTGTGCTTTTGTGAGGGGTTGGAAAACCACACTGCATGCCTACAATGCGTGGGCCTTCTGCTGTAGCCTTTCTGCTGTCATCTGAACAAAGTGTGGTTTTAGACCAAAGTAAGAGGTGCAATACACAGCAGGACGTTAGACATGAGGGTCTCATGAAACAGACTGAACTGAACCTGCTTACTTACAGCTGTCCATACACAATGACACAATGGCATTACAACAACATTGATATAAAACATTTTACTGAAACAAAATATTTACACAAATAAAATGGAGCAAACAATCACTTTAATACATGTAATACTCCCATCCCTATAAATCCTAAATAACCAAATTGCTGGTGTTATGATTTGAACTTTTTTTTTTTACCATAAATATAGACAGAATTAATGATATAAAGTGTGATGTATGGATCTTTTTTTGTTTGTTTGTTTGTTTATTTACTTATTTATAGACTTAAATTACTTTACAAGCTGGTTTGTAAAAATCAGTATATTTTGGTGATTGGCTTATCCTTAAGAAAATCAAAATTCAGAAAGTTATTCCCTGAAAAAAAAAATATTTTTCATACATCACGAAACTCTTAATACCCAGAACAGGCATGACAAAATTATTTGTTTTAGTATAATTTAATGATTTATTTTTTCTATTTAAAGAAATGTATTTTATATTTATAGAATGGAATTTTAACATGACATTGCACATATGACAGGTATTTGAAGTGCAAGGTGGGGAAATGTTTTAGACTCAGTTTGCGAGCGAAGGTGTGGGCGTTCAGCATTGTCGTTGTTCTCTCACCATACTGCTCTTTTCATCTCAAACCCGTGAGGTTAGATCAAAACAAGGAACAGCATCCAGAATAACAGCAGACTGTCAACCGACAAAAAGAACACCTGCTCATTCTGTTGACCTTTCAGGATAAAAATCTGTAGATTTGAGCATTACAGACTAAGCCACACCAATATGCAATAGTGACTTTATGGATGATATCGGAACTATATGAACCTGACAAATCCAACCTGAGCTCTTTAACATTACCACATCAGCACAACTTCCTTTTTGGCCTCATACATTGATGCATCTGAAACATCAGGAACGAATAGTAGCAGGCTTCTGCGGACTGACACATTGACTAAGTTTATTTCCAAGTTAGTAACCGAGAACTGCATTAAGCAGTCATTTTAGGACAACCTGTCCTGAGGACCCCCCTCCACTACACATTTTGTATGCTTATCTCACCTAACACACCTGATTCAACTCATCAGCTTTAATTAGGTGTTTCTGATGAGGGAGACTTCCAAAATGGGCAACGGTGGAGGGTCCCCAACAGGTTTGACGAAGCCCTGTTCTTGGAGGCCTGAGAAGTGATATGGTCCCATGGCCATATTTCCTGAAACACCAAAGTAAAAGCAAGTAGTAAAATTGCTATTTTATCTTAGCAACATGTTTTCTTACTAACTAGTTGACAAATAATTTAGCACCTTTGGAGGCCTGCATACCACTGGGGAAATTTAAACATGTCTTTCCATCTACTATCTTGGTGTATCTTTTGCACAAGTGCAAAAGGCAATAAAGGTCCACCCACTGAGGACTTGTAAGGGATTCTTTCTTTCCTCTTTTGTTTCTCCTTGGAGGCCATTTTCCGTCAAACTGGGTGGTGTTTGATTGCAAGATTGCCGTATACATCTAACTTCTTTCAGATCTTTGGAACTGCAGACATGAGCACCTCGACGCAGTGTTGGATATGGTTATGTGTTTGCATTTTTGCTTCACACAGTAAGTTATTTGACATTTTGGCCTAAATTTCCAGTTGAGAATATTTGCATTTTTGCCTCACACAGTAAGTTATTTGGCACTTTTGCCTGCATTTGTTTGTTGAGAATATTGTTTCTCAAGAATCTCACCTCATTCATTTTAAAGAGTAACTATTTAATTTGATATTCTAGTCATAATATCAGACATATTTAAAACATTTTTTTTATTCTCTCGTTTGCAGCTACTTACTCATTCCTCCTGACACAGTCACCGGACCTCACACACGTCTCAGTTGGTGACACTGTAAAATTAAGATGTACATTTGAGCACAGAGTTTCTTACTGCTATTCTGTTGCAACATGGCAAAAGCTGAACCTACGGACTGGGAAACTCACACCGTCGAGGTCTGGCTCTCAATCCGATTTACTTCAACGTGATGATAAAACTTGTGTTGTTATTTTAACAAATGTAACACAGAAGGATTCAGGTTTGTACTACTGCATTGGCATTTATAACTCAATGTCTATTGTCGGCAGTGGAAGCAGGGTGATCGTAACAGGTAAATCTGGGGTTAAATCTCATCAACAGTTCTATGTGTCACGGTCACTATAACAGATAACATTCTGACTTTATGATATCTGTTGTAGATCACTCTGTTGTGAATCCAGAACTATCCATCTTATACTCAGCACCAGAAACTGGCTCATCATCGGTACGGCTGCAGTGTCTGGTGACCGGAGTTGTCCCGTCTCAAGTGCAGGTTTTCTGGAGGATTGGAGAGAAAGCGCATGTTGGATGGACTGAATCCGCCTGGACAGACTCGACTGATTCAGCCACAGAATTCACACGTGCTCATCTCTCTATTTCTGCAGATGAGTGGACAGAAGCCGATGAAATCCAATGCTTTGCTGAATATAATGGCAAGAACATGTCCAAAACTCTGAAGCGATACGGTGCGTATAGCCCAAATGATAAAAGTCTCAGAGAAACATCAGGAAAAATAACAGGTCTATACCTATTATTGTCCAGTAATTTTTTTTAAAGTTTAAAAATGTCAACCGACTAAATTGATTTTATTCAAGTTGATTTTTTAAATGTAATTACTGTAGAACAAAGTTGCATTGGAACTCTGAAAACTCTGAAAAATGAAATCGAGTAAAAGTGAAAAACTGAATGTAAACAAAATTAATGATGATAACCGTTTACAGTAGATACAGAATACTGCAGCATTTTGCTTCTAGTTATTAATTAATTAACCTATAGGCATATCTATATCTAGTTTAATTACTCTGCTCATTGCTATATTTCAGGAACCAAACCAATCTACTCCTGGCTTCTGTACACCGGCTGCGTGGCAGCGCTCCTTACCATACTTATAACAGTCATTATGTGTGTAGTATTGTACCGAGGTGAGAATTTGGTGCTTCTGATTTTGAGGGTGTTTAAATATATATGTCCTCAATAGTTGGGACTTTGAATTTGTAAAATTAACAAATGCCTAAAATTTAGTTTTGTTTTGCTGGTTTGGCCTTTTTAAGGTTTGTTTGATTGGAATTTAATGAGTAAAGTTGTCTGACAAACAATCCAACATAACCTTGTTATGTTCAGATTAATTTATGTTGATAAATACAGTATTACCATCTTATTGAAATAAGCTTGTGTAAGTCTTCAGAAATTCCATATTAGTAGCCTTTTACTTAAAAAAAAAATCATTCAAGAATGATATATATTCAAGTAGTTAAATATTTTGGAGGAAATATGTATAAATGTGCACAATTCATAAACAAATGCCGAACCAAAATTATTAGGATATATATTTTAAAACTATAGTAACATCAATCAATTTTGTATGAATTTAAAGGCACATGCTCTGGTAAAATTGATCAGCCGATACATGAGACGTGGCATATTGTTTTATAATATATTCAGTAATTCATTAAATATTTCCATTAAATTCTCAGATATGTCGGTGAACAAAAAAAACAGAGGGTCAGTATTTCAAATTCTACCCTATAAACTTCAAAAAATATATTTTATGTATGTAATTGTATTGCAACTGAACCAAACTGTTTTTCATTTTTTTATTTTAGGCTCACAAGAAAAGATGCCCACCGCAAAATTTCATATGGTAATTTTTCCTTTCAAACCTAAACTATAACATGGTATACTGTATTATAATATATAATATATGCAACAATAGCTGTAAAGTAATAAGAGTCAAGAAAAAAAACTGCAAACACAAAATGAAAGTGTCTACATTTATTTACCCTTTAACAGGTAAACAGAACACACTGAGAGAAGAGAGTTCATCTGTTATGGTAAGAGGCACAGAAAATTGTGAAGACTGAACTAAACTTTTTACTGCATGTGTGTCTTCTGAAAATGACTGTATTTGCTGTTTCAAAACAACTATTTAATGTGTGCTATATAGAACATGAGAACGGGTTCATGTCGCATAAATGCACTTGAAAAAATCAGCAGACACAATTCTAGATGAATAATGAACTAATAAGCAAGCTCTAAATATGTATTATACAATATGAACAAGGCTTGCGATAATATTAAATGAAGATGTAAGTTTGTTAAAACTCCTGTGACATTGTGAGTGTGTGTTATTTGATATATTGGTAAAAGTTTTATTGGAGCTTGGCAGATGTGGTCACAATGAATGTCATGGAATGGAAAATAGCTGTAGATTCTTTAAAAATGTTTTTTTTTTTTGTAATGTATTACATGACTCTCTTGATCATTTGATTTTGACTGATCAATTGTGGCATTGATCAGTTAGAAATGTATGTTTAATGACCAATAAACTTCAATCAATAAGAAAAAAAGGTTGTGATGGAACTTTATGAAGTCTTGTTTGTGTCTTCACTACTCCTTTTTGTACGTAGGATTTATTTCATGGTTTTTGACCAGTAAACCATGTAACCTTGAACAGCAGATTCGATTAAACAAAAATATTTTACATACAAAAGTATGCTTTTGCAAACTTTTTACCAAACAAAATTTGTACTAACTTTAAATAATTATATTTTATGATCTTAACATTTTGTCCAGTGTTTCTCTGGGGATCTCATCAGTCATGGACAGGACATGAGTCGATCAAAAGAATGAAGGTAAAGCAAAAGCAGTATTTTATATGAATTATGTGCAACAGCAAATAGTAACCCTTGTAAAGATCATTCTCACATGGCCTTGAGATTTTCTTTCTTTTTCTTTTTTTCTTTTTAGGGTGCTATAGTGGAGAAGGATATGTTGGAGTATGTTAAAAATTATTGAAATAAAAGTTAGAAAATGAAACATATTGTCTTAATACAATAAGATGACCTGTTCTTGTTTTATAAAAATGAATATTTATTAGTTGGAAATGTAGGTTTTCCTGTATGTATTTCTGATATTTTAACTTATTTGTTTTACTTTTTTTCCCCTAATAAAAATCTGCCCTCTTGAAATTAGGTTAAATCATGCTTCTTTGTAGACCATCACACTTTTTAGACCATTTTCCAGACTAGTTCATATGCTGTGAAATTTTCTATGAGTTATATTTGTCCTAAAGGAAAATAGCAACCCAGGCTCATTGGAAATACGTTACTCTGCCTACGTTTTTGCAAAACCTGAAATACGTACCTCCAGGTACGTTTCCCTGCACTTTTCGAGTGAAAAGTCCACTAGAGGCGCTAAGTGGTATCATTTTTTTGGAAAATAGGCTTATTCAAAATACAATCCTTAATGGAATCCTGCTATTAAAAATAAGGGCATGAAAATGAGGAGAGTGGCACCAATTCTATAGTCTTTTGTAATTTTATAGCTTTTTTTTTTGTAAAGAAAAACATGAGCCTGTGAGATTGTGTCCATAATGTATGCATATTTTCCTGTGATGGGTTGAAAAACCACAGTGCATGTAAAAAGACAATGTATGGCCTCTTGTTGAAGCCTTCTTACTCTCACTAGTGCTTGTGGTTAGACATAAGCTGCATAACAGGATGTTAGATGAGATTAACTGCACACCTGCTTTTACGGTCCATTTTTGCAGCAACTCCACTGACATTACTTAAGCCTTGATTTGAAACTATTTATGCTGGACCTTACACCTATTTGTTAATACATAATGTTCTCATTTGTCATCCCCACATGACCTAAATAACCACATGAACTACTTGGTCTGAGGAAAAATTAAATTAGACTGTATTAAATCACTTGAATATATTTTGGAATATAATGAAAAATATAGTTAATGATAACAGATCAGAGAGCAAAGTTGGGAATATTACATCAGCTACATTTGTTTTCCTCTTTTATACTATGCAGATTTACAGATCTTATAATGCGAGCTCTGAATTAAGAACAAAATATATTTTTTGTATTTTGTTCACTATTAAGGGAGTGTATATTATTATGTCCATTTTACTTGAAGTGTAACTTTATATTTCTGAGAAGTAAATAAAGTTTACCTATATTTATAAGCATATAAAAAGTATTGACTGAAAGTATTTTTAGCTTTAAAAAAGTATACTAATAGAACACTTGAAAAAAACTTTTTTATTTTTTGTAAGTGCACCCAAACAACGTTTTGTCTTTCTCTCATGCCATTCCAAACCTGTATGTCTAACACGAAAGAAGATACTTCTAATATTTCAATTGTTTTTTCCATATGAGGTCAATAACAGCATTGCATAAGCCAAAAACATTCCACTGAAGAAAGTCATGCAAGATCTGAGTATTTTTAATTTTAATATTTGTGTTAACTATTTTTTAACTATTGATGTTAAAAAAAATGATATTTCCTAATCATTTGTTAACAACATGTATTCTTTATTTCAATGAGCTTATTGTTTCTGCCTTAATTTTAATACATTGTTTAAATTAATACATTGTTAGCTAACTGTGTGATTTGAATATGTACATTTCTGAAATACATAACTTGGACACAGTCACCTCATAATAAATCACTCTAAATTGTAATGTAGACATGCATTTTCTTTAAAGCTGCTTTGAAACGACATGTATTGTGAAAAGCGCTATACAAATAAATGTGAATTGAATATTTTAACATGACGTTACATAATTCATTCAGTATATTTTCTAGCCTGACATTCCACATATGTATAGCTATCTGAAGTGCAGTGTGGAGAAATGGTATAGTTAGCTTGTGAGCGAAGGTGTGGGTGTTCAACATTGGCCGTTCTTACACCATACTGCTCTTTTCATCTCACACCATGTATAGTTAGATAAAAACTTGTGACAGCAGACAGTCAAAAAGAGTAGTTAACAGACAAGAACAAAATTCTCAGCTTGCATAGATTGCCACACAGAGAAAAAAATACTAACTAATCCTGATGGAACTCATCCAATAATTGTAGATGATGCGTTAAAATAGACTGCTTGTTTCTCAGCAGGTACACACAGACAATGTATAAGTGCTACTTTGCAGCTTATTTGATTAAAGCATTATTACCCACATAATAAGTTACCTTATAAGTTATAAGAGTGTAATTTGCAACATAAAGAGATCTAGTATATCAGTGTATGCTTTACAACAGTGATTTCTAAATGCTACGAAGGTCCACCCACTGGTGGTATTAAGATTGTGACCGTCAAAAGGGACATTAAAAGGTGCATCAGAGCCTTGTTGAAACCGTTAACATGAGTGCCTGGATGTGCTGTTGGATTTTATGTTTTTGCATTTCAGCTTTACAAAGTAAGTATTTTATGCAAGTTAAAAATGTCATCACATTTATCTCAGCTCATTAATATTTCATCATGTTGAATATTTGTTTTAAACTGGCTTTTATTCTCTCATTTGCAGCTTCTTACTCATTCCTCCTGACTCAGTCACCGGACCTCACACACGTCTCAGTTGGTGACACTGTAAAATTAAGATGTACATTTGAGCACAGAGTTCTTTACTGCTATTCTGCTGCAACATGGCAAAAGCTGAACCTACGGACTGGGAAACTCACACCGTCGAGGTCTGGCTCTCAATCCGATTTACTTCAACGTGATTATAAAACTTGTGTTGTTACTTTAACAAATGTAACACAGAAGGATTCAGGTTTGTACTACTGCATTGGCATTTATAACTCAATGTCTATTGTCGGCAGTGGAAGCAGGGTGATCGTAACAGGTAAATCTGGGGTTAAATCTCATCAACACTTCTATGTGTCACGGTCACTATAACAGATAACATTCTGACTTGATGATATCTGTTGTAGATCACTCTGTTGTGGAACCAGAACTATCCATCTTATACTCAGCACCAGAAACTGGCTCATCATCGGTACGGCTGCAGTGTCTGGTG
The DNA here is from genome assembly GCF_051911475.1 of Siphateles boraxobius. Lineage (NCBI taxonomy): Eukaryota > Metazoa > Chordata > Actinopteri > Cypriniformes > Leuciscidae > Siphateles > Siphateles boraxobius. Next base: position 14,723,337 of record NW_027508975.1, read on the forward strand.
ACCGGAGTTGTCCCGTCTCAAGTGCAGGTTTTCTGGAGGATTGGAGAGAAAGCGCATGTTGGATGGACTGAATCCGCCTGGACAGACTCCACTGATTCAGCCACAGAATTCACACGTGCTCATCTCTCTATTTCTGCAGATGAGTGGACAGAAGCCGATGAAATCCAATGCTTTGCTGAATATAATGGCAAGAACATGTCCAAAACTCTGAAGCGATGCGGTGCGTATAAATTATGAAAGTCTCAGAGAAACATTTCAGGATAAACGTATTTTTTATTCTCAGTTTTTTTAAGAAATCAGAGATTTGATTAGTTGTCGCAGTAAAAGGTTGTCATTGTAACTAAAACTTTTTGATTCAAAAGGCCATTCACGCAATTTTTTATTAAAAAAAAAAGTTGGCAGTGGCTACAAACACCTATTAAAACCCCGATTAAGTGATTAAAAATGATTAGAAAAGGCCTAATAAGAAGAATACGTATAAGAATTATAATTGAATCTCCGTTGTGTGGACAAAATGATACATTTTTTGTACATTCAAGCAAGATACATAGGTCTATATAGTAAAGAATACCAAAGGACTGAACCTCGGTCTCCACTATAGAACACTGTACTCACTGAATATTAATTATTAATTTTATTGTGATGGTTAATCTTTCAGGATTGAATCAAAGGACTTTCTGGCCTCTGTACTGTGCCTTTGGGGCAGTATTCCTGACAATGGCTGTGGCCTTCTCTATTTGTCTATGCCAAGGTAAAGATTTAAATCAATCTGATTTTTGTTTTAACTAAAAGAAAAACTAATTAAAACTGCAGTAAAAGTGCATAATTCACAGAAAAAGAAACGTATTAAAAAACATGACAAAAAATGTGAGTTACTTACAGAATATTGGTAACACTTTACAATAAGATTTCATGTTTTAACATGTTAATGTATTAACTAACAAGAACTAGCAAATGAGCAATTCATTTGTTACAGTATGTATTAATCCTTATGTTAGTCAAATACAGTCGTCATTATTTGTTCATGTTAGTTCAATGTTGAAATCAACATTTACTAAGATTAATAAATGCTTTAAACGTACTGTTCATTTTTAGTTCATTTTAACTAAAATAGTTAACTAATGTTAACTAGTGAAACCACACTGTGAAATGTAAAATAATAAAATAAAATAAATTCTACATTCCAATTCTTAGAGATGCACAAAAATATGTACAGGGTCAGTATATAAACTTCAAACTTCTAAGGAAACTATAGGGTCATTCTGTGTCGAATCAACGAAATTTCGGAAACTCCCCCAGCTCAATTTTTTTTTTTCTGAAGAAAGACAAACATAAATAGTGATGAAAGCCAAAATATTAAATGTCATGAATCTATATTTACTGAGTAATCCACTATTTTGTAGAGGGGGGACAATTTATTTTTAGCCAAATTACAGGTGGGTAAAATTAACTTTAGATGGCTGTATAATTATTTTGTTTATACCCAGAGATTGGTAGGTCTAGAAGTGAAATATGTTGACTTCAGCAATCTTTGTTGCATTGTATGCCAACAATGAAAGTTCAAAAATGGGAAAAAGCACTTCTTGTGCTTTTTGCCCCAAGTTCACATGACTGCAACTCAAGAAGTATTAAAAATATTGCAATATCCTTTTAGATTTTGGTTTTTAACAAATATTTATTTTTCTATCTTCATTCTAAAGGCCCTATATGGTTTGACGGAGACTGCAATGCAGCTCCATGAGTAAATTGGTAAATTGTGCACATTTTCAGTCCTCAAAAAACAAATGTGGGTCTCTTTGCATACAGTGGATATTTTTTTTCTTTTAAAGAGGAATATCTAAACAACAAATAATGTTGAAACTGAAATGTTATTTTTTTCTATCAACACAATTGCATAATATACCAGTCTGAGTGCCATAAACATGTTTTTTCTAAAGTTTTTATCACTCAAAAAGTATTCTACTGTAAACTGTACTGTATGTTATTCTGTGCATTATGAACATGTAGTCATCTTCTAGCTCATTAAATCTGCCAGTGCTTCATCATAACACATAATTGCATTGAATGTATCTTTTTATTAAATATATTTTATTTACCCTTTAACAGGTAAACATGGTGCAGTGACTGCAGAAATGTCATCTGTAATGGTAAGCATGGTATAATCTAATAATTATAGATATGTAAATGTGTTTTTTAGTTTTTTTATCTTGACAAAAAATACTTCAAAGTCAATATGATTTGTCAAGTAGAGTCAGTTATAGTTTTGGTGTGGATATTAAACTTCTTAATTTTTTGTCTAGTTTTACCCTGTGGATCCCAATTAATTTAGGACAGAATTTAAGTCCAACAAGAAAAAAATAAAGGTAAAACGAATATGTATGTATTCTTTTTGTCTGTAATCATATGCATTGTGAAACAGTACAGTCGTCAATCCATGCAGCCTGGTCTCATTGTAATACATAGGTATTAATACGTAATTTTCAAAGACACAAAGCGTAGGCTACTTTTTTGTACTTCTGGATATATGCTGAAACGTAGCCTATAATATGGACATATCTGCAAAATTTAAACGTAGCGTTATTACATTTTTACAGCAACAAAACGCTAAATATTTACGAATCTTTCATATCATAAAGATATTTATATAATTTACCTTTTACCATTTTATAGATAAATGTGATATCTCTTAACCCTACTCCCAAACCTAAACATACCCATTTTATGCAGAATATAAAAAGAATAAAATGTAATGGACAGAGATGTGTAGGGAAATTACAGTTTTAGTAACAATATAGCATTAATAATATATTTTTGAGCCAAAAGTCGCTCAAATAACGATGTGTTACAGTCGCAGTGCTCTCTGGCGGTATATAATAGTTTTGTACGAGGTACAGAGCAGAATTTGCCACACATTTCCCAATTTCAAATGCACATCGACTGAAACACGGCATGTGTATTCTCATGAGATCACGTCGCAGCCCAGCCTTGTGAAGACCACTGTCAGATTTTCTTCAGATAGTCTGTCCTCTTTTTCAGGCCATCAATGGAGATCAGTGTTATTGAAGGGAATGTTGGAGTTTGCCAAACAATCATTGAAATGAAAGTTAATTATATTGAAATTTACATCCTTCCAAAGTTGTTGTTAAGCCAAAATTATAAGAATAATCTGTATTATTGTTTGATTATGTCTCCTCTTGGTTACAAATAAAGATATTTTTACTTTTTAAAAGCTGGAATTACAACAGAAATTGCCTTCTTCCTTTGAATCTTTTATTAGAAAGCCAACTTTTATTAAGGTGCAAAGATTCTTGAGGCACCTCTTTTGAATATGCATGTGCACGAATTATATTTGAGAGTTTAAGATTTTCAGGGAATAACAACATATTTCATGCTGTTTATAGCTTTTATATGGTTTAGGAAAACTTGAAATATAGAGAACAAGGGGCTTGTTTTGTATTTTGTATTACTGGCAAAGCTTGAAGGAACTACACTGAACAACATGAATCATGACAACTTGCTCTTACTCGTCAATCCCAAATTAATATCCATAACCTGGCTGTACTCAATATGACTCTTCAGTAGCGAACATTGACTCTTGAAACTTGGCCCTCTCACCCACTTCCCGAAACAGGAAAAAGTAAACTATTAGCTTAGCTTACGGTGTTCTCTTCTAAAGTACTGCAGAAGTTACAGTTGACAATAAATGCAACAAGCAAACAGCACAGTGAGTGTGATAGTAATCACCAAAATAAAAATGTAATAGCATGCAAATCCTCATTACAAATAATTGCATCATCACACAATCGGTGTGCACTTAAAGGAGTCTATGCTCTTTCACTTTTTCAATTTTAGTTGAGCATAAGAAAGATCTGCAAGGTTGCAAGTTTACAAAGTTCAAAGTCCACTCCAAAGGGAGAATTCTGTTTTATTTAACAGAATTCACTTTCCAAGAACTACAACGAATGAGTCTTTGGACTACAACGTGTTTGTTCAAGGCTGTCCAGTCACAATGTTGCTCATTTAAATAATCCCCACCCACAGAATATGCAAAAAAATTGCTAGGCCTGGTTAAGCTGCTGCTATGTCAAAGAGACACTGTTCTTTCTATCCCTTTCCAAAGCACACTTGTTTGACCTTCCACCTGAAGGCCAACTTAGAGTGGTTAAAATTGATTTTAAAGGGTAACTAACCCTGGTCCAACCACTGGCAATATTTGAAAAATGCTGGAAAAGTGGAGGGGGGGTGCGTGCACCGTGCACCTGAGACGCATCTCTCTGTAGGCAAGGGTGTGGTTAGCTGGTACCCTCTGACGTCAGAGGGTACCACAACTTCCAATAGGAAAATTCATCTTTAGTAGCCACCGTTCAACCTGAAGAGGGCAGCACTCAGATGTTTTTACACCATATATTGTAGAATTAGGCAAGGCAAGGCAAGGCAAGTTTATTTATATAGCTCTTTCATAGACGGTGGTAATTCAAAGTGCTTTACATAGAAGAAATTAAAATAATCTAAAGAAATCACAGTAATTAAAACAGTTTTGAATAAAAAAATAATAAAAAAATACAGTACAAACAGACGGACGAACAGTGGCACAGTGCCATTCAGTAAATGTCACGGCCAGAAATGGAGAGGAGGCAAAAGCAGGTAAACACTAGTTTATTAAACAGTAACGGTCAGGTCCACACAAAGGGTGACACACAGGAACGGGCAAGTGACGCAGTGACCTCGATGGAACCAGACTGAAGTGATGAATGGTGGTGATGAAATCCAAATCCAGAAGGTGCAGACGAGAGTAATCCAGGATAGGAAACGAAGACCACGAGGGAAGACCAGACAGGAACGAACACTAGAACACATCACAAGGATCTGACAAAGACAAGATGCAAACAGTGGGTATATATAGGCACCGCTGATTAGATGCAGCTGGCGCCGTAAGTGAAGCAGCTGGCGCCACTGATCAGCGGCAGTGATCAGTGACCACGCCCATACACACACACACAACCATGACATAAGACAAGAAGGACACGGTAGATTGACGAACCGTGACAGTAAATGCACAGCTAAACAGATATGTTTTGAGTTTGGATTTGAATGTGACTACTGTAGGAGCACATCTGATCTTTTCTGGAAGCTGGTTCCAGCAGCGGATGGCATAACAGCTAAAAGCGGACTCGCCATGCTTAGAGTGAACCCTTGGTATTTCAAGCTGATGTGATCCTAATGATCTGAGTGATCTGTTGGGTTTATATTCAGTGAGCATGTCTGCAATGTATTGAGGTCCTAGGCCATTTAGTGATTTATATACCGGTAATAATACTTTAAAATCAATCCTATATGTAACTGGCAGCCAGTGTAAAGACCTGAGGACTGGTGTGATAAGTTCATATTTTCTGGTTCTGCTCAGAATCCTATCAGCAGCGTTCTGTATGAGCTGCATCTTTATTATGGTCTTTTTGGGAAGGCCAGTCAGGAGTCCATTACAATAATCCACCTTGCTGGTGATGAAAGCATGCACAAGTTCCCTTTCAAGGGAACTCGAGCTGCGTTGAGACGCGGTGGGAACACTCTGCGTGATTGTGTCGTGAAGCAAGTGTATAATCAGTCCAATGGAAGAGCGAGACGTCATAGGCGGGTGACGTCATAGACCAGGAAGCTATAAAGCACACCAGAAAACAGACCGCGACAGCTTCTGTGCCTTCAGCAAGCCATCTGTGTATTCTGTCCTTGTCATATTTATTGTTGTCTGTCAAGTTGCAATATATATATATTATGGCAAAAGAGAGCAAGCAGCTTTGTGTTGTTCCCTGCCCACATTATATCACATGTGGGGACACACACATCAGCTTTTTGTTACTATTTGGGAGTGGAGCATGCCACAGTCAGTTCGCGAGTGGGCTGAATGTGAGCATTGCGAGAAGCTGTCCGTGAGGACGCTCCGCTCCAGCCGGGCGTTTTTCGAGGAGGACGGTTCGGTTTGCGCTCCCCGCGCGGGTCCCGCGGTTGCCGAGGCACGGCGGCGACTCGCATTTTGGGACGGATCTGACAGCGGGGGTGGGGACGGGCTCTGCCCTATCTCAGCTTTCACCTGTCAGATCCAGTGCTGGCGATTTCCAGTTCCGAGGAATTGGTATCGTTAGTGTTTTGTTTAGAAAAAAGAGAACAAAACAAATAAAGATATTAAGAAAAAGGCAGATGTTTGAGTTTTCAATAAATAAATAAGTCAGCTCATAACTCTGTTGAAAAAAGAGGAGCTTTACAAGGAGGTTTATCTAGTGCGTTTGCTTGTTAAATATTTACTGGCCAGCTGAACATTATGAGAGTGAAAATAAAAAGAGTTTATTAGATGAAATATATCTAAAAACAGAAAAACTCTGTATCTCAGCCTCCTCGTTGGGGACTGCTGTTTTTCCCTATCTCCACACTGAGGTGTCGAGATCGTGGAATAAGCCGGTTTCTATTTTATGTGTTTAATGCCCAAACGTTAAACTATAGTAATGCTTTGGGTATAAGCATCATGGTATGACAGTGCCTCGGGTTAAAGAGACGCTTGCGAGCTTTCTCTCTCCCGAGTCGGTGTCATCGTTTTTAACCCCGACGTTACCCACCAGCCATCTTAAATAAATAAATTTTATTAGGCAGCGCTGGTGGGTAAAGTATAAGGACATGGATGAATGTGAGGATGTCAGCACTGACGCTATTCGAGAATTGCGTTGTGCAAAAACACATAAACTACACTGGGGAGGGACGGTTTCGAGAAATCGTTTCTCCTCTGCGTCCTCTGGGGGGGCGACTCTCTGAGGAGGGTCGCAGCACGGCCGGTTCGGTTGTTTTCCTGCTGGTGGCCACAGATTGATATATATATAAGTTTTTCTGATTTAAAAATAAAGAAAAATAAGATAAATTATGTCTGTTCTTCTGGACGCTCCGCTTTCAAAAAAACTAAGAAATAAACCATTCAGCGGTGTTCCAGAGTTTCTTCCTCACCAAACTAATGTTCCCGAGACTGCTGGGCGGTAGCAGTCTCGGTCTACTAAGCTCCTCGCAGCACAGAGTGCAAAACGAGCATCACCATTTGGGCTCCTCAACAATCGAGGGGGACCTGGGTGGCGGTAGCAGTCTAGCTAGTTAGAGATATGCAAGATCTGAGGACTGTTTTATCTCTAAAATAGCTTGGACAAAGAGGAAGCCCTGACGCCGAGGCTATCAGGCTTCTGAGGGTGGTCCCCTCCGGGTTAGGGATGGTTTTGAGAAATCGTTTCTCCTCGGCGGCCTCTGGGGTGCGACTCTCTGAGGAGGGTCGCAGCGCTGCCAGTTCGGTTTTCCTGCCGGTTCGCCGTTCAGGGCACCAAGGTGTCAGAGTCCCCAAACGATCCTCCGAGGGGGGTCGTAGGGCAGTCAGTTCGGTTTCCCTGCCGGTTCGCTGTTTCAGGGTGCAGAGGTGCCTGCTTTTTCCAATGATCCTCCGAGGAGGGTCGTAGGAACTAAGCTATTTAAAGGTAGGCAAGATCTGAGGATTATCGTCATCTCTAATAAAGCTTATACAGGAAGTCCTGTAGCAAAAAACGAGGCTATCAGGCTTCTGAGGGCTCCTCCGGGGGAGGGACGGTTTTGAGAAATCGTTTCTCCTCGGCGCCCTCTGGGGTGCGACTCTCTGAGGAGGGTTGCAGCGCTTCCAGTTCGGTTGTTCCCTGCTGGTTCGCCGTTCAGGGCACCGAGGTGTCAGCGTCCCCATACGATCCTCCGAGGAGGGTCGTCGAACGGTCAGTTCGGTTGTTCCCTGCCGGTTCGCCGCTTCAAGGCACCGTAGTGACTGTTCAACCAAATCCAGAGGCCAGTCTTGAGAGACTGGTTCCCCTAGTAGAATTTCTGGCAGCGTGGAAACTACTGCCACATATTTCTCAGTGGGTCCTGCACACTATAGGAAAGGGTTCAGAATTCGGTTCTTGTCCGCCCAGATTTCTAGGGGTCCTCCCCACTGTGGTGGACCCCGAGCAGGCTTTGGTTATGGAGCAGGAAGTACTGACACTTCTGCAAAAGGAGCTGTAGAAGGGGTTCCTTCTCCCGGCAGACAGTCAGGGTTTTACAGCCATTACTGCATTGTTCCGAAGGAGGATGAGGGGTTGCGTCCTACTCTAGACCTGCTTCATTTAAACAGCAGGTTTCAGAATCTTAAGTTCAAAGTATGCTTACGCTAAATATGATTGTGTCACAGACTCAGTTCGAGGACTGGTTTGTCACAAAAGACTTAAAGGACGCTTACTTATCTATCCATCCTCATCACAGGAGGTTCTTGAGGTTTGCTTTCAGGGGCGAAGCATACCAGTATCGGGTTCTTCCATTCGGCCTAGGTTATCACCCCGCACCTTTACAATATGCGTGGATGCTCATGGTATCCCTGTTGGGGCTCATGGTAGTTGCGTTCAACGTAGTTACTCTTGGCCTTCTGTACATGAGCCCACTGCAGTGGTGGCTCGGGACCAAGGGGTTTTCTCCGAGGGGAAATCCGTTTTCGCATGATCAAGGTCACGCGCTATGCCTTTGTGCGTCGGTCATGTGGAAGAACCTTGGTTCCTCGCCCAGGGCCCAGTGCTGGGGGCTTCTTGTCGACGCGTCACGCTATCGACGGATGCTTCCCTCACAGGATGGGGGGCGGTCATGAGTGGCCGCTCGGTGAAAGGTCTTTGGTTGCGGCTCATGGCAGTTGCGTCCAACGTAGTTACTTTTGGCCTTCTGTACATGAGACCCCTGCAGTAGTGGCTCAGGACCAATGGGTTTTCTCCGAGGGGAAATCCGTTTTCGCATGATCAAGGTCACGTGGCTATGCCTTCGTGCCTCGGTCATGTGGAAGAACCTTGGTTCCTCGCCCAGGCCCAGTGTTGGGGGCTTCTTGTCGACGCATAATGCTTTCGACGGATGCTTCCCTCACAAGTCAGGGGCAATCATGAGTGGTCGCTCGGCGAAGGGTCCGGACAACACACTGATGGTCTCGTATATCAGAGCAGATATCCTGTTGAGGCAGGGGCTGTGGCCCGGGGAATGGAGACTTCACCCCGAGGTGGTGGAGCTTCTTAGGGAGAAATTCGGTCAACTCAAGTCGACCTTTCGCATCGTTTGTACAATGCATAACCCTTTGTGGTCCTCCCTCACGCATCCAGCTCCGCTTGGACTGGACGTGCTTCCTGGTCTATGACTAGGGATGGGAATCGAAAACCGGTTCCACTCGAGAACCGGTTCTAAATTTTACGATCCATCGATATTGTATGCCCTCGACGTTAACGAGTCCTCTTATCGATGCTCCTGCTCTGAGTCAGCCATAGTATGTACAGACCGTGAACTCACAACTGTCCCTTTTGTCCTTTATCAAGCACCATAGCACCGCGTCCAAAGATAATCTTTGTCCTGCAAAGTCTTATTTGATCAGTGAGTAAAATTGTCTCTCTCTGGTAATGTAGATGAACCGCTGCGCTTGTGACAGGGCGCATGTTAAACTGATCGAGCAGAGAGAGAGAGAGAGAGAGAGAGAGCCCCGGTCGCGCGCACGCACTCTCTCTCTTCGGAGCAAGGCGAAAGTAGGCTTCACCGTCTCAAAACTAAGCGCTGTCTTCCTCTCTCCCTCGCACATATTAATCAAAATAAATGACACGATGGTAAGGTAGGGAGACTAAAGTTTTATGTGGAGCATTCGGAGATTTGTTTTTCCTGAATTGCCGCTGGGTGTGAATTGTGCTAAAATACGTTGCCTTATCTTCTCTGAAAATTCTTCCGCACATTCAGCTGACATAATCACACTTCAAATAAACGAAAAAAAACGATCCAGTGATGAAATGTTTTCTGTGATGACACACATCTTGTGGGATGTCGCAACTGGCGGGATAATCACACAACGCGCACACGTCCGATAATGACACGTCCAATTCGCGAACTAATGACTCATTTGAACCGATTCGTTTTAATGAATGGTTAAAACAACTGATCTTTCCAACACTGAACTCACGGGACGTTTAATCGGTGTATAACTAATCGGTAACACTTTACAATAAGGTTCCATTTATTACAGAAATTACATAAAAAGTACAGTTTGCTTAGTCAAGTGTAAGCATTAAAACGACTTGTTTTCCCCCCCCGAAAAAGACTACTTTTTCCCACACAGTGCTATCAGGAATCGATAAGAGAATCGTTAAAGAATCGGATCGATAAGCAGAATCGTTAGTGGCATTGATATTGATAAAATCTTATCAATTCCCATCCCTATCTATGACGTCACCCGCCTATGACGTCTCGCTCTTCCATTGGACTGATTATACACGTGCTTCACGACGCAATCACGCAGAGCGTTCCCACTGCAGAGCGTTCCTCGCAGAGAGTTCCTCAACGCAGCGTCTCGTTCCCTCTCAGGGAACCAGTGTTACATACGTAACCTGAGACGTTTCTCTAAGTCTTGACTGGAAACTAAGCATCTAATTCTTGCAATATTTTTCAGGTGATAGTATGCTGATTTAGTTATTGCTTTGACATGTGGGATAAGTGGGATTCAACATTTCTGTAGAACAATATTCATTCCCTCAGCACCCCCATTACACACCTAATTAATTTATCGGTAAAGCAATCAATTTTTCCAACTTCCTGGAAAGATGCAGTGTTAGTTCCGATCTTCAAGGCAGGGGAACCTACTGATGTTGCTAATTATAGAACCATCAGCATTTTGCCGCTGACATCAAAAAATTGCAGAAAATGTGGTAACTGAGCAGTTAACCGACTTTTTGAATATTGAACAAATACTTCATCCAATGCAATTTGGTTTTAGAAAAACATTTTTGACTGAAATGGCTACTTGCTATCTTGTTGAAAAAATTAAATTAAAACTAGACAGTGGGAGTGCTGTAGGAGTAGCACTCTTGCCATTAGTATATGACTTGCCATAAGTATGTCCTCAAGTTGATACTCAAATGTATGCAGATGACACGGTCATTCTGGCACATGGAAGAGACAGATACGAAGTGGCAACCAAATTAACAGTAGCAATGGCTAAAATTGCCACATGGCTTTCTGAGTCTTGCATGACGCTAAACGTCAGTAAAACTGTGTGTATGTATTTTTATATAAGGAAAAATGAAAATCAGCCAGATGTCGTTGTAAATGGGGAAAAAATCCGGGTTGTGTCACACTTTAAATATCTGAGAGTTACTCTTGATTCACAGTTGTCTTTTAAGAAACATATAATGCAGGTTTGTAATACTGTTAAATTTAATTTAAGAAATTTTAGACACATTCATAATCAGTTACCTCTAGATGCTGCCAAATTGTATATGCATTCAATGATTGTCTCACATTTTACTTATTGCATTACAAGTTGGTCACAAACCGGAAAAACAATACTTGCTCCATTACAAACGCTATATAAACAAACTCTTAAAGTATTGGATAAAAAGCCACCAGGATATCACTACTGCAATATCATTCAAAAACATAAACTCTTGACTTTTAAAAATTGTATGTGTTTTGCTAATGTTTGTTTAGTGTAAAGAGTATTTAATAATTTGGCTGCGCCCCCATTAGAGGAGTTTATAATATTGCTCTCAGATAGCCGGAGAACAACTAGGGTGTCCAGTAGAGGTCAATGTGCCGTACAGAGCAGACGTACTGAGTTTGGCAGATCAGCCTTCTCTATCAGAGCCTCTAAGCACTGGAATTTAGTCCCAAAAGAGATTAGAGACATTAGTACATTCACTTGTTTTAAATATAAAGTAAAATTATGGTTAAAATCTATACAATCATGTATCCATTAATCATGTGAAACTTGTTGTCTGAGAGGTGATTTGTGTGATGATGTTTTATGGTATATTTATATGTGTTTGTTGGATTGTTAATTGTATGTTTTCCTTTCCTGCCCAGGGACTACAGATGAAATTTAGCTTGTAGCTAATTCTGGTATGGCTGAATACCATACACTGTCCCTGTTAAATAAATAAATAAATAAATAAATAAATAAATAAATAAACATGACGACTGAAAGTAAGGTCTGACCCCTGAGACACACCAAGATTCCTGACTTGATTTTTAGTTGTTTGACCCCTAGACTGAAGGTATGCATTCACCTTGAGAACTTCATCTTTGTTTCCAAATGCAATGCCTTCAGTTTTGTCTTTGTTTAGCTGAAGAAAGTTTTGGCACATCCAATTGTTTACTTCATCAATGCATTGAATTACGGAGCTAATGGGGCTGTAATCGTTAGGCGATAGGGCTAAGTAGAGCTGTGGGTCGTCTGCATAGCTATGGTAAGCGATTTGGTTCTTTCTCATTATTTGGCTCATTCGGAGCATGTACAGGTTGAATAGGAGTGGCACAAGAATTGAGCCTTGAGGGACTCCGCATGTCATATGGATGTCCTTTCAGGCTTATGGTCTCCTATACTCACATAATAACTTCTCCCTCCAAAGTATGACCTGAATCATTTTAAGCGGATATCGTTCATTATCTTTATGAGTGCTGTATCTGTGCTGTGATGCGATGGGAAACCAGATTGAAAATTGTCAAAGTATCCATTTGAGCTTAAGAATTTGTTCAGCTGATTTAAAATAACTTTTTTTTTAATGATCTTGCCTATGAAAGGAAGATTTGAGATCAGTCTATTAGTTGTTTAATATGGTCTTATCCAGATTGCTTTTTTTCAGGAGGGGCTCCATTCTTACATTATAACCCCAACGTTTATCTGTGTGCTGCACATTTTACGGAAGACAGCTTCCAGAACCTAAGAGAGTAGCCTACAATGCAGGCTTTACACACAAAAGCTGAAATGGAGCAGTTCCTACTTTGTTGGGACAATCTGTTGTTTGTGGATCACAACTTATGTCTTATTATTTGTAGTTGCGTTTTTTATTAAAGTCCCTGTAAAGGCAATTTAAAAAATAAATTCTAAACACATTATAAATGTTAGAAATATATTGCTAAAACATATTACAAAGACTGTGAACTGTGAAGTACTGAATTGTGGAGTTAGACCGTTAAACAGTTTTTCACCATTGCTATTTTCCTGATTTTTTGGGCGGGTCTAAAACAGGGCTCGAAGACGCACTGGAGCCCCTGAGCTCCTGGACACGCCCTACTTGATGACGCACTAGAGCCACTGAGGCTGGCCGCTCCACTAACAATATAAATAGAGCACATTCGCATCAGTTTGCCGCTCAATCGCGAGTCCCGTCTAGCCGACAACTGGTGCCATCATTGGCAGTGCGTGCCCACCAATGAGTGTAAGTTTGTGTGCTTATGTTATAACGTTAATTAACCTAATAAACTGCTAGGAGCATCCATTCCGACTGTAGCAGGTGACAGTTGAGTGTGGCAACGGCAGCTTTACCACGAATGGGCGTGGTTTCAGCGCAGCCAGTGGACACGCCCCCAGCGTTTGAGAGCAGAGACTACTGCTCATTTTTTCAAGATTTTGATAGCTTATTTTATGTACTTGCCGGCTTTCTTTATCATTCAAATTTGGCTGGGTGGCTAATAACACATTTTTCTGTCATATGACAAACTCAGAACACATATTTAATTTTGACTTTACAGGGACTTTAATAATTCCAATTATACGTTTTATGTTGTTGATGTAAACAAAGGGTAAAGCTTTGTCTCCACTCGCCTGCTAGCCAACATTAGTGTTGATATCGTGTTTACTGTAGCTTTTGTAAGCTCTCGCTTTTGAAAGGCTGTTCGCCATCCTTAAAGGGTACGTTCACCCAAAAATGAAAATTCTGTCAGTATTTACTCACCCTCATGTTGTTCCAACCCCGTAAGACCTTCGTTCATCTTCGGAACACGAATTAAGATATTTTTGATGAAATCTGAGAGCTGGATCACTCCTCCATACTCCTCCATAGGCTTCTTGAGAGATTGAACTTGCAGGCCCCGAAAAGTTATTACAGACATCGTTAAAATAGTCCAAGTGACTACAGTGGCTCAATCTTAACCCCTTAGCTGTCATCCCCCTTTTGATAATTGACATTAAAATGTAGTATACAAACCTGTCACGTTACAGTTACAAAAAGTGGAGAGGAGGACTCAAGTGCAGCAACAGACCAGGGTGGGACGGGAGGGACAAAGCGTTTAGTCCTGGGAGACCCGGGCGAAACACAAAGTCCATCGGGCGGCCAGGGCGACGCAGACAGTCCACCGGGCGGCCAGGGCGAAGCAGGCGACCCATCGGGCGGCCAGGGCGAAGCAGACGACCCATCGGGCGGCCAGGGCGAAGCAGACGACCCATCGGGCGGCCAGGGCGGCGAAGACCCATCGGGCGGCCAGGGCGGCGAAGACCCCTCGGGCGGCCAGGGCGGAGACGACACCTCGGGCGGCCAGGGCGGAGACGACACCTCGGGCGGCCAGGGCGGAGACGACACCTCGGGCGGCCAGGGCGGAGACGACACCTCGGGCGGCCAGGGCGGAGACGACACCTCGGGCGGCCAGGGCGGAGACGACACCTCGGGCGGCCAGGGCGGAGACGACACCTCGGGCGGCCAGGGCGGAGACGACACCTCGGGCGGCCAGGGCGGAGACGACACCTCGGGCGGCCAAGGCGGAGACGACACCTCGGGCGGCCAGGGCGGAGACGACACCTCGGGCGGCCAGGGCGGAGACGACACCTCGGGCGGCCAGGGTGGAGACGACCACTCGGGCGGCCAGGCCGGAGACGACCACTCGGGCGACCACGGCCCAGGAACAGCAACCGGCCCAGGAGCAGACACCGGCACAGGAGCAGACCCCGGCACAGGAGCAGACCCCGGCACAGGAGCAGACCCCGGCACAGGAGCAGACCCCGGCACAGGAGCAGACCCCGGCACAGGAGCAGACACCGGCACAGGAGCAGACACCGGCACAGGAGCAGACACCGGTACAGGAACAGACACCGGCTCAGGAACAGACACCGGCTCAGGAACAGACACCAGCTCAGGAGCAGACACCAGCTCAGGAACAGACACCAGCTCAGGAACAGACACCAGCTCAGGAACAGACACCGGCTCAGGAACAGACACCGGCTCAGGAACAGACACTGGCACTTGCTCCGGCTCTGGAGCAGACACTGGCACTTGCTCCGGCTCTGGAGCAGACACTGGCACTGGCTCCGGCTCAGGAACAGGCTCTGGCTCAGGAACAGCCACCAGAACAGCAACGGCCACTAGGACAGACACAAACACAGAAACAAACACTGGCTCCGGCTCAGGAACAGCAGGCACTGGCTCCGGCTCAGGAACAGCAGGCACTGGCTCCTGCTCAGGAACAGCAGGCATTGGCTCCGGCTCAGGAACAGCAGGCACTGGCTCCGGCTCAGGAACAGCAGGCACTGGCTCCGGCTCAGGAACAGCAGGCACTGGCTCCGGCTCAGGAACAGCAGGCACTGGCTCCGGCTCAGGAACAGCAGGCACTGGCTCCGGCTCAGGAACAGCAGGCACTGGCTCCGGCTCAGGAACAGCAGGCACTGGCTCCGGCTCAGGAACAGCAGGCACTGGCTCCGGCTCAGGAACAGCAGGCACTGGCTCCGGCTCAGGAACAGCAGGCACTGGCTCCGGCTCAGGAACAGCAGGCACTGGCTCCGGCTCAGGAACAGAAGGCACTGGCTCCGGCTCAGGAACAGCAGGCACTGGCTCCGGCTCAGCCGACACTAGCTCCGGCTCAGGAACAGCCGACACTAGCTCCGGCTCAGGAACAGCCGACACTAGCTCTGCCTCCGGTTCTGGAACAGCAGAGACTGGCATCTGCAAGATCCGAGCCCGACGCTCCAGATAGTCCGTCACAACCATGGCGGCCACGCCAAAGGGGATCTCTGGCTCTGTCCCAGACTGGACAGACGGAACGTGATCAGTCTCTCGCTGGGCAGACGTGACGTGACCCGTCTCTCGCTGGGAAGACGGGACGTGAACAGTCTCTCGCTGGGCAGACGGGACGTGAACAGTCTCTCGCTGGGCAGACGGGACGTGAACACTCTCTCGCTGGGCAGACGGGACGTGAACACTCTCTCGCTGGGCAGACGGGACGTGAACAGTCTCTCGCTGGGCAGACGGGACGTGAACAGTCTCTCGCTGGGCAGACGGGACGTGAACAGTCTCTCGCTGTGCAGATGGGCGTTTCCTCCTCCTTTTACGTCCGTGACGGCGAGAAGTAGGCTCTAAGCTGTCCCTCACTGGCCCAGGATCGAAGGGGGGCCCGGATGGAGAGTGGTGTTGAGCCTCTTCTCGACCCTCTCCTCCTCCTCTACGACATCCACGGGTCCCCGAGAACCCGGCCAGACGCTCCGACTCCTCCCTTTGATGAACCATAAAAGCGAGGGCCTGAAAAATATTCATTCTGCCGGATTCGTTAGAGGACGGAGTAATTCCGTCATGAAAGATAGTGGAAAACTGGGTCGATCCAAATGTAGCGATTGTGTAGTCTGGACAATCCAAGTCATCGTCGTCCATGCAAGCGTCTTCATCCATCCAGTCAAAATCATCGTCATCCATGCTGCTGAGTCCTCAAATGGTCGGATCGTTCTGTCACGTTACAGTTACAAAAAGTGGAGAGGAGGACTCAAGTGCAGTAACGGATGATTTATTAACAAAACAAAACAAAACACAAAGCAAAAACCCACAAGGGGGAAAACACAATAAATGAGACATTAAACAAAAACTGAACCTGAAGAACAAACACTGACTCTGAACACGAAGACCATCACACAGAAACGGGGAAAACATATGACAACGATCCGACAAAGACTGCAAACAAGAGGGGACTTAAAAAGGGTACAAATCAAGGGGGAACAGGTGGAAGAACTCAAACACTAATCAGGTAACAAGGGGGAGGGATCAAACAATAACGAGAGCACATGGCCCAACATAACAAAGACACCCAAGTGCAATACAAGACAGGACAGACACGTGACACAAACCTAAATGGTTGTAATTCAAGAATGCTTTGGAATATAGACCTAAGTTTGGTCTTGTTTTAAAGAAAACAATCAGCAGATTATTACTGAAGTGAAAGCACTTCAAAAAATTAAAGTATCAAAAAGTTATGGAAGTTAAAATTTACAGTAAATCAAATATAATTTATTAATATATATTTTTAATATAAAATTAATATTTTACAAAATATTTTTTACTATAAAATTACTATAAAATGAAAGCTATATATCTAACCAAGTTGTGTTCCAAATTTAAAGTTGATATCACAAAAATTGAAGTTCCCATGAGATTTTGTTTAGGCGTTATACCAAAAATAGCCACCGGGTGCCATTGCATTCCATTGAATTTAATTGTATGCATTCTGCCATAACAAATTAATACATTTCTATCCAAATATCACTTCTGTCACTA
The DNA here is from genome assembly GCF_051911475.1 of Siphateles boraxobius. Lineage (NCBI taxonomy): Eukaryota > Metazoa > Chordata > Actinopteri > Cypriniformes > Leuciscidae > Siphateles > Siphateles boraxobius. Next base: position 14,740,673 of record NW_027508975.1, read on the forward strand.
AATATGGAACCTTGAGACTCAGACCTTTCTGACAATATGTGTTTTGTCAAGATTAGAACATTTTTGATATTAAATTATGAAAGATGATGCCCAAAAGGGGAGGGGCCTAATAAAAAAATACCGTTTCTATGGTAACGCAACGTCCAATTTCAAAACGGTTTTTACAGGATGAATTCTGAGTTCGTAAGCTTTCAAATGATACCTAATTTATGATAACTACTAAAATATGTGATATAATAATAATAAAAAATTGTATATATATATATATATATATATATATATATATATATATATATATAATATATATTATACTTTTTAGAGGACTTTTTACTTTACTTTTTAAAATATAATTTTATCTTTTTTTATTGACAAATACTAGATTATGTTTTATTATGAACTTTTAGCATTAAAAACCAAAGTTTCAATTATTAAAAGTGTGTACGTCGACTTTTTGTGACAAAGGTCAGAAACTCCTGTAATGACGTCGATTTTTTTGAGGTGCACTCTTGTCATAAATTCATATATTACTGTTCATATAATATTTGTAAGAAAAAAACAGCGCTAAAATATCTATTCAGGAGTCTTAGACCATTCCAACGATATATAGTTTGTAATGATTAAATTAGGATTTAACAGTAATATTTTGAAGTAAATTTCGGTTGCCCGTATACCGGCAGGTGACAGTTAAGGGGTTAAATTTATAAAACGACGAGAATACCTTTTGTGCGCAAAAAACCAAAAATAACGACTTTATTTCAACAATTCATGTCCTTCTCTGTGGGCCTCGGGTCAGTTCACTAGTGTAAAAGCGTAGAGCTTCTGTTGTTGTACATCACATGCATCACCCACATGACCAGCGTCGGCCAATCCTACGTTTGACGTATTTCTACGCTATTACACTAAGTTAACTGACTAGAGGCCAACAGAGAAGGAAATGTATAGTTGAAATAAAGTCCTTATTTTTGTTTGTTTTTGCGCACAAAATGTATTCTCGTCACTTGTTAAACTTAAGACTGAGCCACTGTAGTCACTTTGACTATTTTAATGATGTCTTTTCGAGGTCAGCAAGTTTCAATCCTTTTGAAGCCTATGGAGGAGTGATCCAGCTCTCAGATTTCATCAAAAATATCTTAATTCGTGTTCCGAAGATGAACGAAGGTCTTACGGGGTTGGAACAACATAAGGGTGAGTAAATACTGACAGAATTTTCATTTTTGGGTGAACTATCCCTTTAATATTTACACCAGAGCAGAACTCAATGTTATGAAGGGGCGTAACATTTCCCGAAAACACGCTATAAGCGGTGCCAATCACAACACACTGGGGCAGCTAACCAATCACAGCACATTTCGTATTTCGGAAGGAAGGGCTTCATCAAAACAGGAACACACGGCGTGTTCGAGCCAGACTGGGGAAAGAGGTGCTGTAAAAATTTAAAATATGTGAAAAACAATCAGTTTTTTGAACAGTCATACATGAAAGCCTATTCTAGTACACCGCAAAAATGCAAAGAGAAAAAAATAGTTGGCCTCCTTGTAGGCCTACTCCAAAAACTTTGTGTTTGTAAATATTATGAAGAGACACTTTACCATGATATAATAGCCTAATAAACCCACCTGTGTGGACTTGGTGGGTGCTCCAACATTGCATTCAAATTCCTTCCCTCCTCCATTTACATTGGGAATGAACTGCGATCTAATTCTGAGAATTATGCCGCGTTCCAGGCAACCTGTAACCCGTGTTTTTCCAACTCGTAACTGGGAGTACATGGTTCCAGGCAACCTGTAACCCGTGTTTTGCCAACTCGTAACTGGGTACATCGTTCCAGGCAACCTGTAACCCGTGTTTTTCCAACCTTATACCCGTGAAAGTGCACTGGAACGGCAGTCAAACCCGTGACTTCCCACTCATGAACTCGTACTAGATCGATGTACTCCCAGTTACGAGTTGGAAAAACACGGGTTACAGGTCGCCTGGAACGCGGCATTAGATTCTGAGGCTTCCGATCAGTCCCGTAAAGTGAGAGAGTGAGTAGCAACATGATTTGTGCGCTATATTTAAGAGTACCGAAGCCGTAATGTAGCTTACAAAACTCACTCATTCAAAGATTCCATTGACCATGCAGCACTCGCCAATCAAGACCCCGCCTAACATGGGATATAGCCAACCATGTTAAGTTTAGTAATCATAGCTTATTTTGGAGCGGCCCCTGAGGTAGCCATTAGCCAATCAAATAATTTGCAGAGAAAGTTTGTCTATAGATTTCATAAATAATAATGATGACAATGATGAAAGTTTAAAAACATCCGTGTTGGTCAATAACTTGTGTTCACCACACGAGGGCCCTTCACAGTTCTAAGCTGAGCTCTGGTTACTGAGATCCACGTTGTTTCAGCCACAGGCCAATTCTAGTACGGCAGCTACAATAGCAGTAATCCTGCTAGATTTTCCGGTGTTCTTCTCGAATAGGACAATAAAACATATAGGATATAGGATTTAAAGGATAATGAAACATAAAACATATAGATAGAGTATAAAGGATAATGAAATAGGTGTATTTCTATATTAATCGGTAGCAACACTCATTAATCGGTTGCAACAAAATCTGTTTGTTTAGATTTCATTTTAATAAACAGATGATTGATAAATGATTTGTATTGCATTTGGACATGCATGGACAGTCGCCTAGGCTACAGGGAGACGTAGCCTACTACATATCGACGGCAAAAAAAAATAAAAAAAATAATGTGATGTATCTGAATATACTTGTATTTTTTATTTCTTTACTTTCTGCCTTGTTGCATTTCCTTGGACAAACAAGTCAAAACAAATCATAATTCATGATTTGCATATTTGTAAAGATATTTTTCACCTTGTTGATATTGCATTCTAACTTAAAAACGGGATGGCAGAAACTGAATGGCACACTAGAATGTTTATTATTATAAGTTGCAGTAGGTCTTTTTTTTCAAATGTAATCTTTCACATACAGGATACAGAAAATGGTCACCCATTCACTAATTTTACCTCTCACGTTTGCATAAAATGTAGGCTTCTCACATAAACATAACAAGCAAATAATTATCCTAAAAGTTCATTAATACAGCAGGCTGTGTCTTGTACTAGTATATATCCCAGTGTAAAAATAACTATGCAAACTAGGCAAAGTTGATTCAAGCTTTATGCAAAAATATTTATTTGTAACAAATGTATTATTTTATATTATATTTATTTATTTGATGTTTTCAGGTCATAGAATCACATACAAAATTTCTGTGGTTTAGAAGCGTCCTGCTAATATTAATGACGTCACGAAAAAGAGAAGAGCAGCGACAAGTGCAAAAAATCTAGTAACATTGACGAGAGGATAACAAGTGTCCTGAATATCTGAGGAAAAACCAAAAATGAAAAGTACTGTGAGAAAGGAATCAAAAATGTTTACAGCAGTTCAGTCAATAAATCATACTAACCAACATTTTGGACTGATAATAAAACATTTCTTTTGCTAATTTAGTGAGGATATAGATTATGAAAAGTTATTTACCATAATGATGAAGAGTCGTATTAAACATCACCCCACCAAACTTCACAACACAGGTGCTCTGTCCTTCTGTCTTCCACTCCTCAGCTGATACTGCTACATTATTTTGAGTTTTCAACGAGTTCTCTTCTCCTTCTTCCCAAACAACCAAAGTTTGTCCATTTTCTTTTTTACTACCTATGAGCCAGTACACAAAGACCTGTGATGGAGCAGATCCCCCGACTGTACACTGAAGAGTGACTGTAGAGTCGTGGTTGTTGCTGCTGGCAAATGCCGCAATATCAACAGACGGCATAACAGTGCTGTCAGCTGCAAGAAGAAAGAGAGATGCAATTTTAATGAGACAAAATAACAAAAGGATTGATACATAATTATGTAATAAAAACCTGAGCTTTCTTATCAACATAAACCTTGAGTACCACCATATTAATACAGTACCATGTACAGTGACAGTTGTGCCATTCCCAAGGTACATATGCTCACGGTCTGTAGCGATGCAGTAATATGTCCCTGAATCCTGTACCGCTGCGTTGTAGATGTAAGCCTGACACACTGGAGTTTCCTCCTCATCTTTAGTCTGAGGAGGGATGTTTGCATCCTGCAGAATGTCTATTAATCCACTCACTGGATTTACTCGGACCCAGGCCACTGTGTGACAGAATGACTGCACCTCATTGAGTTGGCAGTGCATGGTCACTGTATCCCCCGATTTCACTTTCACTGACGGGGGAAACTGATAAACTGTTCCCGCCATCGCTGCAAAGGGATTCAGACCTCAACATGTGAAAATTTAAACTATATCATAAATGCTACTTTGATGGTCTTACCAGTTTTAGTTACAAATGTACTAAAATTTATAAATGAAGAGAAAAATATTGTTGTAGCTTACCGTGTGGCGAAATTAACCAAAACAAGACAAGAAAAAGGAGGTCATGCATGCTGTCTGAAGTCTTTACAGGCCAAAGCAACTGAGAGAAATGTGCAGAGTCTGACATATCACACACCTTTCCTGTCTGTCCATGGTCGTTTCATCAGCTTGTTGATAAAAAACTGATACACATTGAAGCTTGGTTAGGAAACCTCATTTCTTGTCTTTAGTTTTATTCATGATATAACTCTCTACCCATTAAAAAATTGCATAGATTGAACCACAGTTTACAATAAGGCAGCATCTTGGCATTAACCACTAACACCAAAACCCCCAAAATTGAAAGAAATGAAAACATAATTACTTATCCCTACTTATTATGGTTTTATAACAGTAACTGTATATATAACAAAAATGCACAAACAGGCATTGCAACTCTTCAAATGGCATGCTAAAATGGCACATCAAAAGTAGTAGGCTATTCACATTTAATCTGAAACTTCAGCTTGTTTTGATGAACGCAAAGATAATATCCTGGCTGGAAATGGAATTGATGACCGACACACAGAGCTCTTGGTCAGCCTTTCTTTGTCTTTGTTCTTTGTGTAAGTAAGTGTCTAGAAATCAAAGCTCAGGAAAATGATAGCAACACTGAGATCACTCTGTCTGCGATGCCTGGATAGTCTTTCGCTGCAGTTAACCAGAAACTGGCAAAAGTTAGGTCACTAAACCACAGTCTTGTCTCATTTTAGTGAGCTGCTCGTGTTACTTCAAAGTCCATTTCCTTTTGCCATTGCAGATTAGCTAAATGTTTCTCTTACCCAGTCAATGGTTTTGGATTAAGTTGAGGGGGAATAAAAGAGACATTTTTTTTTTCAAGGGGTTTTTTATGCTAGAAATGACCTCACAAAATGCTGCAGTGCTGTCTGAATGTCCCGTTTGAACAAGGGGAAACATTTATAGAGTGGCTCTTTCAATATGTTATCGCCAAATAGCAAGTTTTGATCTGATCAATACTATTTGTCTGTGCTAGTTAGGAAATTGTCATTTTTCTTTGCATTCGTATGTTCAGTCAAGGTGTGCAAAGATGTCTGCCATTGTAAGCCAGCCTTGCAAACCATTCCTCATCTGCCAGCTGCAACATGTACTGTGATTTTTCTGTTGTTAGGAAGGTTTTCCATTCATATACACGTGACAAAATTTTCCATGGGAATAAAATGGCAATAAATGTTTGTTACTCTATAATATATTGAACTATTGTATACAGTTCAAATTTTAATCTCTCAATCATAAATATCAGCACAGCTATGAACCTGTGGCATCATACTTACATCCGGAACGACAACAGTCTTTCTTGTGCGATATTGCTAAAATAAATAATGTGATAAGTGTAATGACTGTAACTATATTATATTTGACAGAAACTGGACATCATGGGTTTTCAAGGCACACTTTAAACCTGAAAGAATTTCACATGAGAGCTGAACGAATTCTGGGTGGCAAAATCATCCAATCTCTGTTGCACTCTTGACGCATAACACAAAAACTGGTATACATTTAACATAATAAGATCATAATTACCAAATACATGAATGCAATCTAAGACTACAGCAGTGTGGCACATACTTGTGCCCTACATCATTTCAACAAAATCAGCAATTCTATTTTTCCACCAAAGACTTCAGGGTTGGAATTATGCATATCTGAGGTTTCATTGCCGTTCTTTTGAGACAGAAGTTTTTTCCGCTGACAAAGCAAAGTTTGGTCATTAGCCAATATGAGATGAGGTCCACATCACCATTTTGCTCGTGTGGTGCATGCAACCACACAATAAAGAGGACACAGAAAAACAAAACACTGAAGGAAAGAAAAAATCACTTCCTGTCTGTGACCCTCCCACACATAACCGAAATCACACAAGGCACAATATTTATTTATTGCTGGTTCTTTGTTCCTAATAATTATACTTGTATACCTTATACCATTCAGCAACACACAACTGACACTTTATAGGCTATAAAAAAACAAATACCATTATATATGAAATCAAAATTGTATGTTATTTTATTTTCTCTGCTTTGAGATCATTGGTGTGAATTCATATATGTTATCAAGAAAAAGTGGGTCTAACAATACATTTGTAGGCTATATATTTTATCCAAAAAAAAGTGGTATAATGGTGACTTTTTCCAAAAAGGTTTTAGAGAATACCTAAGTGTTTAAATGAATATATATATATATATATATATGAAAGTCAACATTTATCCTTCAATTAACTGACATTACACAAAATAACACACTATTCAAAACATCAAATAAACATCAATAAAAATCTGAAGCAAAAAGATCACAATTAATCATGCTTAATCATGCTGCAAATAGATATGCCAATTTATTTTAAATATTAGTATGTTAGTAACTATTGCCATCTTTCATCGGATGTACAGCAATGCCAAACACCAAAATAAGTTTGACGAATAAAAGTTTGTCAAAGCAAAATATAGATAAACTGACAACTCTTTGAATATCCACTTGTTAAGTCATGATGTAAGGAATGCTGTTTCCATGTCCAAGCCTCTACTCGTTTCACTTGAGAATATTATTTCAACAGCCGGTTATGAGCACTGTTTATTCATATACACATATATGCACACACATTTAAAAATGTACGCTGTACACTACTTTGTGCTCACCGCGTCCCAAACACAAGTATTTTAAGGATTCATAACAGATGAATTACTGTCTGGCCATTTAGGATTTCGGTATGGAGATGAAAGTTAAGACTATAATTTTTCATATTACATCACATCGTCACATTGAGCATATATTAGCACGGTTTGTTGTTTTCTTGGGGCATCTGGTAGAGCATTTGCATCTGGAAACAGTGATGTGAAATGTCAGACTGAACAAGAGGATAGGTTTTTGCATAGACACATCATCACAAAAGATTTTCGTCCCAGTTTATAAACATAAACAATCACTGTTATCAGAAACAGGAGACCACAAATGAAGCAGAGAGACATATATATGTATTTTACAGCATAGCACACATTTGATGCATCTGCAGAGAGAGAAAATATGGAAAAGAACATTAGAAAAAATAAAACACAGAATATTCAATATTAGGGATGCACCGATACCACTTTTTAAGGGTCGAGTACGAGTACCGATATTTTTTTCCTGGTACTCGCCGATACCGATACCGATGCCTGTTGTACTGGGGGGGTTCTCGTTTTATGTGGCAATTTTCTAAGAACAACACAATGAGACTAATGAACATATCAGCATCTTTATTTTCAACAACTTAAATAAACTTAAAAAAATAAATCATTCTTATTGTGCTTATCACAAATTTTCAAAGCCCAAATTTCACAGTGTCCAATAACCTCCAAAGGGCAAAACCAAGGACATAATGAATGTAATTTTTACCTGGGTGTCACAAAGTTGTCAAAGTGCTAAAGAAATCAGACAACAAGACAAACAAATTTGTCATAAAATGCCAAAGAAATCACAGAACAAATGTTTAACATAACACTGAGTAACAATGTAATCACAGCCGAAAGTGTAAAGTGAAATATTAGAGTGTACTATTAAATCTAGCAACACTATAACTGCAGGAAGAGTGTTCATAAGAATTAAGAAATATAAGCTAAGGATATAAGTGAGGTATCGGTCTTTGGTATCGGGGTATTTTTACGAGTACGAGTACAAGTACATGAGCTTAGTATCGGGCCCGATACCGATACTGGTATCGGTATCGGTGCATCCCTATTCAATATAGATGTTCATTAAAAACAATGAATAAATCAATTTTATGAACTAATTAAACACTACCGTTCAAAAGTTTGGGATCGGTATGCTCACAAAGACTGGATTTATTTGATAAAAAATCCAGTGAAAACCGTAAATTGTAAAAGTTTATTACAATTAAAATAACAATTTTGTACTTCAAAATGTAATTTATTCCTGTGATTGCAAAGCTGATTTTCAGCAGCCGTCACTCCAGTTTTCAGTGTCACATAATCCTTCAAAAATCATTCTAAAATGCTGATTTGCTGCTCAACTGGCTGTTTATTATTATCAATGTTGAAAGCAATGTGGCACCGATTAATATTTTCATCGGAATCCCCCCAATGAATCTCCATAAACCCCCCTCCCCCCTCCCCAGTCCAGGATTCTTTGATGAATAGAAAGTTCAAAAGAAAAATATTTATATGAAACAGAAATATTTTGTAACATTATATGCGTCTTTACTGTCACTTTTCATCAATTTAATGTATCCTTGATAATTAAAAGTACTAATTTCTTTGAAAAAAATGTTCCCCAAACTCTTAAACGGTGTATATTTTAGAGATATTATACTATACCATGTTGCTGAAGGGTCTTGGTATAGAGCTGTCCTCTAAACTTCACCACACACACGCACTTCACCTTCCTGTCCCACTCCTCAGCAGTGATCACGATTTGGTTCCTGATGATCTGGATGCCACCATCATTCCCATGTGTCAAAACTGCCTTTCCTTTCTCTTTTCTCCTCTCTATAGCCCAGGACATATGAATCTGAGAAGCCTCAACACCGGTCACAACACAATGAAGAGGGACTAAAGGACTGTTTGGGATCAGCGGTGTCAGAATATCAATACCAGGAAACACAGTGTGTTCTGGAAAGAGATTAGGAGAAAATTTGGTTATAATGGAGAGAAATACTAAGCATTGAAAAAAGACTTTAGAATGTTATGTTGCTATTCAATGGGTTTACTGTAAATCAGTCGTATTAAAAGTGAGAGGCACATAGTCTACATTCCTAAAAATATAGGTTATTTATTGGCATTGATGGTCCCATTAAAACCTTTTACATCAATGGAATCTTTCCGTTTCACTGAAGGTGCTTTATAGTGGAAAAAAAAGTTATTTTCAATATTTTCAATTGTTCTTCACACTAAGAAAATAAAAAAAAGTTATTTTTTTCAGAAATGTTGAATGAAAGGTTATTTAGGGAAGCCAAAATGCTGTTTCTATTGCACCACTACAAAAACCCCTTTTAGAACCTTGATTTTTAAGAGTGAGTGTATAAATGGGAGTCATGGATAATTCAGCCTGTAAAAACAAGAACGAAATGTAAAATTACATTCAAAAACTGAAAAATTATTGATTCTAGGTACATATTTAATCCTAGATATAAATGCCATTATTAAATCTCGCTATAAATTTCATGTACTAACCCACTCATTTTATGGAGTATAAATGACAAATAATGCCATAAATTTATTTTCTTAAAAAGTCCTTTTGTAAAGTTGACCTGATAGTGCCACCGATAATGACATTTTTGTCTTTTGTGTACATAATTACTATAAACAAAATTATTAATTCACAATAAGAGATTATTATTATCATTATATTTAATTAGACTCACCTTTCACAATAACCCTGGATCCATTGCCAATGTGAGCAAAGCGGCTTTTCAAAGCTGCACAATAGTACATACTGGAGTCATGCACTGTTGAATTGGTGATAACAGCAGTACAAATGCTCGTCCACTGGCTGGACAAGTAATGAGGATCAATTTGAAGTCTATCAGAGAGGCTCATTGTTGCATTCTTAGGAATGACTCTCAGCCAAGCCACCGTGGAACACGGGGAGTACAACTCCACAATATTGCACTTTAAAATTACGTCCTCTCCAGCCATCACCTCAGCAACTGTTGGCCACTGTGTCACAATGAACTGCTTTGTTGCTAGATGAGAAATATTGTAATGTTTATGTTAATACTTCTGACTCTTTCCTATTGGGGCTTTTATACAGCAGATTTTTGAACAACGTAAAGAAGCATTTAATTTTTAATAACAACAAAATTATCATACCTACCTACCAATGTTTGCTAAATTCATACAATACTTACAAAATACAAATATGCAAACAAATATAACTCGCAGATTAAATATTAATGTTAACCTTTGAAGCACATTAGTACCTTTAAATAAACTTGATGGATGCACTTTATTTCAATAGCCACACTTTAGACATTCTACTAACTATAAGTAACTATGTAACTTTTGTACGTCAACCAACTCATTAATTTGCAACTACATGTCAACTAACTTTCATTTTAGTAGACAGTTAGGATATGGTTAGTAGAATAAGTTGACATGTACTTGTTGGGAAACCATCAAAATAAAGTGTTAGCAGATATTAAGCAGACAGTCTTCTAACACTCTAATGACTGGTAGGCAGATGACAAGTTACTTATAGTTAGTAGAATGTCTAAAGCGGACTATCGAAATAAAGTGTAACCAACTTGATTTTGTATGCATTTAGAAGTATATTTATAGAGACTAAAATTCTCATTTAACAAACTGCTTCATTACAAAATGAATAAAATCTCTTTACCTGTTCCCACAGTGAGAGATACCCAGATCATTAGCCAGATGCTCATCTTTTATGTCTGACTATCACACAACTGAATCTAGCCTTTATTCGTCTTGATCAGCAAAAAAACTTGGTCTTCCTTTCAGCCGTCTGTGATAGGTCTTCTCACAGTAGTCAGTGACTACTGAAAACACAGGATTGTTAAAATTATGGCTAGTCTAGTTAGCATTAAAACGCAGTTAGATTGGTATCATAAACAGTTTGACTGAAATGCAGGATCTTAGTATATTCCATTGCACTGTTTTTAAAACGTCTGTTAATATCTGTTGAAGTTTAAAGCTGGAACAGTGTTAAATGTTAGTTGTCTAAATATTCACAGTGACATCCTCAACATGGCTTTTAATGTTAACCAAAATTTTCTTGAGAATTTTATGTTCTACTACTCTCACACTGTGGTTATCTCAGGAACAGACGGAAGACTCTGATTACAGATGCAAATTCAACCTTTAATAATAATACTATGCAACAAACTGAAAGGCAGGGAGAACAATTAACACAACAGAGATCGGACAAAGACTGAAAGAAAAGGTGCATCTTAAATAGCAAACAGAAATGAGATAATTAATCAGGCACAACTGGGACAAATTAACTCGTAATGACTGTAACCAAACAAATGAGGGGTGAAAAAAGAACAAAGGTCCAAACATGTACTGAAACGTGACAGTACCCCACCCTCCCGGCAGGCCCATCCTCGCGCCGTAAAACATCAAAGGGTGTGGGCGTGGCTTCGACAGAATGGGAAGCCTTCATGGTGGTGCCGGCAGCTCGGGAGACCAGGGCGGAGTAGATGGTGGGAAGAGACAGGAGGAACGTGGAGCAAGGTGGGACCCAGGCTACAGCCAGGCAGGCAGCCCATGGTGGAGCCGATGAAGGAAGGAGCCATGGTGGAGAAAGGGCTAATGACTCTAGGGGGCCAACTGACGGAGACGGAGCAGGTGGAAGAGGAGACCAGGGTGTAGACGGAGAGCCGGCGATCCAAGGCGATGCTGAGGATCGGGAAGGACATGGCGATGCAGACGGCTCTGGCGATCAAGGTGCAGGTGGGGATCCAGAGGGTCCCAGTGGACCCGGAGCGACTGAGGGCCACGGTGGAGCTGGAGGGAGTGAGGAGCCCAATGGAGCCAGAGGGACAAGGCGAAGCCGGAGGAGTGTAGTCCTGAGGCGAGGGCAGGTCGACGAATGACCAAAGTGGAGCCAGAGGGATGAGGGAGCCTGGCGGAGCTGGTGGACTAATGGGCCACAATGGAGATGAGGGAGGTAGGAGCCAAGGTGAAGCCAATGGGCCAACGGACCGAGGTGGATTCCTGGTCGCGGAGGCCGGAGGCAGAGACCGGAGATCCACCGACCACGATGGAGCCAGAGACTAACAGACCCGTGGCCATATCACTGGTGGTGGAATGAGGGTGAGCTGAGGGGCTGATAAGAAGCAGCAGTGACGGGGATAAATAATAGATGATGGGAGAAGGTGGGAGAGGAAGACTGGGGGGAAATTGGGACTGACAGGGAGTTCCAGGCAGACAGATAATGCATATGATGGCGGAAGACAGGGTATTTTAGTATCGAAGTCTATTAAGTCCAATTTCTCTGGACTCTGGACAAGACTCTGGAATAGTAGTCATAACGGCATGGGACGGGACTAGACTCTGGAATGGTGGACATGGCGGGGGACAAGATGAGACTCTGGAATGGTGTCATGACGGCACGGGACAGAATGAGACTCTGGAATGGCGGCCATGACGGGACGGGGCGAGACTCTGGAACGGCGGCCATGACGGGACGAGACTCTGGAATGGACTCAGAGATGGGCTTGGTTCCACACCGGGACCAAACACTCTCCAAACACCGAATCAAGGTTTCCCTCCTGTCCAGCCCTGTGGTGTCTGGGAGGTCAATAGTGTGGTTGAAGGTTGCCCCAATCTGGAACAGGGTCCAGGGTGTTGTTATCAAGGGAGCTGGGGATGGCAAGCCGGAGGAATTCCATTGAAAACTAAAGGGTTGTGGCTTTCCTGAGCCACGGAGATGAACATTACCTCATTCAGCAATATTCAAAGACCCTATGACTTATCATGCTGTTTGAGATTTACTGAACAATGATTAAGGATAAGGATAAGGATAAGGATTTTTATTTTTATTTTATAACTTTGCATAACTAGAACATATAAAATATAACGTATAATGGCAATGCAAATGTAAATATATCAATTTATTATAATGTTTAATATGTTTGTTTTGACTTATTTTAAGTCATTGTACGTCATCTTGGGTCATCTCCTAGAGGCTCCCAGTGGTCCCCGGTCCACTGATTAAGAACAATTGAAATATAGGGACACTTTGTCCCAGTAATGATGAAAGGATAGAAACGCCCCTGGTTAAAGCAGATACAGGGAGAGTCATGGCCCTGTAATGTCAGTAGTTATGAGATATTTAGGCAGGGCAAAAGTAGATTCAGTTTAGCACAGGTTTGAACAGGATAGGGTATTGTGACATTGGCATCAGATTAGGCAGAGTAAATTCGTAATCAGTCATGTTATGTTTCAACCCTTGTTGGGATGACAGGGCACTAATCCTATGTGCTCTTGGTTTCCTGCTTCTCTGTATACTTTTATATGTGCAAACTGAACTGGTTGGAAGGCACCCTGATATAATTTCTTAAAAGACTAGCAGTTTGAAAAATGGACAGATTGATGTTGCTAGTGGGTTTGGAACAAAAAAATAAAAAATACATGTTAACCATAAGCTTTAGAAATTAAAGAAAATAAGTCCTCATCAAAAGAGCTACAAAATGAAAAGTAATAAAAGATTGGCCCTAACATTTCATGACATATTGGTTTAGCTTAAGCTATTTCCCCCAAAATATTTTATTTAATATTGCTATATATTCAAATGTTTGAGGAACATGACAAAGAGTTCAAGGTATTGCCTTCGCCTCCAAATTCCCCAGATCTCAATCCAGTTGAGTATGTGCTGGCCCAGCAAATCCAATCCAGGCCTCACCTCCCAACTGGCAGGACTTAAGAGAGGCTGCTCACTGCAGAACAAATGGCTGGATCTTACATCTAGTTCCCCCTCACTAGACATCTAGCGATGAGGAGCGAATGTAATTTGGGCTTAATGGCTGGAGCTAGAATATCCAACCACACCCTAAACCTACACACAACTCTATCCATCCACCCCATCAGATGTCCATAGAGGTGGAGCTGGACCTCATTGACTCTGCAGTGAGCACCACTTTGGACTTAAAGGATGTAGGGTATGGACCAATCAGACACACACTAATTATTCATTATATACAAAGGTTTATGAAACTCCAAAACTAACAGCCCAAATGAACGAACACAAGGGCAGAAACAGTGTCATGTTACAGGGCATGATAAGGAGCTTTTACGACCTCCGAGGAATGTGGCCACATGCACAAGAGAGAGACTATGGAAGACAGAAACCCTCTTTAAAACAGACTTTGCTGCATTAATCATAGACTAATTGATCTATAAATGAACATGCATAAAACTGTGAAAGAAACAGTGTAAATGGTTTACTGTCTCGTGTACTATTAGGTATATATATTATGGTATGTATCCTGGTATACGACCAACTAACGATCAATGTAACCTCACCTGTATCATGTCTCCTACCTAATTAATCCTCATTTAATGACTCACACTTTGATGTACATCACCTTCTTCTAGAATGCAGTGTGGATGTGTTATAGCTATCTGAGCATTAATGAAGGTATAACCACGCTAGGGACAAAGACCCATAAATCAACTAAGAGCCACTTTCCCTCTCAGACATGTCACCTTTCTGATTGGTCGAGTTCAACCCTTAGGGGAGGATCTTTTCAAGGTTTTATTAGAGACAGTCCACATGTGACCTGCCTCTCTTAGTTCTTTCATCCAGCCGCAACACTGTTCTGGTGATACTGGGGAGCCTCAACAGGGCCCCAGGCCTTGACCAAACCAGCCATGCGTTCCTGGAGAAAGAGAACTCTCAACCAACTTCCACTTGACATTGCCGGAACCATCAATGACTTCAATTTTCAACAACTTCAAGAATTGTTCCCACTACAAATGCAAGTATTCAATTCAATGAAATGTGAAAATGAAATTCTGATGGTTCTTCTCATAGTCCCTTTTTCCGGTTTCCAATTTAATCCTATCACCAACCTATTTCTGTATTTCTGTATATATGTGTGTTTAGTTTATTCATGTTTATGATTTAGTTAATAAAACTAATGCACTTTATGTATTTGGTTCTGATTTGCTTGCAATGAGAAGTCCCTTTACGGTTTTGTTCTTGCTACATGCTCAAAACGCTGTACATACTAAGAAATAATTATTCTTCTGTGGCCAGGGAAGATACCCTTTTCTTAGAATAAATTAATAATTAAAAGAGTTTGTTGGATGAACTGATTAATTGATTGTAATATTAATTTAGCCATGTCAAGTTAATCCAATTAACTGACTCAAATATTCATAATTAATCATAACAAGTTATTATTGATTATTAATATTTCATATAGCTAAGTTCCTTACAAGGATCTGCTGGTAATGTCTTGGTGACAGATACCGCTGGACACGTTCAGAGGTCTTGTGGAGCCCATGCCTCAACTCATCAGAGCTGTTTTGGCAGCCCGAGGGGACCTACACAATATTATGCAGGTTTTTTAAATGTTGCATACATTGATCAGCCACACATTAAAGGGTACTAAACACTAAAACAACTTTTTTTAGTTAATGATCTGTAAGAATGGAGCTTCATAAATGCTGTTCATTGATTCAAATACATTTTTGACATTTGGGATTTTAAGTTTTTTAATTCTACAATATATGGTGTAAGAACGTCTGAGTGCTGCCCTCTTCAGGTTGAACGGTGGCTACTGCAGTTGAATTTTCCTATTGGAAGTTGTGGTACCCTCTGACGTCAGAGGGTACCAGCTAACCACACCCTTGCCTACAGAGAGATGCGTCTCAGGTGCACGCCCCCCCTCCGCTGGGCTCTGCCCACTTTTCCAGCATTTTTCAAATATTGGCAGTGGGTGGAGTCAGGCTCTGACCAGGGGTTTAGTTACCCTTTAAAACTCCCTGCCTAATATTGTATACGCCACCCTCAGCTCTGATCCACAAAGACATAAGCAGCAGCTCCTTTAAAGGCACCGATATACTTTAAACAAAATCAAAGAATAAACTGGTGTGATGTTACTTTCAGGAAAAGTTCGCTATGGCTGGTGACCACCTTCGAACCCCCATTGGTCCATGGCAATTACGTTATAGTTAGGTAGGTGTGCTCTGGGGCTCTGCCTTTTTATGATGTGGAAATCTTCATGTCTCCTGTACAGTCTGTCAAGGTTTTGCTGTGTTTAGATTAATTTATTTAAATGCCACTTGCAGCAGTATGGGCATCATCGGAATGTGCGCTAATAGTATACCACTGGTCACGTATTTCTAACTTCTTTTTACCCCAAAGTGAAGAACAAAAAAGAACTTCACTGTGAGTATATATTGGAGCCTTAAGCCCTGCAAGTTGCGAGGTGGGGCCTCCATGGATCGAATTTGTTGTTGTACCAGAAAGACTCAGTAGGCAGATAAACATTGAATAATTTTATTCTCTGAATGATTTTTTAACAATTACATGTAAATTTTTGTCACCTACAGTCCTATCACAAAGTTCTTTGTCCTTAGTCCAGGTCTTGATTTAAGCTGGCCAACCTCGGATAGGAGGAAAGGGCCAATCTGGTGGTGGTGGTGGGGAAGATGGAGGGCTACTTCACCAGGTCACCTATGATCAGAAAATGAGAGAGTAGGGTGAGACTTATAATTTGCTCTATGTAATTAATGAATGACGTGATATTAGAGCCTTCCCGGTAGAACCTATGCTGAAGCTTTCATGTCCAGTACAGTGCTTAAATACTGATACAAGCAAATTATCAGTGCTGGTACTACTCGACCTCAGTGCTGCATTTGAGACTATCGATCACAACATACTTCTTGACAGGCTGGAAAACTGGGTTGGGCTTTCTGGGATAGTCCTAAAATGGTTCAGTTCATACTTAGGAGGGAGAGGTTATTATGTGAGTATTGGAGATCATAAGTCTGAGTGGACACCCATGACATGCTGAGTTCCTCAAGGCTCAATTCTTGCGCCGCTCCTATTCAACCTGTACATGCTCCCAATGAGCCAAATAATGAGAAATAACCAAATCGCTTACCACAGCTATGCAGACGACACACAGCTCTACTTAGCCCTATCGCCTAACGATTACAGCCCCATTAACTCCCTGTTCCAATGCATTGATGAAGTAAACAATTGGATGTGCCCAAACTTTCTTCAGTTAAACAAAGACAAAACTGAAGTCATTGCGTTTGGAAACAAAGATGAAGTTCTTAAGGTGAACGCATACCTTCAGTCTAGGGGTCAAACAACTAAAAATCAAGTTAGGAATCTTGGTGTGACTCTAGAGTCAGACCTTAGTTTTCAGTAGTCATGTCAAAGCAATAACTAAATCAGCATACTATCACCTGCAAAATATTGCAAGAATTAGATGCTTTGTTTCCAGTCAAGACTTAGAGAAACTTGTGCATGCTTTCATCACCAGCAGGGTGGATTATTGTAATGCTGGTGTATAATTCTGGCCTTCCCAAAAAGACCATAAGACAGTTGCAGCTCATACAGAATGCTGCTGCTAGGATTCTGAGCAGAACCAGAAAATATGAACACATCACACCAGTCCTCAGGTCTTTACACTGGCTGCCAGTTACATTTGGGATTGATTTTAAATTATTATTACTGGTATATAAATCACTCAATGGCCTAGGAGGACCTCAATACATTGCAGCTCTGCTCAGTGAATATAAACCCAACAGATCACTCAGATCATTAGGATCACATCAGCTTGAAATACCAAGGGTTCACTCTAAGCATGGCGAGTCTGCTTTTAGCTACTATGCCAGCCGCAGCTGGAACCAGGTTCCAGGAGAGATCAGATGTGCTTCTACAGTAGTCACATTCAAATCCAGACTCAAAACACATCTCTTTAGCTGTGCATTTACTGAATGAGCACTGTACCATTGTTCGTCCGACTGCTCGTACTGTATTTTATTTTATTATTTTATTTTTTATTCTAAACTGTTTTAATTATTCTGTATTTATCTTTTATTCTAAACTGTTTTAATTATTCTGATTTCTTTGGATTATTTTAATTTCTTCTATGTAAAGCACTTTGAATTACCATTGTGTATGAAATCCGCTATATAAATAAACTTGCCTTGCCTTACATCCCATAGATGCTCAATCGCAGCAAGATCAGGGGAATTAGGAGGCCAAGGAAACATCTTGATCTTTTTGTCATGTTCCTCAAACCATTTCTGAACAATTTTCATTGCCATTTGAACAATGGGCATTTGAACAATGCCCATTGTAGGCACTTTTGGCGGTGCAAGGGTTATCATGGGTACTCTGACCGTTCAGCAGCTACACAGCAGCTACACAGCCCCATACACAGCGAACAGCGATGCACTGTGAGTTCTTTCTATAATAGGAAGCATTAGGTTTTTCAGCACTTTAACCTACAGTAGTTATTGTGTGTGATCCCACTAGATAGCTATAGTCTTCACTTTCCACGTGTTAATGAGCCTTGCGTGGCCATGGCCCTGACACCGGTTCACCAGTTGTCCTTCCTTGCACCACCTTTAGTATCTACTAACCAATGCATACTAAGAACACCTGGCAAGACTTGTCATTATCCATCACTATTTGGCCCTTGTCAAAGTAGCTCAGATCTTTAGTTTGCCCATTTTCCAGCTTACAACATTCGAAATTTAGGAACCAACTGTTCACTTGCCGCCTAATATATCACACTCCTTGACGGGTGCCATTGTAATGTTATAATCAATGTCATTCAATTCACCTGACAGTGGATTTAATGTTGTGGCTGAACAGTGCATATTCTATTGTCTGTTTAGTTAGCCATGAGAGTGCAGCATCCATTGAAGCAGATGATGATGACACACTCAAATACTTGACTCTGGACTCTGAAGCATGCTTAATCTATGCATCACAATCATACAAGTGTGAACACGAGTTTGTACATACAAAGTACATTTGTTCTCTTTGTGAGTATGTTACATTTGAGGTTGACTGCCATTTGCAAACTGCCTGTTTTACGTGCAGTTTGCCATAAAAATGTGGTATGTGAAGAATGTAGACTTGCACTGAGTTGAAACTAACATCTGCAGTCAAAAACACTGCTGTTTGTGCTCACACCCAAAAAAATATACAAATGTGCAAATATATAGCAAGGAAAAAGAACAGAAAAATTGCGACCATTTACAATTTACTTGAATATGGGGCCAAACCCTGATGTTTTCAAATGGACATTGTCATTCTGCAGTAACAAACCAGAATCAACATGCACTAAAGACAACTTACGAATAAACTTCATAAGACAGAAACAAATGGCCTTTGTATTGTGAAAAAGTAATGTGCTTAATTGAACTGAATGTGCACTTGTAGTGTATTTCTAATCTTAAAAGTTTCTGTACTTGCAAATAATATATTATTAATTAATAATGAAATACAGTAAAGATATACTTTTAATTAAAGTACATTTAAACAGGGACGTGCACAGGAATTATGAGGGGCAGTTGCTCTGACCTGAAAAAACGGCTTCCCCTACATTCAGTTGTGCTTCTTGCTCGTATTCAGTTCTGATGGTAGGCTACTGGCAACTACGCATGATTTGTAGTATGATTGCGTAAAGGGAACAGAAATTCCGGTAGGCAACAGAATCGACTGCTAAAACCAGGGCCGATCCTGAACTCCCCCTGGGGCCCAAGCAAAAGGGGCCCTCTACCTGACCTGTGACGCCGTGAGCTATGTAAACCATTTGCCATTGCCACACAATCACACCTGACACTTCAGTGCTCCCAATACAATCCTCCCTCCTTTAAACAAAACAGTCAAAAAATAAGTACAACAATATAGAACAGAATGAGGTTCAAACAAACAATATTTATTGAATAGAGTATTTTCTATAGAATGTTAACATAACAAGTGAATATTAACGTAAACATAAATGAGAAGAAAATAATAAATTATAACCCTGAGCTTTGGCTTTTGGGATTAACTTTGGTTCTCTCTACAGCCTGGGTATTTTCGGCATCAGTATGATTTTTTTTATTTATTATTATGCATGTTGAAGCAATTCTTGATTTATGGTTATTATTTACCGAGGGATGTGCATCCATATTGACCAGTATGTCCAGCTAATCAACATTTTAAATTCAATATAGCCTATAAATCAATAGTCAATCAATGTCAAATTGTCAATACATTGCTTTCTATCTTGCATAATTAGTGCAGTTGTTTAGAGTTTTTAACTACACTGAGACTAGATAATCAGTTTCTTGTTTTATAAATGTGACTTTGATTGGGAGTGCCATCATTCACGGGCATGTATTGTACAGTATGTCTGGTCTCCACATATTTCTGCTTGAAAATGAGTTTCATTTCGTGCACGCGCATATGAACGCACGATAACACACGCGACGCGGTTATGTTTTCCGAGCTGCAGTAAACAAACACCGTTGCACTTTGTCGTTTATCAAAAACAAACGTAATAATTTTTTTTATTTTACTCTCACTTTTGTCAGGCACAAAGTGATGCAAGAGATGCACTGCCTGCCCAGCTAGGTTAGCAAGACCCAAAAACATCAAACTTTGCTGACATCAAACTTAGAGAGGAGAGAACACAAGTTTACCTGATTGTTGTTCCCGCAATTCACTCTCATGGGTTTTTTCTTCCTCCTCTTTTCGTGACCAGAAGGATAGTTTCGCTTCATTTTGTCATGGATGTTGTACACATTAACTGACACGCTATGACACGAGATGGAGGCGGGGCCTTAAGTAATTTGTGGGGTCTTACGCACCGGTCGCGTGCAGCGCTGCAGCCACGTAAACAGTTTGCCCTTACCTTACTGACTTTCACGTTCGGTGCACGAATGGAAGTGAATGAGGCTTTGCGAATTAAAAAAAAAAAAAAAAAAATGTATCTAGGCCTATGTGAAATTCTGCAGCCATTGTACGATTTTTTTTTTTTTTCTCGGAAGGGCAACTTGAGTCGAGAAGGGCATATGGGCAGTTGCCCGGGCAACCTGAGCAACCCCCCTGTGCACGTCCCTGCATTTAAATCATGTCTTCATAATATTGTCATGCTTTAAAGAAATCCACTTATTTCGATTAAAGCACATGTAGCCTAAAGTACATTTAACTGTACATTAAGGCCCTGACTGTAAAATTCACAATTAACATTCACTCAATTAACATTTTTAAACTTGCACAAGAGTGTTGTGCAACTGTTTAAAGATGAGGACAGGCTGACTAATTCATTGCTCAGTTTGTTTATGTGTAAATCTGTGTGCATTTACACCTGTAGCCTACAATGCTGCCCTATATTATGTAGTAATATGCTGCTGTAATGCTGTCAAAGGAGTGTCATGTCTCCTAATCTCAGTGCACCCACCCAAAATGCTAAGCATGCCCTTGCCTGTGCATTACCAGAACTGTTCAGAAAACAAGGAGAGGAAGACCAGTCAGTGAATTTTGATCTGTACAGAGACACACCTTGCTCAATGGGAATCTATAGAGTATTTCTGATAGTTTCCTGGAAAGAATCTCATGAAAATGTACAGTAGGCTTATGCTGACCAAAACTGCACATTGAATATCTAACACGTTCCAAACTTATCAGTTTTTACGAACAATACGATTACGACATGCCACAAGACTGAAAGCTAGGACAATGTAATCACACGTTGTAAGTAGAGGCCTTGTTGCGCAAAGGAATTTGTATCCTGAGAGCTTCCAGATGTGTTCCCAAAAGAGCAGTAGGCCTAATAGTTTCCAATAGTTTCATCCATCAACAAATATGTGTCATAAGGAAACTGGGTTTTCCAGAGTATTTTTTTTTTTTTAGAGTGTGGAGCGTATGAAAGCCGAACGACTCCACCCCGTTAGGTTTACTGTCCTAAGCATCAAGTTACAGGAGACATTTTTTCCCATAGCGGTCACTGACACGGAAGGTGGGTTTGATTTTTCTCTCTTTTTTCCCCCTGAGTGGGAGGACTCAGGATGTCAGCCAAGATGTGACAGAAGCGATGGGACGCTGAGAGTGTAAAGTAGGAGTACTGCACGACGGGAACAGTAAAGTTTATCTAGAGGCAAGAACATAAAATAAATTCACTTCAAATGGCGGCAGAGGTACGTGGTGTACATTATATTACATATGTGTGATTGCTCCTTTACATTTAAATTGGGTTTCACGCAGTTTAAGAGTGTTTTACATAAGCTGCGTTTCGTCGAGTTTTTTTTTTCTCTTGAAACTTTGCGTTTGTCAGTCTCGTTAATCTTCCGCACTTGACCAAAACGGTGTCAAGATGCTGTCGTATTCTGCTGTCAATGAAACTAAAACAAGATTGTTTTTCTATAAATGTTATTAAGTGTTTTTTCCCCCCTAAACATCTTTGCTTCTGTTTCCTTTTTGTATGAGCAATTAATAACTCCCAAGTGCCACTGACGCATACCTCGTTCCTGCTGTTTTCTTGTTTGTTTGTTTGGTATGTTGTTTTTATGCGGACGTGTCTTTGTTATTTACGTCTCGTGTAATAACCACAGCGCTTTATAGGACATTGAAAAGAAATTCTACTTTCGAAAACTGTGACCCTAAAAAAGAAAGAATCTTAGAAATTGTAGCAGATAATTCAAGCCATATAAGTCGAGACCATCGCTGCAATGGAACGTTCGCAATTTTATCTATGCAAACGACACAATGGTTAGGCTATGTGTCAAAACCTAGTAAGCTGCCTGCGTTCCTACCCTAACCACCCCCGTCGCGCCTATGATAGCCAAAAAAATGCTGTCTAAGCAGGCAGCTAACTAGGTTTTGACATACAGCCATTGTGTAGAAATGGAAAGCACGGGGAATCAATCAGACTATTGCGTTGTTGTGCATTGGCAGAGAGGCCTAAAGACGAAGGTGTGAAACCAGGGTGGTTGTGAATTTTCAAGGCTACAATTATATTTCAGGAATAGTTCACCCCAAAATTAAAAATTTGTCAGTACTTACTCACCCTTTAAGTTGTTACAAACCTGTATGAGTTACTTTCCTCAGTTGAACACAAAATAAGATAGTTGACGGCACCCATTGTCTTCCAGAAAAAAGAAAAAAAAAGTCAATGGGTGCAGTCAACTGTCTGGTTACCAAAATGAGGGGGAGTAAATGACAAAAATGGCACTATTGGCTGAACTATCCCTTTAACCCCCCTTTTTTTGCCACAGGATTTTTATGTATTATTTCAACAGCATACGGTGAATGTATTTTGAGTCATAACAATGAAACCCTAACCCTTTGCCTTAAGAAAACAGGGAAATGGTTTCCGTCATAAAAGGCTCAGCTTAGGTAAATAATGCTCAGAGGGCGGGCTGTCATGGCCTGACATGCAGGTATTTCAGGTACTTTAGAATCTAGATAATTGTGTGAGAGTGAGCACGGTTTGAATACACACAGTTTACAGACTCCTTTAATATTGCTCTGATAGTTTTGAAGAGAGTGAAGAAAAGCACAAGCTTGTGGATCTTGGAGTTGATTGATTAATATAAAACTGAGCGCATGTGATTGTTTCAGCCTGAATGTTTATTGTTCTTCATTATAAAAGACCAAGCAACAGATGTTAACATACCAAACCTAAAGAAATCATTGATAATTATATTCTCCCCAGATCAGTGTTTTTTGTTTCTATGTCCTTTAAAGTGCCAACACATGGGTGGTTTTCTAAAGAACTAGAGAGAAAAAACTTATTTGTGAAACTGAAACAGGTTCTCCTAAAACATCAGGCTATGAAACCCTTTTTGTTTTCAATGAAACATATTTAAGCAGAAGAACCTCCACCTATATTATTTTTCCTATAATTATCTGTCTCTATCTGTACACAACATCTTGTATTCTCTTAATTCTACAGTATTCTGACCTTGAGAAGGCCATTAACACCTTGGTCACAAACTTCCATGCTGCTTCTCCTGATAATCGGCCTACGCTGAAGGTAGATGAGTTCAAGAACCTTCTCTCCTCCCAGCTGCCAACCTTAGTCAAGGTAAAAACCCATGTTGCCATTCATTCCACCAGATAAGAATGTTTAAAAACTATTATTACTCATGTCCGGTGACTATTAAACTGCAGCTTAACAATCCTTTAATCCTTTCAATGGGGTAAAATGTGAAAATGCTGTAGTGAAATCAGTTTTATTTATGATAACAATAATGTTAGGCCTCTTTTTTGTAAATTAAGCTTTTGCTGTAAAACATATAGTAAAAAATAATTTTTAGATATAAAAAGTATAAATTGTATAGCTTACGCTAAGTTAATGTTTTTGCATTGCTTTAGGGATACATGTTACTTTGGTGGTGTTGTGTGTGTGTGTGTGTGTGTGTGTGTGTGTGTGTGTGTGTGTGTGTGTGTGTGTGTGTGTGTGTGTGTGTGTGTGTGTGTGTGTGTGTGTGTGTGTGTGTGTGTGTGTGTGTCTGTTTGTGTGCTGGAAAGGCCAGTTTTGCAGCTAACGGGCAGGTTTTATTTATTATCATCTGTCCATTTAACTTATTCCAGTAGCAGTATATTTAGGAACAGCTTATGAGCTGGTGTAAAAAAACACACCTTCCTGTAATGCCTGTAACGTTGTCACCATATTAATTATAGTAAAGTTCTGGTACCCACAGCTTGCATTTTTTTTAACCATAATTTAAAATTTTTCCTGTTTATGATGTCTGTGAAGGATTGGTTGGTTTCACGGGGACTGTTTCCCATAGTTTGTTGCCTTAGATAGAGGCGTGTTCTGATTACACAGATCAGTTTAAACTCAGGTTGAGCCAGCGAAGGACACTGGGTGTGGCTCCATTCAAGGAGCAAAATGGTAGCTGTCGTTGATCTAAATAGTTTCTCCTGCTCTTCGGTTATAGTCGGTAACAGATCATGTTATGGCAGGCCTTCTACAGCTTCAGGGAGAACCTGTGACATAGAAGATTTTATCTTTATTTTAGTTGAATGAAGAGCAAATGCTCTAAGGTTAATGATACTGTAACATTCGAACTGTACTTCAGTGTTGATGTAATTGTGCTCACAGTTCATGTTGTAACATGTTAGTAACAGAAGAAAAAATAATTAAATAAACTTTCACACAGATTTAGAAAAATGCCTTAGCACAAAATTGATATCAATCTTGTATATATGATTATACAAGCATTGCAATGTTTAATTTAGTTAGATTATATTTAGTTATATTTAGTATTATTTATTGTACTTGAACTTTGCAGAGTTATTAAAGAACATAAGGGGGTGGGGGGGTATGGGCTCAAAATAATATTTATTACTGAGCAATACAGACAAACCAACGGCCACATGAGGGCGATAAAGTGCAATTGTTCAAATGCAAAAGAGAAAAAAACATTTTAAATGGGGCACATTTTGACAGAATACATGAACATCAGTGAGGGTTTTCACTCTCTTTTTTTTCCTCTAGTCGGATAATTTTGGAGAAGTGCTGAAGCAAATGGGTGTGAAAGATGGAGAAGGCATCAGCTTCAAACACTTCTGGGGCCTGATCCAGAACTTGGCCACAACCCAGCATGGTCTGCTCAGCCGCGAGAAGTTGTCCAAATGCACCTGCCTTTTACTATGAGCCGCAGACTTCAGCTGCATCTGCCACTAATATCTGGTCTCTCTGCATCTCTGCATTTATCCAGAACCACTCATCTCCAGACAAAACACTAACTTACCTTCCTAAACATTCCAATAAAATGCTGACAGAATAAACATCAAGAAATCTTTACATTATTATTTTTTTTACATTGTGTCAAGCGTTACAGTGATCATCTCTCTTCAATCAATTATCAAGTAATCAAGTTTCAATTAAATCATAATATACTGACAAGTTAACTAACTACTTCATTTTCCATAATTAACCTGGAGTTCAATTTGTTTTTACTTGCAAGTAAAGTTACAGCTTCCCACACAATTACATTTAACATGAATTGAGTGTTTCTCAGTAAAAAAATATATTCTTTAATTTTCTCTTTTAGTATTATTATTTTTTTGTAATAACACTACTGCCATAATAGTCTAAAGTATGTTTATTTTTACACACAGACATGTACTGAGTGGTTTTGGCAAACAGAAACAACATCAACAACTTTTATTTTTATTTTGTAATACTGTTTTGTATGGCCAAAAATCATTAACACCCTAAATTATTGTTTAATAAAATTCACATAAAAAACAGTTTTTTTCTGATTTATAACCAATTGTAATTTTCATTTAGAATCAGCTGTCTCTGTGCAACACAAATATTAATAAATCTGTCTTACTGTAAAGAGTAAGGTCCTCTCTGAAAACAACTCACTACAGAAAGATTATCAGGTCTTTTAATATTGTTATATCTGTTCTAGAAACTATGCTGAATAAGTTTTTTTTTTATCACAATGTAGGTTCTCATGAGAACTGTCTTCACCACAAAAAAAAATTTCACAGTAGGAGTAGACGCTTAACACTTTTTTTTTCTTCTTCACAACATATTCTGTCAATACAACTCCACAGAATTAGCATTTGGTCTGGGAACGTTTATCATAGCCTATTTGAATGAACACTTTTGCATGCTTTTTTTTCCATCCTGCACTCCCCTAAATCTATGTACAGTGAAAACGAACCATATATACTGTCTTTAATTTAAAGTATTGTATTTTTTAAGGTAAACAGCCTACATTAGATATACCAGTGGTACACTGCCCAACAAAAACACTATTCCGATTGAATAATAATCATTGATTTCGATCAGGGGGCCCAAGTAATTAATGTCAGTCTCCTGTGCAATACATGCATTTATCCATTAACTTTAATTGGCCAAAATGGGGGAAGCTCTACATCCTGATCATACAGACCATCGTCTGCTGTTGAATAAGGTAGGCTTCATGGACGCCCTTTTGAGGGTACTTCCTCATTAAAAAGCTGTTGTTTCCTTAAGGGTAAAATGTTGTTGTAAGACATTCTTCAAAATATCTTCTTTGGCTTTGGTGTATAGTCACATGGGAAAACATAAGAGTGAGTTCCTTTTTAGTTCCTGTAGCTCAAACATTAGTGAAATTGGAGGTAGTAACACAATGGTCTTGGGTTTAATCCCCAGAATGCATGAAGTGGTAAATTGTATTCCTTGAATACAATGTAAGTGTCAGCACTATAGCAGTGGTAAGCAGACGAGACACAGAGCCTGGGGGCCGACCAATGGAGGAGGAGCTGAACAAGGTGGAGACCCCAGAGAAAATGAAAAGACGACGGCCCGAGACAACATTGCAGGCTCGGAAGTTTAAGGCAATGCCAGCCAAGGCGAAGCCAAAGGGCTGCCAAGCCAAGGTGGAGACGTGGGACTGGAGGCCTGAGGTATAGCCAAGGGATCCTCCTCACAAAACCGAACTGGTGGTGAAGAGGCGCAAAGCCAGAGAGCTGGAGAGAGTCAGCAGTAAGGGAGGAGCTGAGAAAAACTAATTCGGATCATTTCACAGGTTATTTGGAGCGAGTTCAGGGGTGGCTGTCGTTGATCTAAATAGTTTCTCCTTCTCTTTGGTTACAGTCGGTACCAGATCATGTTATGGCAGGCCTTTTACAGCTTCAGGGAGAACCTGTGACATAGAAGATTTTATATTTATTTTCGTTGAATGAAGAGCAAATGCTCAGAGGTTAATCATACTGTAACATTTTAACTGTACTTCAGTGTTGATGTAATTGTGCTCACAGTTCATGTTGTAACATGTTAGTAACAGAAGAAAAAATAATTAAATAAACTGTCACTGTACAGATTTAGAAAAATGTCTGAGCACAAAATTAAAATCAATCTTGTCTATATGATTATGCAAGCATTGCAATGTTTAATTTAGTTAGATTATATTTAGTTAGATTAGTATTCATTGTACTTGAATTTTGTTATTTATACTTGAAAGTTATTAATGAAGATTAATGGTATGGGTATGGGCTCAAAATAATATTTATTACTGAGCAATACAGACAAACCAACGGCCACATGAGGGCTATAAGGTGCAATTGTTCAAATGCAAAAGAGAAAAAAACATTTTAAATGGGGCACATTTTGACAGAATCTTAGTCTTTAGTGGAGACAAGGATGGGAGCTGGCTTATTAATAACCCAGCGTCTCTTCAACTGGCTTAGGAGTTAACTGCCACCACGGCGCAGACTCTGGGATGGACTTGGTGGTTGGCTCCGGCCTCAGGATGAAATGGCTTCAGGCTCTAGTTCCAGGATGAATGAGTTGGCTGGCTGTGGCTCCATGGTTGAAGATGGCTCTAACACCTGACCCGTGGCAGACATTGACCCAGGTTCTGGCTTAGTGCATCGACATTAGGTCTGTGCCGGTGGATCTCTCAAACCTTCTGGGATACTCCAGGATGGGACAATGAAACCTGTCTGTAGGGGGCAGTGATATGCTTGCTGGAGATGGTGAATGTACCCGGGAGTCAGAGATGATGGCGTTGTAGCAGTACTTTTCTTTTCTTCCTTTTGAGGTTGGTTCTTCTGTCAGGATAACTCAGATGCAAGTACAGGATTAGAGGTTGGAAGACAACAATGGTAAATTTTGTTGAAATGCTGCATGAACATTGAAGAGCAAGTGAGTAATGACTTTGGTAGAGAGTTAACTTGAATGAATGGATGATAACTGGGATTTATCTGACTGCAAAAATCTCTAAATCCAGACATTTCTCTTTTAAATTAGCAATTTTTTATCAGTTTAGTTTCAGTAACTTGGCAATGAAAAGGTTATTGTCAGTTAGTGAAATGTCTTAGTTTCAAAAACGTCACTTTAGTCAATGCATTAGCATTGTCTTTTGCTGCAAAACCAGCTAAGTGTCATAAACAGAAGAGGACAGACGAGCTAAGTGATTAATATAAAACTTTATTTGCAGGAGTGGATGATAAGGTAGAGCGGGGAGGCGACACAGGTAAGTCAACAGGCAATAGATGAATCGATGCAGACTTAGCTGGCTGGTGACAGTGTTTTCTCTGTGCAGGTGAATGGCTGGAGAGGAGACAAAGAGGAGATCACAATAGAAGACGAGGAACAGATGATGGCAAACTTTAGACTGAAGACGGATCGGGTAGTTCAGGTGAGTCTCTCAGGTGAGTATACAGGTAGGGTCTTTAGAGCTTGTCGTAAATGAGACCAGACAATAAGGTGAAGGGAATGGCGGTCTTAATAGAGTGTGCTGATGAAGACAGGTGATTGCCCTCTGGTGATAGTGAACGAGTGGGCGGATTGTGGTAATCTGTTGCTGATGGCTGGAGTGATGGTGTTGCTGAATCTGTGACTCTAAGTCTCTAAGTGTGCCTTTTTTTGCAAAAACCTCAAAGTCCAGCTCTTTGGACAAGATCGTAAACAGTAACAAAATCACTACTGCCATGTCCATATCGTATTCAGATCCAAGTGCTCACAGGGGACCCAAGTTCGAATGTGACTCACAGTCGTTTCCCAATCCCACCCTATCTCTTTCCAGTCACTCTTCACTGTAAAGGTAAAAGGCTCAAAAATATAGTCAAAAAATAATTCACACAGTATAACCATAATGACACAAAATGACAGCACATTTTATTAGATAACAATAACAAGCAGAAGGCAAACAGAAGACTTATACATGTATACAACTTACACAACTATACAATAACTACACCGCTATGCTCAAAAAACATAAAAATATATAATACATTTAAAAAATATAATAACCTATATACAATATTAAATACATATATAAAAACGCTGGAAAACGATCCTCTGCCATGTTTAAAGATAGTGGCCCACCCATCTTGGGAACTTCCCAGTGGTAAATATGACATGAGAGGGCACTCGTGTCCAATTTTTAACTAGGAAACACATATTTTATGATAATTCCGATAGCACATGAAGGCAGCATTAGTCGGATCTTACAGAGTCCAAACATGATGAAAAAAGATCATGCATATATTAATTTGTCTATAACAGATGAATTTGTGTAGTAGGCCTATGTTGCACTACATAAGTATAGCTGTCACTGAGAAAACGTATTTCTCTGAATAAGTATGAAATTAATGTTTTGTACATCAAGTTTACATCAGTTTTAAGGTTTACAAATATAGTTATGAATGGATTTGGATGGATTCAGCCACCACTGCTGCATCCAAAAAGTCCTAACTGTGCGTTCACACCGCTGCCGGTGAGACCGTCAAACTGACTGGAAATCATTCATTTTCAATGAGAGCCGGCAGCGAGCTCCGGCGAGGGCGGCGAGGAGAGTTGAAATCAGGTCAACTTTATGGTAATGAGCTATGACGCGGTT
The DNA here is from genome assembly GCF_051911475.1 of Siphateles boraxobius. NCBI lineage: Eukaryota > Metazoa > Chordata > Actinopteri > Cypriniformes > Leuciscidae > Siphateles > Siphateles boraxobius. The sequence continues at coordinate 14,770,917 of NW_027508975.1, forward strand.
TCGGCGGCAACCAATCGGATTGTAGAAGTGCTCCGTTTGAGAGGATTCCAGGGAACTCAGTCCTGTAAACTTTGGTTGTCTTTGAATATTTTGTTTTCTCCCAATTTAAACATTATTTGTTTTTGACAAACCATTCCTTAATTTTTACCATTTCTGAACTTATATTTTCTGTAATTTCTGACAGAATATTTCCAGAGTAAAAAATGTTAGTATCATAGGCAAACATCAAAAACTGTAATATTTCAGACACTTCACAGAGGTCATTAATGAACAAAATAAAAAGAAATGGACCTAAAACGGACCCTTGTGGAACTCCATATATTATGTCTTTTAACTCAGATTTTTGACCATTAATTTGAACAAACTGCTGTTGATTATTGAGATAACTTTTAAGCCATTGATGAGCTAGACCCCTAATGCCACAGTTGAATGATTTTGACTATATAGCAAACTGTGATTTATGGTATCAAATGCTTTGCTTAAGTCAATGAAGACCACGACTGTGTATTGCTTATCCTCAGTTGCAGATGTAATTTTTTCTATGAGTTAAATTAATGCCAAAGCTGTTGAGCTTTTTTCTCTAAAGCCATATTGTTTTTCAGTAATTAATTTATATTTTTCCAGGAAAGACACCCCGACTGTATAGACAAATTGCAATTTAAAGTCATTGGTTTAATAATATAATATAACCTTTTTACAATGGTCATGTCAAGTCCATCACTATCAGTAGATGTTTTATTTTCACATTTGCTAACAATAGACAAAATTTAATTTTCCTGAACCTCACCCAGGAACATGGACTGCATTATTCCACTTTCCATTCTACAGGCAGCATTTTGACTGTGGTTAGATATATCAATTGATTTGGCAATATTTTCCCCAATATTAATAAAAAATTAATTAAATTCATTGGCCACATCTATGCAATTGTTCATAACAGTTTCATTGTACACAAAATATTCAGGTAACTTTATGTTGTGAGTTTGGTTTCATTATATTATTCAATATTTTCCATATTGTCTTCATATTTCCTTTATTATCTTTCAATTGTTTATTGTAATAATCCCTTGTAGTTTCTCTTAAAATTATTGTCAACTTATATGCTTTGTATTTGGCCTCACAATTGGGTGTCCTATTTTTTACAAAGTCTTTATACAATCTATTTTTCTTTTTGCATGCTTTAATTAATCCTTACGTCATCCAAAGTTTAACACTTTTAGGGTTTTTCCTTGACAGCTTCAGTGGGCAGCATTTATCATAGCTAGATATATAAATTTTTAAAAAGGTTTCATATGCTGCATTCACATTAGTCACATAGACACCTGACCAGTTCTGTTGTGAAAGCTCACTCCTAAAGTCATTTATTGTTTTGATGAATTGATGATGATGAATTTTATTTATAATGCACTATACATTTGACATCAAATCTCAAAGTGCTTACAAAATCAAAAAACAAATACGCAGACACTTAAAAATACTTAAAAGTAAGTACTAAGTAATTAGTGAGAACTGTTTTCTCAGTTCTCACTCTAAAGTATGTAGGCTGATGTGAACTCTTATAGATCTCAGGTTGCATGTCATATATGGTAAAAACAGGCAAGTGATCGCTTGAGTCATTTATCAGTAATCCACTTTGAAAAAAATTTTGAACATCATTTGTGACAATATTGTCAATTAATGTGGCACACGAGCTAGTGATTCTGCTAGGCTGTGTAATTAAAGAAAAAAGAGATCTTGTATACAATGCATCTAAGAAATGTGAAGTAAACTGACATTTAGATTGATTGGTAAAATCAATATTAAAATCACCACTTATTAAAAATGTTTTTTTTTGGTTATTCTGTGTATGAAGTAATTGTTCAAATTTGTCCTGAAAAAACGTCTATTTTGGATCCTTGAGCTCTGTAAATGCAAGCAGGAATCACATTCCTGTTTTTTCCCATGTCGATTTCAACAGCTACACATTCAAAGATGCCCTTGATTGCAATAGACATTTTTTCAACAAATTTGCATTTCAGATGACTATTAACATACAACGCCACACCTCCTCTTTTTTCTGGTCTACTTATGTGGTACAGCTTGTATCCTTCTATTTCAGAGTATACATCCCTTTCATTGCTAATCCATGTTTCAGAGAGTGATATTATTTTAAATCGACTTGTAAATGTAGTGATATAATCCTTCATTTTGTTGAAATTTTCATAAAGACTTCTGATGTTGAAATGAACAAGTGACAGACTGTCCCTTGAATTAATATTTAAATTAAACTCATAATCAGTATAATATTTAGAGGTGTCACATATTTCATTCAACCCATGGCTATCAGGGTCCAGGTCCTTATCAAAATCATGCATGCTTTGCTCTCTAATATCAACTCTTGTCAGTGTTACACATCTAGTTTTAAATAATAACAACTGAAAAAATCTCGATATATCCACAGATGTATTCAAAAGACAGGTAGAAAACAAAATATTGGTTATTGAACATTCCCTTCCCACTCTTTCCCCACTCACCCCCCCCCACCCCTCCCCAACCCTCCTCCCACCTCCCCCCACTCTCCCATTCATAAAATAAATCAGCGCTCATAATAGTTCCACTCTCCCGGGATTTTTTTATCAAAGTGACAGTCATTGTGACAAACTAAGAAAAAAATCAACAAAAGTTCATAAGCGCAAGAAAATAAGTCAAGAAATAAAATTGCCTCATAGCAGCCTCACCAAATCACTGCGCTGGAGTTACTTTAGTCCTCTATAGTTGAAATGAAGAGCTCAGCCTTACTTGCGTCTTGAAATAAATGCTTGTCAATCCCTTTGGTGAACTTTATTGTCGCGGGGTACAGAAGGAAAGCCTGAAACCCCTTTGTACGGGCTTCATGCATCACCTTGTAGCATGTTTTACGACACTTTAAAGTGGCCTCGCTGTAGTCCGTGGCAAACTGAAGTTGAATATTAGGCACTTCTGAAAGATTTTTCCTGTATTCTTTGAGAATACGATCCCTGTCGGTGTCCTGGAGACATCTGACGATCAGCGGCCGTGGTCTCCGCGGCTTACTCCCGGTGCCTGGCTCGGGCAGACGTCCAAGCCGGTGACATCGCATCAGTAGTATCAGTACAGAGTACAAGTACAAGTACAGTACAAGTATCAGTACAGAGTCCGTCCCTTCGAGTGCTTCACAGTCCGTTGGGTCTTCAGGTCAACTGGGCGAGAGTAATCTCGCCCACGGGTTGAGTATCTCTTTTTCAGTTTTGGAGGTGGACTTGGTCCAACACGTCTCTCTAATGAGAGTGTGTTCAGCTGGTGTGTTTAGAAGTGAGAAAGGGTCCCACTGAAATAACTTTCAGAGGCTCCTGGGGCATATGGTAGATGCAGCCGTTTGGGTTCCTCCATATGATGACCGTTCACGATCGAGTTCCGAGGTGACCATGGCAGAGCAGCTCACCCCTGTGGGACTACAGTTCATCCCGGTCTGCTGCCTAACCCACAGCAACAAAGGGGCCATGTACAAAGGGCATGTTTTAACGGGGGCCTGGACGACCCTCGACTACACGGGCATTCGTGCCTTGTTGTTAGACATTTTGACCGTTGCATAAGCTTCACTTGCATGTCACGATTCACCCGTCACCTCCTCCTTGGAGTCAGAAGCTTCTGAGGACGCTTTGTTCCACTCTTCCTGCTCTATTCAATCATGCCGCCGACAAGCCTCATGACAGTTATAGCCAAGATGAGTGGAGACTCCATCCCCTGGGGTCAAGCTGGGTCATGACCACTCCGGGGCCGCTCAGTTGCCTCTCCGGTTTCATCTCCCTGCTAGTTGTTCCTGTCCGAGCGGACAACCCTTGGACAGACACTGGCTCTCAGCTGCCCCGGGGGCCTGCAGAAATGCGTTTCCCCAGTGAGCCTCCTAAAAGCGACTGCGACTCATGGTCGCCTGGCACCTGAAAATCAGTGAAGTTCATCGCACTCAGGTGTTGAGCAGGAATGCTCCTGTAGCTCAGTGAATTCATCGCACTCAGGTGTTGAGCAGCAGTGCTCCTGAAGCTCAGTGAATCCTTTCACACCCAGTGTTGAGCAGAAATGCTCCTGTGGCTCAGTGAAGTTCTTCGCACTCAAGTGTTGGTCAGAAATGCTCCTGAAGTTCAGTGAACTTAACACACTCAAGTGCTGAGCAGAAATACTCCCGAAGCTCAGTGATCTTCACATGTTATGTTGAGCAGTGCTCCTGTCTTTTTGCGCCTGTCGCTTGCACCTACGGTGCCAAGTCAGGAGGGAGCAGGTCTTCATAGTTGCCCCTTATTGGCCCAACCTGACCTGGTTCCCATCGACAGCTTTCCTGACTTACCCTGAACACTTTTTCAGGGAGGGGGCACGATGGTACCCGCGTTCTATCCCTGGCGAATCCGGGCGGTCTTACACTGAACGTGGAGTTTCAGGTGGCTATCGCAGGATCATGTGATAGTTACTATCATGATGTGCATCAAGAATACAGAGGCAACATTAGGTTTGTCTTCTCTCCGTGAGGAGATCCTGAAAGCTTTCGATCATTTCAGTGCTCTCTTTCCTGCAAGATGGGTTGGAGTAGGCTGTTTCCTCCACCCTCAAAATAGTGTTGCTTCTGTATTCTTGACGCACATCATGATGCAGAAGCGTGGGAAGCGCGTCCTGATCGTCAGGTTCCTGAGGGAGCAAGGTAATGTAATTCCTTGCGTCCTTCTTTATCCTCTTGGGCCTTATCTCTGGTGCAACTGCATTGCAGAGACCGCCCTTGAGCCACTGCAAGCAGTGAGTTAAAAATTCTGTTAAATCAGTTCTCCTGCTCGCATGGTCTCTACTAGAGGGTAGGGACTTGCTTGCTTTCGGTCAACGAAGACCAGCTCTTATCTGTTAGGAATTCAGCAGAGAGGGAAGGCTGTTTCCAAGCAAAGTTGGCCCACTAATGGTGGCTGCCTTCATTTCGGTGAAAAATTCCGAGATGCTCATGTCCACTTAGGTGTTGAGCTCCTCTATAATGAGTGTTTGCTCCGCCTGGGCGTTGACAGAGTGCTTTGCTGACAGATTTTAGAGTTGGGAGCTGGGCGACTCCTACATTGAACCCCTGCTTCCCATGGGCTCCCTTCTCATGAAGCCAGTTTCACCGTGAGCCCGGTTCAAGTGTCGGCTTGCTGCGCCATTCCCCTCCAATGGACTGGATATGTGCGCCTTTCTACTCCAGTTGAGTTCCCTGAATCCGAACCCTGTTGAGTTCCTCCACACCCCTCCGATGTCGGATGTGCGGAACGTCTGCTGTTAGGCCTACCACTCGTAAGCAGTGTGGAACCTGTGTTAGGCTGGGTCCATATCCCTACGGTGATCCCATATGCGTTTTCTTCCACGATACGGCTCCCTACAGCGAGCCCGTGTCTTCCCTCGAGAAGTCTCTGTTGTTAACCATGAACACAAAAGCTACACCACACAAATGGCTTTTAATTGGTTTATTTCGTTAGCAAACATGTCACTATAATTGTTAAGTACTTTCCATCGATCAATTTTCTGCAAAAATAACGATCGACATGCTTGTTTGCTTTGTGCCCCCTTTAAATAAAGTTTTAAAAAAGACCAAGCATTTGTTCTATGTCAGAGCATCAGAGCGTCCACGAATCTTTCCACGGCGTCACTGCCAGGGCGGCGAGAGCGAGCGATGTGAACGCACGGTAAGTAATTTTAATGGCGGTCAGGGCCTAAACCTTAAATATTAGTTTCATGGGGATTAGTCAAATGGTGGATGTTATTGAGTGCACTCATTCCTTCCTATAAATAATGCACAGCAATAACTAGTGTACACGTGATGTACACTCAACGCCTAGAGAATACCCATAATGCACTGTGAGGGTTATGCCGAATGAATTCCTGCATCTCGCCAGAAGATGGCGACGCAACTGTATCATCCATTTAGCCGTTTTCCAAACCGATGGTCTAATGTGGGTACAGCGTAAAATCATACAGGTATAAAATACTTTTTAGTTGATTATAAAATTTACAGAGTTGACATGTTGAAGATTGACAGAGTTCAAAATCAATCTTTTCACTACTGCTTGAGCTGCCAATTTGCTAAGTTTTAAATGATTATTAAACAGCAAGGACGAACTAAGCAAAGATGGCAGCCCTTCCAACACACTCTGTCTGAATTTGCTCACACATTTTCATTCACTCCTTTAAGTTGGCTATATTAGTGGAGTAATAGTGAATAAGGGTATGGGTGCGATTTCAAACTTCTTGATTTCAAATTTCAGTTCATGTTTCTTTAATTTTATGATTTTCCTTGTCACATGAACTTTCCCTTTAAGAAACAAATGCTGTTGTGATAGATTGCGTTCAAACGCAAAAGCAATTAGTATGATGGAGCGAATATAAGGCTTTTTACAACCAGTTTCATGCCAAACTAATATCACAACTTGATAAAGCTGATGTTGTTTTTGACATGAATAATTGGCACCTAGCAGTTCAAATGTCACAGGTTCCATGTGGTAAAGCTTTGCAGACATTTATGTTACTATATTTGTACGAGAAATGCCACTGTGGTCTTATAGCACTAATGGTGAGTCAAAATAGCTTGCTGAACAGAGGCTGAAAAAAAAACAGTAGCAGCTTTGATGACTACTTTAAATTGGGCTGTTTATATGTTAGTATTTATTGATATGTTAAATATGTATAATTTGTCCCTGACCCTATCTGCTGAGCACCAGACCAAACCAAAGTATTTTAGATATACAAATTTAAATAAATATATATAATTACACCAAAAAGAAGTCCAAAAAGTATAGAGTAACTGGTTTAATGCTGCCCCAAAATCACATGGTGAGAATGCCAACAACAATGATGACTCTGCAAAAGCAATAGAGTCAATAACTGTGCAAGTCCAAGGCAGTAACAATAGACCTTTATCACAGTACGTGTGTCGTCACATCCTGCTTCAAAAAGCTTTATAATATTTTTACCTCAATGGATCATTGCCAGTTTTGGTAAATCAAATAAATTATCTTAGTTGATATTGACAATAATGATATACTGAAATGTGAAACGTGTTCTCTGTCCATGCTATCATAAATTAACTGACCTGTTAAGGACTATAACTATATCCCGCCAAGAACTATAACTATAATGATACAAAGTTCTGTCATAAAACTCTAGATGGCACAGGATGGCTGATTCCTGCTGAATGAGCTTGTGTGCTCAACCTTAAAATACTTAATGGTGTTCTGGTTAAAACATGCCGAGGCTTGAATTAGCTCGCTATTAACTTCAAGAGTGCTTAGACAGCAGATATGTAACTAAGATTACAGCAGGAGATAGGATCATTTATGTTTTTAAATCTCATAATCTTAAAAAGCTTCATAATGATCGGATGCTTAAAATGCTTACATTTTGCTCACCTCTTTTAATTCAAAAGCATTTTTCTTTGTATTTTGTTTTATTAAAGCATTCACAAACCCAGACCTGTGTGATTGTTTTTGGTGAAGAGAAACTTACTGGAACTGTCAGACTTACTTTAACTGACAGCCTATTTTAGTGGACACAACTTATAAAGTAAAATAAAAAAGTCAAGTAAACTAACTACATTGACCCACAGTATAGATAGCATCATGGTTTAAGCACTAGAGGAGAAATAAGGCCAGATTGTGAAGCTATTACAGGGTATTGCTAAGTGATTCTTCAACAGATAATAAGATAAAGATATCAGATAATAAGAAAATAAGATAAATCTGAATGCTCATTTAGTCAAATTAATTCAGTAGATGTACCCCTGGTTTCACAGACAAGGCTTAAAGGGATAGTTCACCCAAAAAGCAAAATGATGTTATTAATTACTCACCATCATGTCGTTCCAAACGCATTAGAGTTTCACTTCATTTCATTGGGTTATGCTCTATTTACAGCTATTTAATTAACAAGGTAGGAAAGGTAGGAAATACATAATTAAAATAGACCATGGGACTACAGAGGTTCAACCTTAAAGGCACACTATGCAGGAATTCCGTTTTTGTCAAACAGCGTCATGTCATGGGGGATGAGTCGCTGTAGAGTACTTGTATTTAACATTACTGTCATAAGTAGCCTACCACTCACGCAGAGCGTCTCTGATGGCTTATAACGTTTTTACATGATTGCAGCTAAATTACAAGTAAATAGCCTAGGCCTACTGTATAATTTCATTTTGTATTTTTTGAGTGTAATGTAAACATTACAAAATGCCTAAATAATTAGGTTAAAAAAAAGATTTAATATACTGCAAATAGCCTACAAGTTTTTTAGCCTGCGACGGCACTGCTCAAGGCGATCCCAATTACGTTGTCACGTCGACGTTACGTTGAACGTGAGCGACTGATAGGGAACTTGTACTTAAAATGCTCTTCTTTGTCCACAGAACATATTTATAGCATTTTTCAGCTTAGGCATAGGCAATGTGTTTTACTAATATTAGAAGATTTGTCACAGCCACGTCATGGCATTTACTTTGCACTATAAAGCTTTGACACCCACAACCTCTCAACCATCGACAGGTTAGATAGATAACTTATAACTTATATTTGATTATCTAAGCTCTACACTTAATGGTAGGTAACTGGAAAAAATCATTCAATTATTATTATTTTAAAGATACAATTACTGCTTTACAAATTGCTAATTTTATGAATGTATTAATGTTACAATTCTTGACATTCTTGTTAAGTGATGTTAATTTTTTACAATAATCACAATAATGATTTGACAGAAATATGGAAAAATTACTTATCTCACTACAGATGATGGGGCAGTTCCAGATTTACCTTGTTGTTTTCTGGGCATTGCTTCTAATGACCATTTCTGGACAGGATGACAAAGGTGCATCAAAAGAGTGTGAGAATGCTCCCTTTGTTCCAGGGTACAATCTTGCTGGAGAGGGTTTTGATGTTGTGACCATGGAGCGAAAAGGATCTTACGTGATCAACATGGAGGAATGGGATTTAGGAAACGGCACTTGTAAATTGTGCGAAAACAATTACATGAAGAGAATTAAACAGAAGCTACCAGCTGCAGTTGTGTTCTGGAGGACCTTGCCAAAGTGTTCAATGAAAGTCTCCAGCCAGATCTTTGAATCAAGTGAAGCACTGGTCAATGATTCATCATCAGCACTCTCGGTCGGCTGGAAAGTTGGTTTAGATGTGAAGGCTGTTGGAGCTGCAGTTGGAAGCACTCATTCCAGGGAAGCCAAATTTGGAATGACAAAATCAAAAGAAGACAAATACAGTTTCACCAAACATAAAGTTACATGCAGCTTTTACAGGTGAGAGAGCTGGGTTGCTTTTCCTCATATAATGACATTGAAAAAAAAAGAAACCTTTAATTGTAAATTGCTCCCTCTTTGATCCCACTGAATTCAAACGTATTAACCGTTTCTTTACAGATATCGTCTAGCTGAAAAGCCTCCTCTTCATGCAGAGTTTCTTGAAGCAATCAAATCACTCCCTGCGTCCTACGATCCAGACGCCTACCACAACCTGATCACCACATATGGCACTCACTTTACCACAGGTGTCAAGTTAGGGGGGCAAATGAAAGCTATAACAGCCATCAATACCTGTCAGGCAGCAGTGAGTGGGCTTACAGAAACTGCTGTGAAAGACTGTTTGGATGTTGAAGCCTCTGGTTCATACAGTTGATAACTGTAAAGGTAGAGAGCCATTTTTGTAAAGAACTGAAAAAGAAGATGGGCACAAATCAAAAGTTTAGCAGCATGTTCAATGAGCGTCAGACAGAGATTATCGGAGGAAACATAAATGGAGAAGATCTGCTTTTTCCTGGTTCTTCACATCCAAATGCCCGTAAGAACTGGCTTGAGTCTTTGAAGAGCCTCCCTGACATTGTGCACTACTCTCTGAAACCCCTCCATTTCGTACTGAGTACTAAACACCCTGCCAGGAAAGGACTGAAGAGAGCTGTTGAAGAATACATAATTAAAAATGCCCTCATGAAGGTTTGCTCAGAGCCTTGCAAAATTGGCAAGAAGTGCAGTGCAAGAGACCGATGTGCTTGTGTTTGTGAAAGTAGTCAAATAATAAAGTCTAACTGCTGTCCACCTGAAAAAGGACTTGCCACCCTAAAAGTCTACAACCTAAGAGCCAATGGTCTGTATGGAGATACATTTTCAAAAACTGATGGGACTGTAACAGTAGCATATGACACACAAATCAAGCGCACTGAGACTATTGATGATAATGATAATCCACGTTGGCCAGAAACATTTGAGTTTGGTCCTATTAAGATTAGCATGGCCAATAGACTAACCTTTAAAGTGTTTGATGCAGACAGCAACTGGAACAGCGACCTCCTTGGTGAATGCTCTTTTAAAATTAGAAGTGGAGTTGTGAGTGACGCTTGTGTTTTTAAATATGGCACCTTCTTTTTTACCTACGAAGTGAAATGTGCTCCCAGTCTAAATGGCCCACATTGTAATGAACACAAACCTTCTCCAATGGCTGCCCCTCTGGCTGACATTTTCAGCTCAAGGAATGGTGTTCTGGTTGAAGACATGCCCAGGCTTGAATCAGCTCACAATTTCTCAAATAAATTCAAGAGTGCTTATGGAAAACAGGTAAAGCTGTAGGATTTTAGTAGGATCTCATATCAGGCTTCATGCATTAAAGCCATAATCTTGCAAAGCTTTCTGATAATCAAATGCTTAAAATGCTTAAGTATAAACTTTGCTCAATTATTTTAATTCCAACTACTTGTCTTTGTATGTTGTATTATTAAAGCATTCATAAAACCTGATTTGTGTGATTTATTTACTTTTTGGGTAGGAAAACGTCCTAAAACTGCTAAAACTGACAGCTGTTCTGCAAAATATTTGTTTCTAAAACCTTCTTCGTGGAGGCAACTTCCGGTGGGGCGTAAGAATGTCTGCGAGGTAGGAGCTGTTGGCCGTGATCGCAATGTGGTTTGTCTTGTTTGTTCTTCATACAGGGTTTCATGGGTTTATCTTGTTAAAGGGCGGACTGAGGAGCTTTGCGGGATGCCTTTGGCAATGGCCGTTCCCATGGAAATGCGTTTAACACGCACCAGATTCTGCGCTATATGAGTCGCCAAGAACAGGTATGTTTTGAGTATGAGCTAACTGTATCATCATTAGTGGCCTTGCTGGCTAAATCTATGTTTTGTGTGCTGTGTCACATTTAAGGTTTGGGCCAGCGTGCAAAGGACGTTGCGGTGGGCTTTGGGTCTTATTCAAACAGTTGGTTGGATACTTATCTTCGCGTGTCTGCTATGTCTACACCATTGGTTGGATATCAAACTGTTACGGCGATTCTTCTTAATTATATATCTGCAGTGTTTGAAGTGTACAGGATCAGCTGGACCATTCGTTTGGGGCCTGTGGCGTGGTAATTTTGCCCCTTATCGTAACTGTCGTGAGTGACCAATTTTACTCAAAGCCTCAAACAGTTTGCCTTGAACAGTTTACAATAGACCATCAGTCACCTAGCTGTCACCAGTCATTTCTGTAGGGTTTTGTTATTGTCTTTGTTTGTTTGGTTTTCAATTAATTGATATTGTGTAATATATATATATTTCCTATTTTGGTGTGTGTTACGTTTGTTTATATATAGATTTACAATTCGTTTTCATATTTGTGATTTGACGTTTTTTTGTTTGTTTTGTTTTCTTGTGGTTGTTTATTTTTTATGATTTATACCTGCTTCTTTGAAATTGTTTTTGGTTACCAGTCCCTCAACAAATTGCCTGTGGTTGCCGGACGCGGCATCTCAGACGGGCTGGACTGGTTTGATGAACTCCGTTGTTAAAACTGTTGTGTGGTTTATGTGTTGTCTCATGAATGTGGTGGGTTTTTTTGTAAAAAAAAAACAATTTGTCAAGCTCATGTATCATTTCATTTTATTTTTTTCTTCAGAATTGGGGTGGCTGGCTCCAGAGGATCAGCGCCTCCCTGTGTTGTGGTGGTGGAGGTTTTGCCTGAGTGCCGTGAATGGACTCCTCACTTGCCTTCCCAAAAAGACCATAAGACAGTTGCAGCTCATACAGAACGCTGACGCCAGGATTCTGAGCAGAACCAGAAAATATGAACACATCACACCAGTCCTCAGGGCTTTACACTGGCTGCCAGTTACATTTAGGATTGATTTTAAAGTATTATTACTGGTATATAAATCATTCAATGGCCTAGGACCTCAATACATTGCTGATTTGCTCACTTAATATAAACCCAACAGATCACTCAGATCATTAGGATCACATCAGCTAGAAATACCAAGGGTTTAGTCTAAGCATGGCGAGTCTGCTTTTAGCTATTATGCCAGCCGCAACTGGAACCAGCTTCCAGAAGAGATCAGATGTGCTCCTACAGTAGTCACATTCAAATCCAGACTCAAAACACATCTGTTTAACTGTGCATTTAATAAATGAGCACTGTACTACTGTTCGTCCGACTATTTGTACTGTATTCTATTTTATGTTTTTAATTATTCTGATTTCTTTTGATTATTTCTGTATTTCATCTTTTACTCTAAACTGTTTTAATTATTCTGATTTCTTTTGATCATTTTAATTTCTTCTATGTAAAGCACTTAGAATTACCATTGTGTATGAAATGTGCTATATAAATAAACTTGCCTTGCCTTGCCTTGACCCATTCTGATACCTGACTCGGCCGTAAACGAACCTGTGAGCTTCCCTCAATTGTTAAGAGTTTCTCCCCGGAAATGGGCTCCGGGGAGCGTAGTCGGTAAACATTTCTACATCTATTTCGGAATGCCACATAGACTACTTGAGAAACTGTGCTTTGTTACTAAACTCCATTATGGTGGATAATTTTTACTTGAAAAAGCCTACTACCACTGGCCAATTCCGAAGCAAAAACCATACTATTTTGTTAGGTGAGGGTGAAAGAGAGACTCAAATGCAGGTAAGTTTTATATTAAAGCAGCAGGAACACAAACCAATGTAGGTAAGAACGTCTTGGTTACTATTGTAACCTCCATTGCCTGACGTGGTGTCTAGTGACGACATTAGGGGTCAGTCTTGGAAGCCCCAAACATCAAGTGTAGCGTCAGATCTGTCAGGTCACGTTAGTCAAGCTCGCATCAGCTGACTCTCAGCTGATCCAAGTCTACCTATAAGAATACGATGCTTATCACTGTATACAAGATCCTTCAGTATTATCAGAAGCTATCGCATTTCTCAGGAGCTAATTACCCTCCTCCATCCCCATCTCCTCCTCTTGCCCAGTCAGGATTTGGCATTCTGATTCCCCTTGAATCAGTATAAATTCTCGAATTATGTTGTACTTTAAAACCTTGAATCAATTATATCTTGCATACATTCATGTTTGTTCTGTTCTGTTTACACTAAGGGGGTTATTGCTGATCTCCCTGCTCTAATACATGATAGGCTGCATGGATGCGCAGGGTGTTCTCGCCCAGAACGGAACAATACCTCCAGTCCAAACTGTATGCATACTGTCAATCGTATTTGACAATAGTGCTCCTGACAGAAACCTCTTATCCTTCAGAAAAGGCCAATGAAATTGGTGTGTGGAGTTTGCATGACTGGCCATGCCAAGCTCCAGGTTGTTCTGACTGCACCAGACAGCCGGTTGTTCAACCTCCTGTCTGTATATAGATTCGTCAACGTTGTGGATGAGGCCAATGACAGTGGTGTCATCTTCAAACATCAGGACCTTAAAGGGATAGTTCACCAAAAAATGAAAATTAGCTCATGATTTACTCACCCTGAAGCCATCCTAGGAGTAAATGACATTCTTCTTTAGGACGAATACAATCGGAGTTATATTAAAAAATGTCCGGTCTCCTCCAAGCTTTATAATGAGAGTGAATAGCTGAAGAAAATTTGAAGCCCAAAAAAGTGCATCCATCCATTATAAAAGTAATCCAAATGGCTCCATTTACAGGTACAATATGTAAGATTTTTGTAATAAAATATCCCAAAATCACTTGCACAGTGTGATATATTTCCTGCAGTTGTGTACTTACAATATCCCAAAAGTTCCCAAATATTTTTAATTTCAGAGAAATTCCTATTTTAAATAATGGCTCGTCCCTGGTCATTGTCGCCTGTCAATGACGTAATATCCGTGTTATCTCTGGTTTCCGCTCGTACTGCCATAGTAACCATGGCGACAGATTTGGACAACTAAGTTAAATCTAGTGGCACACTCACACTTTTGTTGTTTCGTTCAAACATCATGGACCATGGCAAGCAGACTTTGGGACAAAAGGGGAACTAAAATGAGGATCAATATCAGTGTGGCGTTTTCGGGATCCCTTACAAAAAAGAAAGTGTTCTTTTAGTTCTTTTAAACTAAAAATAAGAAAGTATACGTTCAGTCTACACTTTATATACTTCTCAAAAATATACTTTATGTATTTCTCAGAAAAATACTTAAAATTACACTTAAGTGTACTTGACTTATACTGAGAGAAAAGTCCAAGTATATTTGGCCTATACTTGTACTCAATCCTTTGATCTAGATATATTTAAAAGCAGTGGCGGGCCGTGCATTTCACACCTAGGCCTTCAGTGAATCAATAACTTTTAATAGCGTGGCAGCGCACCGACTCTCTATAATTGTTGTGAAATTGCTGTTTTTATTTTGCAACGGCAGTTATAGGGTTAATGAGGTGAGTTTGGAAAAGGCCGGGTAGAGAGAAACGAGCAAATGAGTTCGGCGTGTGCGTTAGTGTAGGCTACAGTGGTTCTTGCCTCCCTTGTCTTGTCCTTCAAGGGTTACAATAGTCCCTTGTCAGACGTTACAATAGTTTGAATGTTTGAAAAAAAATGCTAGATCATAAATTTACAAGAAAAATTAAGAAGAAAATCCTATTCACCACAGAAAAAAACGGGGGCAAAAAAGCATTATACTCACAAAAACTACTGATTATGTTTTACATAAAATCCATCCTAATTTCTTTCCTAAAAAAGACTTCAATTACTCTGGTGTACAGGTTATCTGTGCGTTTCAGTCCAAACAGCTAATGCTGAAAGTCGAGTCTGTCCCGTCGTATTTCTGGCCTAATTTTTAATTCGTTTTTAGGGTTGAGAGTGTTCGCTCGACAGAAGCAGTGGACACAGCTGACCCATGCTCTCACACAGAGTTTTGAAGGAAATCAATGAGATCAGCGGGATTTTGCATTCAAAATCATTCGTGGCATACATTACAGTCAGGTCTGCTTTTACCCGGACAGATCGAATAGAGTTTCGTGACTCTGCGTTGAGCTGAATAAGGCTGATTAAGGGATTTTTTTCCGGTAGTATTGAACCTGCTGGGGGTCGAGGAGGGAAAGAAATATTAATTTGTGAAACATTAAATCTACAGGAATGTATTTTAGTTTATGCAGTTTGCTATAGATGCGGTTTGCTAGCTCAGTCTCTGACTACCAGTAATAGTACGTGCTCTGACTGTCACGGTGCGTGTGGGAATAATTCCGTGGATTCCAGTGCAGAGCGAAAGAAGTGTTTAATGAAGATAAAACATATAATAATCAAACCAAAACTGCATAGAACAAGGCAAGGGAAGGCAAGGCAAGACGCAAACACAAACACAACGTAACAAATACAACGAACGAGCACAAGACGGCAAACACAGGAAGACTAAATAGGGAGGCAAACAAAGGAGGGTAACGAGACAGACAGGTGGAGCAATTAAACCAATAATCAGATAACAAGGGGGAGGGATCAAACAATGACAAGAGCACATGGCTCAAAATATCAAAACACCCATGTGCATCACAAGACAGGACAGACATGTGACATAACCCCCTCCCTACGGAGCGGCTACCAGACGCTCCATCAGACCAGGGCGGGACAGGAGGGACAGGCCAGGGGGGGGGACAGGAGAGACAGACCAGGGCGGGACGGGAGGGACAGACCAGGGCGGGACGGGAGGGACAGACCAGGACAAAACACAGAGTCCATCGGGCGGCC
The DNA here is from genome assembly GCF_051911475.1 of Siphateles boraxobius. Lineage (NCBI taxonomy): Eukaryota > Metazoa > Chordata > Actinopteri > Cypriniformes > Leuciscidae > Siphateles > Siphateles boraxobius. Next base: position 14,786,886 of record NW_027508975.1, read on the forward strand.
AGGGCGAAACACAGAGTCCATCGTGTGGCCAGGGCGAAACACAGAGTCCATCGGGCGGCCAGGGCGAAACAAAGAGTCCATCGGGCGGCCAGGGCGTAGAGAGAGGACTCGGGCGGCCAGGGCGGTGAAGACCCCTCGGGCGGCCAGGGCGGCCAGGGCGGTGAAGACCCCGCGGGCGGCCAGGGCGGAGCAGACCCCTCGGGCGGCCAGGGCGGTGATGCCCTCTCATCGGGCGGCCAGGGCGGTGAACCCCCCTCGGGCGGCCAGGGCGGTGAAGACCCCGCTGGCGGCCAGGGCGGAGCAGACCCCTCGGGAGGCCAAGGCGGTGATGCCCTCTCAGGACCAGACACCGGCTAAGGACCAGACACCGGCTCAGGACCAGACACCGGCTCAGGACCAGACACCGGCTCAGGACCAGACACCGGCTCAGGACCAGACACCGGCTCAGGACCAGACACCGGCTCAGGACCAGACACCGCCTCAGGAACAGACACCGCCTCAGGAACAGACACCGCCTCAGGAACAGACACCGCCTCAGGAACAGACACCGGCTCAGGAACAGACACCGGCTCAGGAACAGCCTTAAGAACTGTAACATCCACAAGAACAGACACAAACACAGGAACAAGCACTGGCTCTGGCACTAGAACAGGCCCTGGCTTTGGAACAGACATTGCCTCCGGCTCTGGAACAGGCACGGGCTCTGCCTCCGGCTCTGGAACAGGCACGGGCTCTGCCTCCGGCTCTGGAACAGGCACGGGCTCTGCCTCCGGCTCTGGAACAGGCACGGGCTCTGCCTCTGGAGCAGCAGCCACCGGCTCAGGAACTGCAAACACCGGATCAGGAACAGTCACTAGAGCAGAAATGATCACAAGGACAGACACAAACACAGAAACAAACACTAGGTCTGGCGCTGGAACAGAAGCTGGCTCTGGAACAGGCATTGGCTCCAGCTCTGGAACAGGCATTGGCTCTGCCTCCGGTTCTGGAACAGCAGACACTGGTTTCGGCTCTGGAACAGACACTGGCTCCGGCCCTGGAACAGACACTGGCTCCGGCCCTGGAACAGACACTGGCTCCGGCCCTGGAACAGACACTGGCTCCGGCCCTGGAACAGACACTGGCTCCGGCCCTGGAACAGCAGACATGGACATGTGCAGGATCCGAGCCAGACGCTCCAGATAGTCCAGGTCCATGAAGGCAGACGGCACTGGCTCTGCCTCCGGCTCTGAAACGGGTACTGGCTCTGCCTCCGGCTCTGGAACCGGCACTGGCTCTGCCTCCGGCTCTGGAACGGGCACTGGCTCTGCCTCCGGCTCTGGAACGAGCACTGGCTCTGCCTCCGGCTCTGGAACAGCAGACACTGGCTCCGGCTCTGGAACAGTCACTGGCTGTCTAAGACTGGGCAGACTGGACGTGCTCAGTCTCTGACTGGGCAGACAGAGCGTGTACTGTCTCTCGCTGGGCAGACGTGACGTGAACAGTCTCTCGCTGGGCAGACGTGACGTGAACAGTCTCTCGCTGGGCAGACGTGACGTGAACAGTCTCTCGCTGGGCAGACGTGACGTGAACAGTCTCTCGCTGGGCAGACGTGACCTGAACAGTCTCTCGCTGGGCAGACGTGACCTGAACAGTCTCTCGCTGGGCAGACGTGACGTGAACAGTCTCTCGCTGGGCAGACTTGACGTGAACAGTCTCTCGCTGGGCAGACGTGACGTGAACAGTCTCTCGCTGGGCAGACGTGACGTGAAGCGTCTCTCGCTGGGCAGACGTGACGTGAACCGTCTCTCGCTGGGCAGACGTGACGTGAACAGTCTCTCGCTGGGCAGACGTGACGTGAACAGTCTCTGACTGGGCAGACGGATTATGTCTCCTTCTCCGTCCCTTTTGACGGATCTGTGCATACTCGAAGTTGGTTAAAACCATAGACGGATTCCCAACGCTGGACGGATCCGATGACGATGATCCCATTCCAGGAGAGACCAGTGAGGAAGACTCAGCTGTCCTCCTCTCCTCATTCCTCTGGGCACACAGGGAGAAATATTTAAAGAGAGAAATTCCATTCTCCCTCTCAGCCGGACAAAGTTCGCTCCGCGGAATCCACATGTGTCTCGTTCGTTCTGTCACGGTGCGTGTGGGAATAATTCTGTGGATTCCAGTGCAGAGCGAAAGAAGTGTTTAATGAAGATAAAACATAAAATAAACAAACCAAAACTACATAGAACAAGGCAGGCAGGCAGGCAAGGCAAGGCAAGGCAAGGCGCAAACACAAACACAACGTAACAAATTCAACGAACGAGCACAAGACAGCAAACACAGGAAGGCTGGGAGGCAAACAAAGGAGGGTAACGAGACAGACAGGTGGAGCAATTAAACCAATAATCAGATAACAAGGGGGAGGGATCAAACAATGACAAGAGCACGTGGCTCGAAATAACAAAACACCCATGTGCATCACAAGACAGGACAAACATGTGACACTGACCACCCAATCAAAGGACGTGAAAATGCCGACGTTATTGTACGCCTGGGGTGTATTCCAGAAAGCAGGTTATGTGACTTACCCGGGTAAGTTTAGGAGTAAGTAAGCGGATAAGCTCTGCTTTCGGTTCCAAAAACGGAGGTAACTTTCGGGTTATGTAAGTAACCATAGCAACTGACTCTCTGAGGATAACCTGCTCTGGGGCAGGTTATGTTGCAGGGTTAGTTTGTTTCAGAGAGGTTTCCGAGCATGGCGTGCCCTTTTGATGAGGATCCTGTGGACGTAGAGGCACAGATTATACGAGCGTTTTCGTATAAACGCTCCATCTATCAATGAGGGAGACTATGTTAATAGGAAGTCTGTGCATAGCATCAACGTACAGGTAGCTATATTTTGGCTCCTTAATATTGGTGTTACAAATAGGCCTAATAAACTTATTGTTCTCCACAGGTAATATGTGATGCAACCCACCTCATCACTAATGTTGAGGCAAAATGGCCTGGGTCTGTACATGACACCCGAATATTTAGAGAGTCATCTCTGAGCAACAAATTTCAACAGGGTACGTTTTGTTAGACAAATGCTTGTAGTCTTTATTACATTTACAAAACACCTCTAACATTACAGGACAGTTCTATGGTTACTTTCTGGGGGACAGAGGATACCCTTGCCTCCCCTATATGACGACACCCTACCCGGATCCTGAGCCCGGACCACAGACACGCTTCAACCGGTCTCACAGCAGAACACGGGCCAAGGTGGAGATGACCATAGGCATTCTGAAGGCGAGGTTTCAGTGTCTGCGTGGGCTCAGGGTCACTCCAAATAGGGCATGTGACATCACAGTTGCTTGTGTGGTACTTCACAACATTGCCATAATAAGAGGAGAGAGGCATCCCCCCTGTCCTGATGAAGATGACCTAGAACAACACCCAATGAATCTGGCAGACCACAGAGATGGCAGAAGGTTTTAGAGACATGATTTGTCAAAATCACTTTATTTAATGTGTTCTATTTCTTTATATCCTGAAATAAAAGAGACATGACAGATTTGTATTTATTGCTTTATACACACACAAAAAGAAATCACATATTCATGTTCACATATGATTCTCACCTTAAGGCGATGCTCCAGTAGTTGTATTTCAAGTTTGTCCTTTTTAATGGCCAGCCTTTTCTGTTCTATTTGAAGCTGTATAAGGTCCATGTCCATGTCAGTTTTTTTAATTTGCCTTAATAGATGGACCTTATACAGCTCCTTTGCAGACAACTAGGAAGGCAAAGTAAATAAGATGGTTAAAGAAGAAAATCTGCCACATAGTAACATTATGTAAAAAAGGACAACCAGGGACAAGTTCTTACACTGCTAAGATTATGTGTAGAGGTAGATGGACCATCATCTGAATGTACATCCCCAGCTAGATTCTGTCACAGGACAAATTACACATTTTTCACTCCATCTAAAAAGCTATGCATTGTCCAGTATATGCATCATACCTCTGTGGGTCTCCCAGCACTTTCTAATTCTGTCACAGCAGATGTGGTCTCTTCATCATCATCATCCTAGAGTGGAAATATGCAAGGTTACTTTGTCTGGCAGACAAAGTGAAAGATCTAAAAGCAACTGGTTCTTAAAATGCATCACTAACAATTGTGACAGACTGTCTGTTTTCAGGAGGATCCAATAATACAATGCGTCCATCAGTACCTGCAAGAAAAAATAAAGATACTCAATGTATAAATTACTAAAGTATGACAGACACTGAATAAAGGCATTAGGAACATGCAAGAATAAAAAAAACAGATTACTGTATACAGCATATGCTGTAAAATAGAATATGTATGCATAATGCACAAGTGAAACAATGACTGCATTTGGGAAGCATTTAGCCTTCTTCATAATGACAAGAGTTTATGATCGTTTTGTCCAAACGTATGACTAAATAATCATAAGTACTAATATGGTATACCTACATTGTACCAAGTCACTTGAGTTGTTGTGGGAGGTAGCTAAGTCTGACGAAGTGCCCTCTGGAATACAATCGACCACAGGGCGACCTTTATTAAGGGAAAGAGCCAACTCCTCAGATGGGGTCAGAGGAGGTGGAGGTGGACCCCCGCCAGTTAGACGGGCCTCAGCCTTCTTTCTATTAGCTATATAGGAAGAATACTGTAAAAGTAACTTAAGACATTGATCTTACAACAGTTAAAATAAAATATTACCTTTTTGGAGAATGATTTTGTGCTTCATTTTGACTTGGGAAAGAGTTATTTTGGCTCCAAAAGGATTACACCTTATAAAACAAGAGGCCTAAATATTTCTTGTCAATATACATTGCACTGTATTCTTAAGAAACTGATGTAGAGAAAAGTAAATGCTTGTCGAGTCATGCCACATGCTCAAAAAGACAATTGTTCAACTTTGCAAATTAACAAAAGAAAGGCAAGCATATTTAAAATGTAATAAAAAAAAAAACTTACGCATTTACTCTGTCAGTTATTTTTTGCCAAGCCAATTGTCTTTCCCTCGCATATGCAGCTGTATTGCTTTTTTTCATTATAATGGGCTTGAACTCCTCATAAGCCAACATTAAAACTTCTAACTCTGCTTCGGAGAAGTAGGCGGCACGCAACTTTTCACCCTTAGTTTCCATGGTGACTCCTGAATTCGGCGTTCCATTGAAAATGCCTTTATAAGTTCGCCGTGCGCGCGCATTAACTCGAGGTTATTAGCAGTAGGTTGATTAAACTAACTCGACACAGGTGTTTTGGAACCGACATACCCCGAGTAAGCAGGTTATGGGTTAATCAACCCAGAGTTCAGGGTTAATCTGATGGTAAATTAACCCAGCTTTCTGGAATACACCCCTGGAGAAGTAGGCGGCACGCAACTTTTCACCCTTAGTTTCCATGGTGACTCCTGAATTCGGCGTTCCATTGAAAATGCCTTTATATGTTCGCCGTGCGCGCGCATTAACTCGAGGTTATTAGCAGTAGGTTGATTAAACTAACTCGACACAGGTGTTTTGGAACCGACATACCCTGAGTGAGCAGGTTATGGGTTAATCAACCCAGAGTTCAGGGTTAATCTGATGGTAAATTAACCCAGCTTTCTGGAATACACCCCTGGTAGATGGCCCCGGTGTAGTCAAATCGAAATCTGATTGGCTGATTAAATCTGACTGATTAACTGATTGGTTAAAGCAACGGTTTCATTTCCATTCATTTTAAGCTACAGGCGCCCGCACTGTCGATTCTGAAGGCCTCAAGGCAGATTTATTTTACCCTGGCAATACATGATGGCTGAAATATAATTGGATAAAAGCGCTAAAATGAATATACAATACTGGAAGCAGCGTATATAGTATAAGTATTCAAAGTATACATGGCTTGTAGTTGTGTTAACTCTTTTCATCGAGTAGCCTATTAACCCTTTGATGCACAAGCTATGCAAACCCCTTCAAATGTTCAACATGGGTCATGTTATTTCAGTCATGGCTTACCAACATTCAAGTGTTGATAATAAAGGATGCATGAAGCTAATAAAATGTTTTTAAAATTAAAGTACAGTTAAAGGTATAAAAAAATAATATCTACATTTGAACATAGTAGTATATGGCAAGTGCAAAAATAATATATAAATAGTAAACTATAAGAATCACTTAAAGAAAACTTACAAGTTTACTTGCAGTATAGGCTAAACTAGTAAACTAGTATTTTACTGAGAATACACTTCAGTGTGTACTTTCATAAACTAAAAAATGTGCTACTTGTATTAAAATTGTAAACTACTGGTATAGTGGAGAGCCGGGACGGTTGAAACGGGCTGAAGCCCCCCTAAAAAGGGCCTAGCGACGCCCCTGCTTACAATTAATTCTTATATTTATTCCTTGAGTCATATTGAGTGTTTTCCTATGACCAGGTTTAACTGGCACGAGTCTCTGTTTCAACCGTCCCGACAGCGCCTCTAGCCATTTAAACCTGTTTTGTCAGTAAACTAAAAAACTTAAAGAAGAAATGTTTTCGCGGGTCTGATAGGCATTGCGTGCTGTACGTGCTGACGAAATTTGACGTACATAATATGAGTGGTTTTCAAGGAAATCTCAATGTTTCATCCGTCCCGCATTTCAATCGTCCCGGCTCTCCCCTACTAATAAGTTCACTTGTAGTACAGATGCATTACAAATGAGAAACCTAGTTGTGTACTTAAAGTTTACTACTGTTACACTTATAGTACTACACTTAAATGTATAATTTCATATATTAAAAGTGGAACATTTTAGTCCCAAGCAGTATTAAATTGTATACTTACAAGGTACTACAAGTACACATTGATATTACTGTATTTACTACATAAAGTATACTTTAAAATTATCACGATTCATAAATCTGTGTGTTCTTTTCTTGAGTTTATGTCTGGTGTGGGGATGTGGGTGTGTTCCGTGCGTACTGTAGCCTATGCGTTACTACAGCTGATCATACTAATTAGAGGCTCAGCTGTGGCTTGCGTTTGCACTGTGTGTTGTCGGTTCGTCACTCTTGTTTGTTCTCTCACCTTGTTCCTGTTGGAGTCTCCTTGCGGAGTTTTGCCTCTTCGTCTTGCTTCTCGGCATTACGGAATCCAGGTCGTCCGCCTGCAACCTGTGGTGTTTTGAGTGTGCTTTCCCGGTTGCCTCTTTAACCCTCCTATTATCCTTGGGGTCAATTTGACCCCATTCAATGTTTAACGTCTGTAAATACATAATATATATATACTTTTTGCTTCAGATTTAATTACTTTTCCTAATTTAATGGGGACAACTCTGTAAACATAAAATTAACCTTCTGATATTTTTTCAATGTCCTGTACACGTTTTGTAGCATCGGTGTTCCTTGGGGTCAATTTGACCCCAGGCTCTTTTAGCTGTATAAAACATAAGAAATATTAAAATTTCGCACACATTTGTTTTGGTTGTTTTATTGAGGTCACTATAACATGTTATAATTGTATAATGTTCATTATAATTTTACATAAATTTATTCCCCCCATGCCGTGGGGGAGGGGAAAACATAATTCTCATGGTTTACCAAACAAAGGGGAGGAGCAAACATTATAAAAGCATGAACAGAAGCCTTCTAAACCATTTCTCTTTGTGCTCTGTGTGCTCTCTATGTTCTCCATCTCTCTCATTTGAAAATGACATCTAAACACCCTTGGCACCCTCGTCCTGATCTTTGGAACCTCCACGTGTGGCTCCTGGACGGGATGAGGCAGGTTGAGTATCCTACTACCAGCGGTGGTGGTTACCATCAATTCCGCTTAGCATCGTCCACGAGACATGTCTACGCTAAGTGGAACCTCTTCGTCAACTGGGCTCTTCTCACCAAGAAGACCCCCAGAGATGTTCGATCAGTGTCGTGCTTTCCTTCCTTCAAGAAGGGTTGGAGCGAAGGCTGTCTCCCTCCACCCTAAAAGTATACGTTGCCGCTATTCCCGCACACTATGTTACAGTGGAAGGTAAGTCCGTAGGAAAGCACGACCCTCCTCTTGTTCCCTCATGGGACCTCTCAGTGGTTTTAAATGCCCTGCAGAGTGCTCCCTTTGAGCCTTTGAAATCAGTGGAGCTTAAGTTCCTGTCAATGAAGACAGCACTCCTGGCTGATTTGGCCTCCATCAAGAGGGTAGGGGACCTGCACACATTCTCCATTGAAGAAGCGTGCCTAGAATTCGGGCCGGCTTACTCTCACGTGATCCTGAGACCCCGGCCTGGATATGTGCCCAAGGTTCCTACCATTCCTTTCCGGGACCAGGTGGTGAACCTGCAAGCGATGGGCCTCCTCTTGGGCTCTAGCGCATGGCGCCTCGCTAACAGATATCTGCAGAGCTGCAGGCTGGGCGACACCTAACACATTCGCCAGATTCTACTATCTCCGAGTGAAGCCAGTGTCCTCTCATGTACTCGCTTCAACCAGCTAGTACTGGACCCACTCAGGTGTCTTCGCTTGCTCGCCATTCCACTCCACGGACTGGAAATGTGCGATATTCTCCTCAGGTGAGCTTCCCCGAAAGCCCTGAGTTCCTCCAGCACTCCTGACATCAGCGTAGGGCTGGACAATAATTCAATATCAATATATATCGCGATATTTTTTTTTTCGATAACGGTGATATGATTTTTAAACACATTTTCGATATTTCAATATACATAGCAGCATTTGTCACTGACTGACATTAGGCGCGCAGCCGTCAGAAAGAGCAGAACACAATTGGCTACTTTCCTGATGACGTACACCAAAGACACGCAGCCACTGCTCAGAGCAGCGGATCTCCAACGCGGCAAGTTTCAGCCACAGAATGAGCGCCCCTGACCGCAATGCAATTTGCAAATGTGACTGAACGAGCTTCCACAAGTGAGGAGAAAGCATACGAAATAGTTGAATAAGGATGAAAGAGTAATTCAGTGGTATAAATTCAGTGGTGTTTCGGTGTTTCAGCGACGCGCAGAATCCAGTTCTCTTTCTTTCTGTACGTTCACACCGCCGCCGGCGAGAGCGGCAAAATTCGCTCTCGCCGCCCTGCCAGCGACGCCGTGGTCATTTTTACAACTGTATTTAAAGGGGCCACAAAGCATCAATCATGTCGATCGTTATTTTAGCAGAAAATTGATCGATGGAAAAACTTAACAATTATAGTGACATGTTTGCTAATGAAATAAACAAATTAAAAGCCATTTGTGTGGCTTTTGTGTTCATGGTTAAGTGCTATTATAATTTACATTCCCGCTGAAAAACAAGCGTTCTAGCGCGAAAATATTGCCTATAAATAGTGTTGCGCGCCTTCTTATCAAATTCAAATGATCAACCTCCTCAATTTTGCTTGGGAACTAATGTGGTCGGAATCAAAGTTTACAGGACTGCGTTCTCTGGACTCCTCTCAAACGGAGCACTTCTATATTCCGTTTGGTTGCCGCCGGTTGCCGCCGAACCGCGTCATTGCTTATTACCATAAAATTGAACTGTCTTCAACTCTCCTCGCCCCTCTCACTGTCCAAGACGCGCCGCGCCGCTCTCGCCGGAGCTCGCCACCGGCTCTCATTGACAATGAATGACTTCCGGCCACTTTGACGCTCTTGCCGGCGGCGGTGTGAACGCACAGTTTAGCGCTTGAATAATAACACACACATTTATGCCAAAATGTCCGTTTTGTCAATTGTATCCTCACAAGAACAGTCTAAATGAGTTAAATAAAATCTTAAATGAAAGTTAAGAGTAGCCTAAATGAGAAAATTAAATGCGTAAGATCCTCTCATCAGCGACAGATCTTAAAGGGACAGCAGCCAATTCTGTCTGTCAGTTAAGTTAACCAAAGAACAAAGGGGAACAGAGCAAATTACTCACTGATCTTGTCTAAAGAACGTGTGTAGCTTTAATAAGGATTAATCTATATTTAATTTATGCAGTTCAGACTATTTGATAACCTTATTCAATTTCTCTATACTTCAGTTTTATTTACACACAAAACATTAATGGTGAACATTTTTGACTTTATAAAATGATTATATCAAGTCTTGAAAAAAGTAAGACATATTTCTGTTATACATAGTTTAGTAGCCTACTTTTATTTTTGGCAGAATTTATCATTATAATCAACTTAATTATTTCCTGGATTTTGTAACACCATAGTCCCTAAATTTATGTAAATGCAGGAAATGGGATTTAAATCGGAAAAAAAATTCCCCCATTTTGTGTACCAAATGTTGCACAAATGTTATGGCAAATGTAAATTTAAAAACAGAAATGCATTGCCATTTTACATATTACATTGTCATTTTTCATATTACATTTCAAACGGAATATTGCTACCCATATGCTTTCATAGTCTTGTAGCAGGTATTGAGAAGAGAATATTATTGTTATGATGGGTTATTTCATTGCTTCATGTAGTTTGTTAAGGTGCAGTAGCGAAAGACTCCAGCAGATTTCATAGACTTGGCAAATTCATTTTTCAGAAGATTGTAGGAACAGACATCTGTTATGGGCGTTCTTGGCAGTTTTTCTGAGGCTTTTATATTGTTCATATCGATATCGGAATTATATCGTATCGACCGAAATTAAGAAATATATCGTGATATAAAATTTGGCCATATAGTCCAGCCCTACGTCAGCGCCAGTGTCTATTGCCTGCGCGTCAGCTAGGTGCCTCCCGTGTGCATGGTCCCTCCTCTGAGCGACCCCCACATGTGTATTTCCACTGTAAGCCTCTCTGAGCATGTGTCTTTCCCTTGGCAAGCCACCTTGCCACCCCTGGGGTTGAAATATACCACCTGCGGCTGGACACCCCAGTGTTCTCCATATGCATCCCTTCGGGTCATATGTGTATTCTCTAAGTCCCCCCCCCCCCCCCTCTGGGTTGGCAATAATTGCATATTTCCTATAAAGCTATGGGATATGCTCCCCAGTGTACCTTGGCATTCCTGTGCTAAATAGGAGTCCTTCGTCCGTGCCAGTATCACGACAGGGATCTCAGATTTACGCAGGGCACTGGAAGACAGCCGAGAGGGTGGCGTGATTAGACTTCCCTGCGTAGGGAACTGAGACGTTACATCTTCCTTAAAAGGTTATTTAAGTAGTCAACAAAGATATAAATTACCTGAGACACAAACCCTTGTAAAAAAAAATCATAATCTGGAGGTTTAAATTACTGGGGTCAAATTGACCCCAGTGGGTAAAAGATGTTATCGGATTTGAGGTTAACTGTCTTTGACTTGTACTTGGATCTTGGGACTCGTTATTGTGACAAAAATATACTTGAACATTACTTATATTTCATAAAATTAACGAAGTATATTTTCGTAAGGGATCCCAAGAGCTCCCCGTCCGCGACTAATTTCGACTTGATGAAACATCGCTCTTGCGTGTACCTTTTTTTAGACAGGTGAGCAAATGAACATAAAACGAATCAATGTTATATAGCTCAACATGATTAAATGTTAGAATATCAGTATGTTGTTCTAATGTTGATCGAGCTTATGCTAATCTCATACAGCCAACAAACTAACACATAGAATAACATTATACCTTTCAACACACTCTAATGCAGTTTAGTGTGATACTGTAGTGGACCAAGTAAAACAGCGCTGCTTTAGGCTACCTCACAAGTTTCATTCGTCTAATAAACTGACCTGTGTGAGTAGTAGGCCTAATTCAAGAATATCCGCGGGACTTGCGTGTGGCGCTGATATCTGTCTCTCATTAGCAATCCCACCCTGCTTCATACCACAGTCTTGTTAAAAAAACATGAATTTATTCACTTATCCATAAACATTATTAGATCCATCAGCATGACGACAAGTTCCCTAATTCCGATTATGCGTCATCAACCTACGCCTATTAAATGTTCTCAAATAATAAGCCACACATCTTCATCCAAGTTGTAGCATCCCTTTTAAAGTGAAAACATGTGGGAAACATGCACAACACACAGCACAATCCTTGGTGATTTATTCAAATTATTGTTGTGGCGAGGGGGGCGTGGTTTTGCGAAGTCTGTAGGGAGAGACGAGTCAGCGAGCTGTGCGGTGAGTAAGTAGGTCAAGTGCAGATGATGAGCACCTGTGTCTGATTGCAGTGATCGGCGTGGAGACCGCATATAAGCGACAGGTGTCGTGCCAAGGTGCTTACACCGGAAAGGAAGTGTATCCCCGGTCGCGGGAGCGCGCTCGCATTCAGCAGGAGGTGCTGTCAAAGGTAAATTAAAATATAACACGTGAATTGTTTAAGTTATCGTTTTACTGTTGTTGTTTTATCGACGAGGTTTAGCAAAGACAGCTATCACGTGGCCCATCAAAAACAAATTAGTTTATTCTTCTGTGGGCTAACCGATCGAACTTCATGCACTGAATTGATCAATTCTCACGACAATGTAGTTACGGAAAAACCAAGACGACCATATCGTTTCACAAGCAAACAGCCTGTGGATATAAAATTGCTCTGAAACCCCCCTCCTCCTTCCATGGTGAATTATCAAAATGATTCAATAATGCATTGCACTTAAACATAGGCTGGTCAATGGCATACACAAAAAACGATTTTACAGATGCTGGCCTATCATCAAGTGTTTTATTTTGTGAATACTGTACATCATGTGTAATAACAGCAGTGAATATGGACACATTTCTTGTTTCCTGACAAAAGTTATAGTGGGATACAGATTTTTTCAGATTGTATATTCGACCTGCCAAAATATGTATCCCCTCCAAAATCTACAGATGATGGCCTATCATCAAGTGTTTTATTTTGTGTATACTGTACATAATGTGTAATAACAGCAGTGAATATGGACACATTTCTTGTTTCCTGACAAAAGTTATAGTGGGATACAGATTTTTTCAGAGCATATTTAAACCTGCTATAATATGGAATTACTTTTGTGCCAATAATAATGAACGTAACTTTTCAAGAAACTGATGAAAATATAAATTGAAACTGAAAAAAATATCTTTGAAACTGAAAAAGAATAAATCGCGGGCACATTTTTTTACTTCGTTCTTAATACACGGCATGTTTTGCTAACTATTTCTCATATTTCGTTCGCTGATCTGAACTTACAAATGCGTTTCCAGAATTTTCAGTTACGCTTCTGAAGTTTTCGTTTACGCTCCCTGAGTTTTCGTTCGCAGTTCTGACACATATGTGACCCGTCACAGAAACCAGGGACACAAGTCGGCAGCACAACTTTCGAGCAAAATGAGAAAGAAGAGTTTTTTTTTCAAAATTGGTGATTTTCAATTTTTTGGAGAATCTGTTAATTGAAATCACGAAGAAGCCTCTCCATGTTTGAGATAGCAGTATTGGTATATTTAAAAGCTTACATTTTGCGGTTGAAATCGGCTTGTTTTCGGAGATTCTAGCATGCAGTAGGGGCGTGGCGTGTCATTGTCTGTGTGTATTTCCATACTGAATAACCCGGCGCTTTTGCCCCCGCCCTCCAAGTCAACCACATGGCTACTTATTATGCTGTGCTCTGGCCAGCTCTCTCTGATATCAAAATTCAATGAAGATGGATGCCGCAAAGATTGTCGCAGACGAGATGAACCGTCTGGCAGTTACACCGAAAATGTTTTCGCCGCACTTCGTGGGCTCGGGAAACTGAACCGGAGGTATGGGCGCAGCGCGCTCGCCCTCAGTGCTTCAATACGGCGGCTCGGCTCGCTGACAGCGGTGGCTGGCTGTTTCATATGTGACGGAGAATCGAAATAGAGGATGCAGTTAAGACCTTTGCTGCTGCGATGAAGGCCTGCCGTGCGTGTTTCTGAAATGTAAGTTAAGCTTCATTTGCTCTTTAGTCGTTATTTAAGATGCTGAACCTGCTGATGATATAATGTGCTTGCGGACATTTCATTTGTGTGTGTATACGCACATAAGAAAGTGGTGTAAAGAGATTTGCAACAGTAATTTGAGGAGGTGAAATGTGATTATTTGGAAAATTGCAGAAATGACTGCTTAAAGAAAAATGCCAGCAGGCATTTGCCTCCTACATAAACTTTAATATTGTTGACATTTTGGGCACACGAGCGTTGCGTACTATTTGCGCTATAGATATGTAGGCCTATGGCTTATTGGTCTTTGTTTGTTGTTGTTGGTTTTGCGTTATATGTATATGGCATATTGGTCTTTGTGTGTTGCTGGTTTTGCGTTATACTGTATGTATATGGCATATTGGCCTTTGTGTGTTGTTGCTGGTTTTGCGTTATATGCAGGCTATATGGCATATTGGTCTTTGTGTGTTGTTGCTGGTTTTGCGTTATATGTATATGGCATATTGGTCTTTATGTGTTGTTGCTGGTTTCGCGTTATATGCAGGCTATATGGCATTATTGGTCTTTGTGTGTTGTTGCTGGTACGTTGCAAATAGAGGGGCAGCACAATTGTTTTTCGCCTAGTGCGGCAGAAGTGCACTCATTCGAAGTGTAAAAAAAGCTGTAAAGCACATGGAGGAGCTTTACAGGGGGTATGGCTTATCTAAATGAGATGTAAATGAGCCCTATTGTCACCCCCAGCAGCAGAGACAGGTGAGAACTGCACAATCTTTAGCTCGTTTTCTCCTCTTTGAGCTTTTTTAAGTGCCTACTTTAAAATGGCCACAACTTCTCCAAATATTATCAGATTTCCACATGTTACACATCGTTGGAAAGCTTGGATATTACACCCTCAGAATCTATGAATAACTCAAAATGCCCCAGAACCGACTTGTGTCCCTAGTTTCCGTGACTGGTCACATATCTCTCGTGGGGGCGGGGCTAGTAGGAGTGTGTTCTCATTGGCTACTGAGTTTTTGATTGACAGCTTCGTGACTTGGAAGTGAAGACGTCAGTGTTGTGTTTACATGTTTGAATATATCAGCGTCTGTAAGCGCAGCTTTCTATTTCATTTTACTGATATTAAGTTATGTTTGTTTTTTAATTTTATCTGTATTTACCTGCTGCTACTACTTTGTCGACAGAAGCTTTTAGGAGTGCAAGAGATCTATTGAGTCTATTCACTATTCAGGTGTAATTGTACATTAAAATAGGCCTACTGTATAATACTGAAAATATTGTATAGTGTCCAATGTTTTCGGAGAATATTTGTTTATTCCTGATGATTCTTTTGCATGTTAGGCTCTGGTTAGATTGAGCTGTTACAATTTAAAAATAATACTAGCATAGTGTGTGATATATTCAGCCGTCAAGAAGAACGTTTCACTTCAACCAGGTAATCAAGGTTGGCAACCATGTCCATCACATTACTCATTGTCAGCATATGCATTTACACCATCAACATTAATGATCACTTACATAAGAGGAATTTAAACAATATAAAAATTACAATCGTGGCCTGTTGTCAAATGGTACAGACCTCAAAAGGCATTTCATTACATATGTCACACAAAGAATGTTTTTTATCATGCTGATAATTTTATTTAGTCATTTAATTTAGTTAATATTATCTTCTAACATTTAAAATTTAAAATTAAAATTTTAACAATCATCAACAGTTTCAATTGTGATTTATACAACCAGTTAAATGAAAGTAATTACAAATATGAATTCAAATAAATATGAATTCAAATAAATGTACATTCTTTATTGTCAATACGGCATATACACAAGTATCAAAGTGAAAGTCTTGGATGCAATAATGTTGTGACAGGAAAGACCAGAATCCACAAGACATTACCTGCATACTATACATGTAATGCACAGTATTATCATGATATACATTACTATACAAAATGCACAATTACAAATACAGAATACATATTTAAAATTCATATACATTTTAAATGATGCTATGATCCTTTGAACAGTTCCTGTTATAGTAAAAGTAACAAAGCAGTGACTGGGTGGGTACAAGGATAGTCCGCCCAAAAAATGAGAATTCTCTCATCATTTACTCACTTCATGCCATCCCAGATGTATATGACTTTCTTTCTTCACATAAACATAAACAAAGATTTTTAAGGAAATAATCCATCTCTGTGAGTCCATATAATACAAGTGGATTGTAATTCATGTACATATGATAGTTGGTCGGAAGTGACTTTTAATAGTTTTAAACGGTTTACAATTTACATTATTAGTATTTTTCTTGTCTAGCCTATTGTTTCACTCCAGAAGTGATTGATTCATCCACTGAGGTCGCATGGACATCACGGTCACTGTGTGTGGTTTTTAAAGCATCTTTAGGACTCGCAGAGATGGATTACTTTCCTTAAAATCTTAATTCGTGTTTATCTGTAGAAAGAAAGTAAAATGCATCTGGGACAGCATGAGGGTGAGTAAAATAAGTGAGAATTGTATTTTTGGGTGAACTATCCCCTTAACATTCATATGCTGTTGGTATGCTAATCCATGATCAGCATAAACTAATATAAATCAAGTGCAACCTCTTGTGTACTTGTGAACTGTGTTTGTTTTGATCTAGAGGAAATTAAAATATTTGCTATTTTATAAAAACAAAATAAATCAGGTGTCTGAAGATCAAGATCCCAGTCATTCAAATGTGATGTGTCTGAACAAAGTAAGATTATTGTCTGATGTGGACCGTGTATCTCTGGTACTATCACTCCATCCTCTGTGTCAGCATCAGAATTTTGTTTATGGAAAAGTTGTTCAACTCCCTGGAAAATGAGAAAGGAAACATATTATAATCAATACAAACTGATTTGAACTCCCACATACAGTAACAAGTTGAAGACTTAAAATATTTATTTCAAACAAATTATATAAATGTTTTAAGGGATTTTACAGTACTAAATATTTACATCTGAGTCATGCACCATTTATCATCTGTAATACTGTTGTGTAACCAGTAGATGGCTGTTATAGCCCTATATATAAACATATATCCATGGCTGTGTATTCCCTAGTTGCTGGATGTTTTCAGTCATAATTACTTGCATGTATTAAGTTTTGAATTTGGACATATATTTATTATTAAAGAGTATTAAAGATTAAACATTTTTCTCAGAAATGTTAATTTGAAGTGAACATTTTTGCATTATTATTAGTCAAATATGGACACAGAAAAAGCATTTTGTTACTCATACTAGCTACATATAATAGCTTTATCAGTCATCTTTATCACACAAAAGTAATCAGAATAAATATTGTGACCAGGGTGATACTTCAAAATAATTGTGTGTTTACATATCATGAACAGAGACGTGGTCTGAGTTCAAAAACTCTGCATCACAAATTCATCAGAAATTGAGAAATTCAGGTTTAAATAGCGTTATTGGCATGGTAAAAAAAGGCTTTACATTGCCAAAGTTGAATCAGGCAGTGATTGACAGCGCTCAGTGGCATCGGTCATTGTCTGATACAGTACTTTTTGTACTGTAGGCTACACAGTACAGATACTGTACAGTACTCTAGCCCAATGTTGTTTGGGGTGGCTGGGGGGAATATTATCTAATCGAAGCAACTATGATCTAATCAAAGACATAATCGTATGTAGATAAACAACAAGTCATGTAATGATTGGGCTAACAGTTGAATCAAGACAACACTGTATAATGTTATGGGCTCACTGAGCTCTAAAATGCCTCACCACCTTAAAAAGCAAGTACTGTATTATAAATAGTATTAGTATTGTATATATAAAAAGAAAAAAAAGACTTACCACGAGTATCCAGTATCCTGATAGTGACGATGACTAATGATAATGATATCATTCGTCTGTAGGCTACTATTCCTTCTATAAGAAATCATCTCAACAATATAGTGTACCAGCAAATAAATACACAAACTTAATATCAGTAAAATGAAATAGAAAGCTGCGCTTACAGACGCTCACATTCAAACATGTAAACACAACACTGACGTCTTCACTTCCAGGTCACGAAGCTGTCAATCAAAAACTCAGAAGCCAATGAGAACAAACTGCTACTAGCCCCGCCCCCACGAGAGATATGTGTCAGAACTGCGAACGAAAACTCAGGGAGCGTAAACGAAAACTTCAGAAGCGTAACTGAAAATTCTGGAAGCGCATTTGTAAGTTCAGATTAGCGAAAGAAATATGAGAAATAGTTAGCAAAACATGCCGTGTATTAAGAACGAAGTAAAAAAATGTGCCCGCGATTTATTCTTTTTCAGTTTCAAAGATATTTTTTTCAGTTTCAATTTATATTTTCATTAGTTTCTTGAAAAGTTACTTTCATTATTATTGGCACAAAAGCAATTCCATACTATAAAAGGTATCCCCCTCTCCATATTCCACAGATGATGGCCTATCAACGTCTCCACTTCCTGTGGCGCCAAGAAAGCAAGGAAAGCCCCCCACCACCCATCCTCACCACATTCTACAGAGATACTATAGAGTGTTTCAGTCAGCTGCATCACTTTCTGGCGTGGGAATTGTAGGGCCTCCGACCGCAGCGGGTAGTGCTCAACCTCCAAGATCTCTACACCTCCAGAGTTAATGAAAGGGCTAAGAAAATCACTTTGGACCCCACACACACAGCCCAATTTCTCTCTGAACTGTTGCCCTCCAGTCTGAACAGATACAACTCTAATAACTATACACTCTTTCATAACTGTCATGTTGTACATAACATCTCAAAATTGTTGCCTGCATCTGTAGCCTATATAGCAACTTAAACTGGACACCTGTAAATAACATGGGCCTATCTGTACATTCATATGGGCCAACATTTCTATTACTGTACTATCTTGCATTATTTAAATGTTGTATTATTTTTAATATTGTTATTGTGTTTTTTTTTTATTAAATTCCTATGGATGCCTCTATTATCACGTATGTCTGCACTACGTCTGTATTAATCTGACAATAAATGTGGCACACCCAGTTTTTCTTATGCACACCCAGAGACTCTTTTCTGGCTACCCTAGTGGTTCCATGTGTTCCCTGTCAGAAAACAAACTATAAATTCGGTCAATTAAATTGAATATTTTACAGAATTTATCAACTTGTTGCATGCTGTTGTTGTTTTAATTCAGATCCGTTCTAAAAAAAATTTGGTTGAATAAATTCTTAATGTATAAGACTGTCATAATGATCTAAATTAATGTTGGTTTATATTTTATTTGTTCATTTTTCATACTATTTGAATTTTAAGTAGGCTATATTTTTAATTGGCCCACATTTAATAATATTATTTACCTGGGTATACATATTGGCTACAAGTAGCCTATGGAGGAGTTTATAGCAGAAGTTATAGTGGTTTGCAAAGTATTAGTGTCCTGCACCAACAAACCATACATTTTTATAACATTTTACTTATCACGTGTTGCCGTAGTCATCAATAATGCAAATCAGGTAAGATCGCGCCACGGGTAGGCCTATAGGTTGCGAGTCAATTATCAGCATTTGATTTCGTTGGGGGATACAAATTTAATCGGCTCTGATCGGCTTGATCAGTCTTTATGCTTATTTTTGTCATCTTCTCTGAACTCAAACTCTGCAATGGATCCGAATAATTATGAGCAGATAATTAATTACAAATTGAAAGGGGAATATCCAGCACTTTACAGTAAAAGAGACAAACTTCTTCGAAGAAAAGCTGCTCTCTACGAAGCGGAAGGTAAGATAAGCAAAATCATAACCCACTAGGTCATCAATTGATCGACAAATTATGAAAAATACATCTCAGCACTCTCCTGATGGCTTAATTACATATCACCAAAACATTAATTCGTTTATTTCGAACAAATTTCTTCCCAACAATTCAAATTTATGAACATGCAAAGCATGCTTACAACCTTTATATAGCCTACTCGGTCAAATACGTAGGCCCAGTCTACTTCTTAAGAATCATTGACACTGTGCAACCTTATCATGGCACAGCTGTGCAGTACAATACATGACATTTCCCACAATAATACATTATTACGTTGTGATAAAGTAGGTTGTCTACAGGGAAGGATTATGATTTGTAAGGCCCTGGGGACAGGTATCTCCAAAGGCCCCCCCTGACAATGATAGACAAGACAATGACGGCGCTCATTTGTTTGATTTCTCCTCGAGAAGCTGCGCAAGCCTCAAAAGTTTAAGGTTGCACCTGACTGAGTCCGAAACTGTCGTATTCGTTTTTTCATATTCGTCATTAGGTGGCTTTCAATTGTCAAAACCCCTCAAAATATTTGGTACGGATGCGAAAAATCCAGAAAATCGAACCATCCGAATTAATTTTTATGACGGACGCAAGTTTCAGAGGCTGCAAACGTATTAACGTGAGGTCGTATTCACTATTTACTTATTATATGAAACAAAGTCTCAGCTTTCAAATTATGTCAATTTTATTACGAAATTCAAACAATAAATGCTGTTTTGCCGCTCTTGTCTTTAATATGACGATCAGCACCTCGGTTCAAGCAGCACGTGCTGTGAACTGATCTAAATCTACTTTTTTTATTTGAATGGGCATCTTTTACAGTCGTTCAAACAACTGTAGAGTGAATGGTGTACGTTTTTACTTTTTACAGTTCAAATTTAATAATTATGCTAAAATAGTTAAATAGCTAAAACTATGCTCTATTGCTCTCTTTAGGCCCATTTTGATGGATCATTTATAATTAGGCAATACAACATTATGCAAATGAGGCAATGTTTAAAAATGTAGTCTCACTTCAACTTAGGGAAAATGGGCAGTTGTAATGTAATAATAAATAGTTATTTTTCCAATACTTTCACACACAAAAATAAGCTCAAGGAGTGACAATAGTTTGGGATTTGGGGCCTTCACATTCACATAGGGCCCAACAGTAAGTTCCAGGGAGCCCTCAGAGTCCAAGAGCCTTGTTTAAGAGGCCTTGTGTAGGCTATGGGACACATATATTACAGCATTAATAAACATTTGTTTTCATTGTTAATGGGTTTTCTGAACCAAACTGGATTGGGTGGCTTTAAACCCCAGCCCAGGTTAGATACATGGATTGAGGCTATAGAAAACCTGTATTAAAATGAAATGATAACGCATAAGATGAGAGGCAAAAATGAATTTATTTAAGATGAGATGGTTCGCATATGCTAACCAAATGCATTGAAAAACAAAAACCAAGCATGGAGTTGGACCTGTGTAATTAGATGAGCCATGGATGTAATCTCTGTGATATATGATGCAGCTATATGGACATATGATGAATTTATATGGAAATTTGCATGTCTGTATGTAAACAGGTATATGGAGATGTATGTATGTACGCAGGGGTATGCATGTATATGTATGAGTATATGGGTGTATATATGATATACGTCCGGGTGTCATGATTCTGCCCTCGTGTCCTTGATTTTCTCTAGTCTTGAGGCAGGATCATGACAGAATCATGTTTTGTGTGCAAGCACATGGTCTTGTGTTTTGAGCCATGTGCTTGTGTTGTCTCGTCACGTCACCCCGCCCCCTTGTTATCCTCGTCTCGTCATTATTGTCTAGTCAGTTTCACCTGTCCTTGTCTAGTCAGCTTCACCTGTCTTTGTCATTAGTGTCTCCCTATTTAATCCCCTTGTGTTTGCTGTCCTGTGTCGGTACATTGTCTAACTTTGCGTGTTAATCCCTGTGAGTATCTTGTCTGAAGACCTGTTTAATCAGTATTGTGAGTTTGTTTCCTGTCAAGTCAGAGTCTTTGTTTGTCATCGTGTCTTAGTCTTGTTATACTCTGCTCCAGTCCTGTTTTACCCCCTCGTGGGTTTTGTTTTCTGTTTTTGTCCAAAATAAATCATTTGAGTGTCATCTGCTGTCTGCGCCTGGGTTCTCCTTCAATCCTCATGACAGAATGTACCGACCAAGACAGAACCCAGCAGACAGTATGAGCTTTCCTGCCAAGCAACCTTCGGGCCCCTCTGATCAATGTCGGTTATCAACTTCCCGCGACAGGAAAGGCGTCAATCTGCCATACTCGCCTGAGGGTGAGTGGATCCTAAAGAACTACGCTCAGGTTTTTGATCATTTCTCCCGGGAGGAGTCAGAGACGGCTTTCCCGTGGTTTGCGCCTGCCGCCTGCCTGCCAGCTATTCCCGAGGGTCGTATGATCGGCGTCGCGACGCTCGGGGACCAGGCTGGTTCTCTCACGACTCCTGGCACTCCATCTGCACCTGCTGACCTCCGTGGGAAGCGAGGGCGGCGGACCTCGTGGGACTCTCCTTCTGAGTCCTCAGCGTCGGAGTCTATCCGGCCAGAGATATCCCCTCCTTCGCCCAGCACAGTTACCACCGTGCTTCCCCAACCGGTCACAAACCCGGCTACGGCCCCTGCTTCTCGATCGAGGAGAAAGAGGGGAGCCTCCTGTCCTTCGTCAAGTGTCGTCGCCGAGCCCGCTGCAGTCAGCGCAGTCGCCGAGCCCGCTGCAGTCAGCGCAGTCGCCGAGCCCGCTGCAGTCAGCGCAGTCGCCGAGCCCGCTGCAGTCAGCGCAGTCGCCGAGCCCGCTGCAGTCAGCGCAGTCGCCGAGCCCGCTGCAGTCAGCGCAGTCGCCGAGCCCGCTGCAGTCAGCGCAGTCGCCGAGCCCGCTGCAGTCAGCGCAGTCGCCGAGCCCGCTGCAGTCAGCGCAGTCGCCGAGCCCGCTGCAGTCAGCGCAGTCGCCGAGCCCGCTGCAGTCAGCGCAGTCGCCGAGCCCGCTGCAGTCAGCGCAGTCGCCGAGCCCGCTGCAGTCAGCGCAGTCGCCGAGCCCGCTGCAGTCAGCGCAGTCGCCGAGCCCGCTGCAGTCAGCGCAGTCGCCGAGCCCGCTGCAGTCAGCGCAGTCGCCGAGCCCGCTGCAGTCAGCGCAGTCGCCGAGCCCGCTGCAGTCAGCGCAGTCGCCGAGCCCGCTGCAGTCAGCGCAGTCGCCGAGCCCGCTGCAGTCAGCGCAGTCGCCGAGCCCGCTGCAGTCAGCGCAGTCGCCGAGCCCGCTGCAGTCAGCGCAGTCGCCGAGCCCGCTGCAGTCAGCGCAGTCGCCGAGCCCGCTGCAGTCAGCGCAGTCGCCGAGCCCGCTGCAGTCAGCGCAGTCGCCGAGCCCGCTGCAGTCAGCGCAGTCGCCGAGCCCGCTGCAGTCAGCGCAGTCGCCGAGCCCGCTGCAGTCAGCGCAGTCGCCGAGCCCGCTGCAGTCAGCGCAGTCGCCGAGCCCGCTGCAGTCAGCGCAGTCGCCGAGCCCGCTGCAGTCAGCGCAGTCGCCGAGCCCGCTGCAGTCAGCGCAGTCGCCGAGCCCGCTGCAGTCAGCGCAGTCGCCGAGCCCGCTGCAGTCAGCGCAGTCGCCGAGCCCGCTGCAGTCAGCGCAGTCGCCGAGCCCGCTGCAGTCAGCGCAGTCGCCGAGCCCGCTGCAGTCAGCGCAGTCGCCGAGCCCGCTGCAGTCAGCGCAGTCGCCGAGCCCGCTGCAGTCAGCGCAGTCGCCGAGCCCGCTCCAGCTAGCGCCGTCCATGAGCCCGCTACTTCAAGCGCCGTCCATGAGCCCGCTCCAGCTAGCGCCGTCCATGAGCCCGCTCCAGCTAGCGCCGTCCATGAGCCCGCTCCAGCTAGCGCCGTCCCAGAATCTACTGAGAGACTTGCGGCCGATCTAGCCGCAAAAGAGGTTCTGAAATCGGTTTCTGCTCGTCAGGAGATGCCCATCTTCCTTGCTGCCAAGACCCTCTCTGATTATTTGTTGTGTCTAGCTAAAATCCTCGAAGTCCCTGTTTGTCCTGTCTTGTCTCCAGCCCCCGAGCCTGCCGCTGTGATCGCTGCACCCAGTCCTGCCCCTTCGCCTGCTATGTCCGCCGTCAGGAGTCCCGTTTCCTCACCCTCTGTCTCTGAATCTGTTGCTGCTACCACTGAAGCAGTATCCCAGTCTGTCTCCACTAATTCCCGGACTGTTTCTCCGTTCGTCCCTGTC
Source organism: Siphateles boraxobius (assembly GCF_051911475.1). Classification (NCBI taxonomy): domain Eukaryota; kingdom Metazoa; phylum Chordata; class Actinopteri; order Cypriniformes; family Leuciscidae; genus Siphateles; species Siphateles boraxobius. The sequence continues at coordinate 14,810,682 of NW_027508975.1, forward strand.
TCCACCAGCCCCCGGACTGTTTCTCCGTTCGTCCCTGTCTCCACCAGCCCCCGGACTGTTTCTCCGTTCGTCCCGGTCTCCACCAGCCCCGGGACTGTTTCCCCGTTTGTCCCTGTTACCACTAGTCCCCGGACTGTTTCCCCGTTTGTCCCTGTCACCACTAGTTCCCGGACTGTTTTCCCTGTCGCCACTAAACCCTGTACTGTTTTGTCCAAGTCCCCCCCTCGTGTGTCCCCCTCCAAGCCAGCCCGGATTCCTCGTTCCCCATCCTCATCCCGTGGACCTAAGACCCCCAGCACACCCATTCACCCTGGACCACCCCCCATGAACTCTGTGTTTCCTCCACCACCTCTTCCTTGTTTTTTATTTTTAATGTTTCATCCTAACCCGGTTGTTGTGTTTTCGTGTTTGCCATTACTGTTATTTGTCATGTTTTGTTGGTTTGTGTCGATGTCTCAGTCTGTCATGTCCCGTGTTTGATGTCCCCTTGAGGAGCGTCTGGTAGCCGCTCCTTAAGGTGGGGGTTCTGTCATGATTCTGCCCTCGTGTCCTTGATTTACTCTAGTCTTGAGGCAGGATCATGACAGAATCATGTTTTGTGTGCAAGCACATGGTCTTGTGTTTTGAGCCGTGTGCTTGTGTTGTCTCGTCACGTCACCCCGCCCCCTTGTTATCCTCGTCTCGTCATTATTGTCTAGTCAGTTTCACCTGTCCTTGTCTAGTCAGCTTCACCTGTCTTTGTCATTAGTGTCTCCCTATTTAATCCCCTTGTGTTTGCCTTCCCGGGGGGGGGGAAGAAAAATATATTGGGTATACGTTGAAATGTTAATTGTATGATCGCAATATGAATAATGTCACAATAAAAAAAAAAGCAAATATAAAAAAAAAAGCAGATGCCTTTAAATCTATAAAATTGTAATAACATTTAGGTGTATTGCCATTGATGACAAATGTATTACCCTGTGTTACTTGCATGAGTATTAGAGTTTATAGTTGTTGTTTTTTTTGTTTGTTTTTTTTTCAATTTGTTTAGGAGAAGAGCTATATTACTGGCGCTATAAAGGGACTGCCCAAAGCATTAAAACTAAAGTGGTCTGTGGGGCTGATGAGGCAAACAGAATTTTTGTGGATTTTCATGCCAGCCCTACTGGGGCACATTGTGGCCAGACCAAATAAAGGGAAACAATATCCAAGAGATTTTACTGGCCAGGGATGTCAGTAGACATCAACAAGTGGGTAAGTCACTACGTACAAAACATTCATCATTATTTAATGATAAGGCTTGTTATTTCATAGTCAGTTTTATATAACTTTTTTTCTATATTGTTCAAAATGATTAATAAAAATGTTACCCTGATATTTACAGTACACATCTTTATTAATGAATTCCCATTTTTACATAACATTTTATCATCAGGTTTCTCAATGCTCAGCTTGCCAGGCCAGTTGTGCATCGATTAAATGACTTAAAATAAAATGTGTGCTTGATTAAAAAAAGTAAAAGAAAAGATGCTAAGTGCATTTTATATCACAAAATATAAATGATCCTGTCCACAACTTCATATGTTAGATCGGATGAAATCTCAAACATCAAATCCAGGCCCGGACGCCGGATCCCGTCAAAAGATGTCCATTTGTCTGGTTTGTGCAACCCAGCAAACCCATTAACAGAAAGTCTTGTCTTTTGTCTCAAGATTCTATTAATAGCCTTCTATCGGTCTTAGAGTTTGACTGAGAAAGCCAGAGAAGAGCAGAAGCAGGAGACTAAGTGATGATAATAAAAGAGCAGAGTTTATTTATTAATCTTAGTTGTGTATGTTTCAAAATTCTTCATCTAGTCTAGATGTTACATAAATCAATGCTCAGACTTCATCTGACTAAGTACAAATCCAACAAGTGTTGTTATGCCAAGGGTAAACTATGGCAAATGACTGCTTCACAACATCGTGCTGTGAAGATGAAAACCTTGAAATGGGGACATTCTCTTATCTCCTACATGTGAAGACAAACATCCCTTTAGACAACACAATCATAAGAATTAACAGCAAGAACAAGTATTTAAGTAAAATTAGTCTTATAAAATATAAAAACATTAATGAATAATAATAAAATGATTAAATTATAAATTATGTAAATTATATAAGTCAAATAACAATTATATGAATAAATTATAAATCAACTATATAAATGACTAATTATTATAAATTATTATGAAGTTAAATATAAAAACAAAGATAATCTTATTTAAAATAATAAAGAAAATAAAACCAATGTTGCTCTCTTAAAGTAAAACTGTTATTGAAAAACCTTTGTTGTGGCAAAAATTCTCATCAAACATCATCCCTGCGTAAGAGACACTCAGAGTCAAATTAATAAAAGAAAGAAATATTTATTCTTGCAAGAATAGGTTCAGTCTAGTACACAGGAGTTACGCTGTGCGAGAGAGTGACACAAAGCAGGAAGAGATGGGACAGCTTTTTATACTCTTTTCAAGGTTCTTCCTTATACGTTTACACCAGATAAGGTAATCACTGCTGTTCAGTCCCTCTTTAAGGACACAAACTGACACAGAAATAAACTGGCCAAAACTGACCGTCCTCTCAGGTCAGAGGTCTTATACCATATGTTCCTGAAGCGTCACCTCCAACACGTACACATGTATATTTTTTACCCATTGAATGGGTTCCCCAGAAGCACATGTCTCAGATAACCTAGTAATTCACTGATCAATGTATGATTCAAATTTCCACAACACCTTAGGTCCTTCACCAAGCAGTATGAGTTAAGTGTCTGGATGAAAACTATTTTAATGATAATATATTTTGCTACAAGGTTTCTCAGCCATTTGAGTTGGTGGGGATGGACCTAATTGGGAAATTGACAGAAACCAAGCATGGACATCAATACATATGCGTGATGATCGACTACTTTACGAAATGGCCCCAGGCCTACCCTTTGACATCAAAGGCAGCCAAGGAAGTAACAAAATGCATAATCAAATTTGTCCATCAGTTTGAATCCCCCAAAAGGATTCTGACTGACCAGGGGAAAGAATTTGTCAATGCTGTAAGTACTTCATCTAGTCCAACGCAGAAAATCACTATTGTTGTTAAGAGATTATATTACTTTTATAAATTTTATATTTTTTAAAACAATGTTCACTTATGATTGCAGATTAACAAAAGTGTGTGCGAAATTCTCAACATTAAAAGAAGCCTATGCTCGCCATACCATCCACAGACAAACGGATTAGTAGAGAAAATGAATGGCACAATTCAGAGGTGGGTCCTTATTTGTATTCCTTAATAGACCACAGTAACATGTAACATACAACATTTGATACTTATGTGTCATTAAATGTGTATGTGTATACTTATTTTATGTGTGCATGTCCACTGAAACTGTAAAAATAACCCTTAAGTTTACAATTTCAAATCAAATGCTGCCAAACTGTCCATACTAATTTTCAATGAGATGTTTACTTCATAAATTGTGTGAACAAAAATTACAAAAATATATGGTCCAGATCACTCAAACCATATTTGAAAATGGAGGTGCCCTTATATCGTCAGAAATTGAGCTTGGATGTCATCTAGTAAAAAAGTATGGTTCTGAACCCACCCAAACAAAATCTTACTGAAAGCCCATTTGTTAAGATATCAACCTATAAAAAAATAAACTGTCCGCACACTTAAATCCTTTGAGACAATTTTAATAACCAAGCTTTCGGTCAAAAGACCTGAGGATGGTCTTTTGACCGAAAGCTTGCTTATTAAAATTTGCTCAAAGGATTTAAGTGTGCGGACAGTTTATTTATTTATTCTTTGAGATCTTTAGTCTTGTTTGTCTGGCACCTTGATGATCGTGAGTGCGGTCGGTGTAACTCCTTTATTAAGATATCAACCCAACATTTGGAACACAACTAGTTTGTTAGTGATATATGTTAGTGATATAATTAGATATATAAATGTTTTTATTAATTGCCTTTATTTTTACAGAGCCCTCAGTAAATTGGTCGGTAACCACCCCGAAACATGGGATGATTACCTGGATGCTGTGATGTTTGGTCTTCGGACCAAAAAGCAGATAACTGCCAAGCACTCGCCCTACTATTTGATGTTCGGCAGAGAGGCTCGTTATCCGTCGGAAGTCCCGGAACAATACATGGTTAGTTTTATCATCTATGTATCTATCTGTACATTATTTTGTTCACTAAATAAGGTACAGAGACATGTAAAACTGACTATCATGTAAATCAGTGGTTCTCAAACTAGGGGACATATTGCCATGGCAGAGGGTCTGTTGAGCAGACCAAGCAATGCTATGTATTTAGCTAAATCTAAAAGAATAACTTTGAGAACCACTGAAGTAAGCTGTTAATTCTAACTGCAAAGAATGTCTGTTCAAAGCTTGACAACATTGTGGAGGACATAGTGGGACGGGAAGATTTGGCACAAGACATTCAGCGACAACAGAAGCTGATGGAACTTGTCAAAGACAATCTTGCCAAGGGGCAAGAAAAAACAATGGGCAAAATAAAGGTAACTACTAAAACATCAGACTTCAAAGTCGGGGATAAAGTTTGGAGACAAAACATAAGGAGCCAACAGAGAAAGGGGGGGAAACTGGAAGCCAATTTTTTTAGGACCATACTTAATTAAGGCAATCCAGGGTAAAAGTGCTGATCTCCAAGATGACAATGGGGCAATATTCCACAAAATTAACATTGACCAACTGAAGTTGAGCATTGATGACACACCCAGAGTGCCACACTGGAATTTTAAAAAGAAAGGGAAGACTTCATCCCCATCACAACCACTTTCCCCACCTGCTGTTGCATCCTCAGGAACACCCCAACCAACAGCCCCACCAGCTACAGCCCCCCCATCCTCAGCCCTGCCAAAAACAGCCCAACCAATACCACCTGCCACACCACAACCAGCAGCCTTTCAAGCCACAGGCCCATCAGCAACAGTCCAACCAATACCACCTGCCACACCACAACCAGCAACCTGTCAAGCCACAGGCCCATCAGCAAAAGTCCAACCAATACCACCTGCCACACCACAACCAGCAACCTGTCAAGCCACACGCCCATCAGCAACAGTCCAACCAATACCACCTGCCACACCACAACCAGCAACCTGTCAAGCCACAGGCCCATCAGCAACAGTCCAACCAATACCACCTGCCACACCACAACCATCAACCTGTCAAGCCACAGGCCCATCAGCAACAGTCCAACCAATACCACCTGCCACACCACAACCAGCAACCTGTCAAGCCACAGGCCCATCAGCAAAAGTCCAACCAAAACCACCTGCCACACCACAACCATCAACCTGTCAAGCCACAGGCCCATCAGCAATAGTCCAACCAATACCACCTGCCACACCACAACCAGCAACCTGTCAAGCCACAGGCCCATCAGCAAAAGTCCAACCAATACCACCTGCCACACCACAACCAGCAACCTGTCAAGCCACAGGCCCATCAGCAACAGTCCAACCAATACCACCTGCCACACCACAACCAGCAACCTGTCAAGCCACAGGCCCATCAGCAACAGTCCAACCAATACCACGTGCCACACCACAACCAGCAACCTGTCAAGCCACAGGCCCATCAGCAAAAGTCCAACCAATACCACCTGCCACACCACAACCAGCAACCCGTCAAGCCACAGGCCCATCAGCAACAGTCCAACCAATACCACCTGCCACACTACAACCAGCAACCTGTCAAGCCACAGGCCCATCAGCAAAAGTCCAACCAAAACCACGTGCTACACCAAAACTAGCAACCTGTCAAGCCACAGGCCCATCAGCAAAAGTCCAACCAATACCACCTGCAACACCACAACCAGCAACCTGTCAAGCCACAGGCCCATCAGCAACAGTCCAACCAATACCACCTGCCACACCACAACCAGCAACCTGTCAAGCCACAGGCCCATCAGCAAAAGTCCAACCAATACCACCTGCCACACCACAACCAGCAACCTGTCAAGCCACAGGCCCATCAGCAAAAGTCCAACCAATACCACCTGCCACACCACAACCAGCAACCTGTCAAGCCACAGGCCCATCAGCAACAGTCCAACCAATACCACCTGCAACACCACAACCAGCAACCTGTCAAGCCACAGGCCCATCAGCAACAGTCCAACCAATACCACCTGCCACACCACAACCAGCAACCTGTCAAGCCAGAGGCCCATCAGCAACAGTCCAACCAAAACCACCTGCCACACCACAACCAGCAACCTGTCAAGCCACAGGCCCATCAGCAACAGTCCAACCAATACCACCTGCAACACCACAACCAGCAACCTGTCAAGCCACAGGCCCATCAGCAACAGTCCAACCAATACCACCTGCAACACCATAACCAGCAACCTGTCAAGCCACAGGCCCATCAGCAACAGTCCAACCAATACCACCTGCAACACCACAACCAGCAACCTGTCAAGCCACAGGCCCATCAGCAACAGTCCAACCAATACCACCTGCCACACCACAACCAGCAACCTGTCAAGCCACAGGCCCATCAGCAACAGTCCAACCAATACCACCTGCCACACCACAACCAGCAACCTGTCAAGCCACAGGCCCATCAGCAACAGTCCAACCAATACCACCTGCCACACCACAACCAGCAACCTGTCAAGCCACAGGCCCATCAGCAACAGTCCAACCAATACCACCTGCCACACCACAACCAGCAACCTGTCAAGCCACAGGCCCATCAGCAACAGTCCAACCAATACCACCTGCCACACCACAACCAGCAACCTGTCAAGCCACAGGCCCATCAGCAACAGTCCAACCAATACCACCTGCAACACCACAACCAGCAACCTGTCAAGCCACAGGCCCATCAGCAACAGTCCAACCAATACCACCTGCCACACCACAACCAGCAACCTGTCAAGCCACAGGCCCACCAACCACAGTCCTGCCACCGACTCATGGACGACATACTCTAGCTTTTGCAGAGAAATGTAAGATTTCTTTTTATTTTAATGGAAGAGATGTTAATACCCAAGCACACTAGTCTCATAATTATTTCCCCATTACCCTTAATGATTTACATGAGACTGTGACTGCTGTATTACATTTATGGACACATGTGGTTACAGTAATGCATGAAGTGATGCATTAGGAGCTTTGATCGTATTTTAATTGCCACTTACATTTTCCAAATCGATTTACTAGATATTTTTATTATTCTTTTACTTCTTTATTCATTATTTTTGGCAGATGTACAGGATGCCTGGGCAAGTAAGAATGTCCATGTCCTCCTCTCTAGATTCGGGGCTTACAAATTATTTTACTGGGACATTCACCAGCTTGGTCCGAACATGGAGCTGGAAAGTGAGGTATGTACAGTTTTAACTGTTTTGTAAATCAACTGTAGCTCTCAATGTATTTTTTTATTATTCTATCATAATCTCTTGTTTAAAATTTCTCAACAGTCAATTAATGCATATCTAGCGATCTTGGTGCGTAAGTACAATGCCCAGAATACTACAAAATCAGCATTCATTGATTCATTTGCAATGACATCAATGTGGAAAAGGAGGACTCTAAGACTCAAGGTCTGTATTGGTATAAAGGATCTCATTGGATCTCACAAATTTACAGTGTAATAAAGCAAAATAATATAAATAACATTTCATGATTTAAATAATTTAAATAAATTTAAAGGGATAGTTCCCACAAAAAATGAAAATTCTGTCATCATTTACTCACCCTAAAATTGTTCCAAACCTGTGTACACTTCTTTTGTTCTGCTGAACACAAAAGGAAAATATTAAGAAGAATGTGTGTAACCAAGCAGATCTCGCCCCCTATTGACTACCATTGTATTTTTTTTTTACTATGGTGGTCAATGGGGGAGATTGGCTTGGTTACAAACATTCTTCCAATATATAAAAAAAAAACTATACAGGTTTGGAACAATTTGAGGGTGAGTCAATGATGACAGAACTATCCCTTTAAATATTTAATATTTCGAGAGACTGCCTTGAACTACCTTTTATTTGGACTTTATTCTGTGATTTTCTTTACACATTTAAATTCATATTTTATGGACAATTCAATAATCACAATGATTTTTGTTCAATTTTAGATTAAACCCATGGAGTACGAAATCATTGTGGGAATTATAAATGAGAATCACCACTGGAAAGTAGCGGTAAAATTTACTATACACATATTATAAAAGTAAATTACGCCACAGAAGAAAAACGCAGTGCCATAATATTATGTTTGATGATACACTTGATTGAGTAAAGAACTAATGTGTAATTTGTTTTTATGAAAAAGGTGATCTACCCACAACAAAGGAAGTCCCTGTTCCTGGATCCACTGGGAGAGTCTAAGCAAGACATCAAAACATGCCTTGAAACAACAAGGTAAGGATAGCTGTAAAAATTAAACTTTAGCATTATTAACATTTCAAAATTTAATTTAGTATATCCACTGTCAATAGAAAAACATAATTATAACATTTTAACAAAATAATCATAAAAGAGTAGAGTAGTTGTCAGCACAGGATTTTAGCCACCATTAGAGCTTTACATTCTTTACTTTTCCCTTTCGAGAACGGTCACTTCGTATTGTGTAGTTTTACGCTGTGGGGAAACTCCTTTCCTCAGATTATTAAAGCATTATGTAAAGCGAATTGCAGCTGCACAGCTAGCACAGTGAGTGACTGGCTCACTCATTGGCTGTGCTGCGGCAACTGCATATCCAATGGTGAGGTGCCTCTGATGCGTGCGCCAATCAGCTATCAGCGCGCCAACACACCGCCGAAATGGGTGTCTACATCCATAAAAGGAGCCCAAATTCGCCAATTCGAGTGGGAGATCTGCAGGCGCTCTCTGTGAGCCCCTACCGGTTTGGATTTTGGAATAGGTGACTCCAAGGTCACTTTCAAACCCAGGCATGGCTATGTACCTAAGATGCAATGCGCTTTACATAATGTTTCAATAATCTGAGGAAAAGAGTTTCCTCACAGCGTATAGCTACACAATACTCGTTCCCTACTCTCAGGGAACCAAGGTTACGTTAGTAACCGAGTACATTATCACCTATCCACCTAGGAGAGATGTGAAAAGCTTACAAATCTAACAAAAAAACAAAATGTGATAACATAAATGTGAACATTTGGTAGTTTTTATTAGTCTTTTTTTTGTTACAGTTTAAAAATGCATACCTGGTGGCATTGACCCCTACTGTGTGTGACAAAATTGCAAAACATAACATGTTTAATTTTGTTTTCTTTCTTCAGGGCATTCATGCGAAATAAGGGATGTAATGTCTCAAGGTGGACATGTGACACAGTCCCACATCCCAAACAATCGGACAGTACCGCATGTGGAGTCTTTGCCTTGAAAGTATGTCTACTATTCAGAACAGTGTCCTCACCCTCACATTATAATATGACCATTGTTCAGTTAAGACTGTTACCCTAAAACTATAAAGTTATTCACTGACAGCAGATTTATGCCTCTGTAACATCATTTTTTAAGGTAATCATAAAATGTCTTTTTCAGTTTGCAGAAGAACTATTGAAAAATGAGACGGTAGATTTTCCCGCTACAAAAGAGGCTATCATCACACACAGGCTGCAAATCGCTGTCACTCTTCTCCTAGAGACTGGTAAGTAAAAAGCTATCCACCTTATTCCTGACGACCTTACTGCGTTTTGAATTATGGGTGGCACTTCCGGTTTGGGGAACTTCCATACAAAAAGGCTGAAATGAATCATTTCAAATCATAAGGTTGCCCTTCAAATAAAAATGATCCGTCAGTTTGACTGGATGAGCTGTCAATTTTCCTTCATGATTTATTTTCAGACATCATGAGAATAACGTTATACTTGGTATTTTAACGTGACATGTTATAACAAGAATATCTATGGCAAGAGCTCTTTTCAGTCGCTGCTTTCTTTTCCTCATGATGATTTTTATTTTTTCCTTTGCAATCCGCTGTAAAAGTATGAAAAAGTACAACATATACGGCACATTTGTGGTCTGTTCTCCCGAATTTAATTTACGTTAATAATTCACTTGAATGCACGCAGAATCTCTCGTTATTTTCCTCAAATCCTCACGTTTCTTTCCAGGTTTGTTTTCACAGGTAAATGCAATTTATAATCTGTCAAAATGACGGAAATCACTTTGATATAGTGTCACGTAATGCTGAAGTTAATGAACATTTTTGATTAAGGCCTGTTATACAGATATTTATTTGCCTACTACAGTGATATTTACCAAAGACTCGCGGGCTTGGGGCTATTTTTGGTCTGTTGACCTTGTTGATTCTTTTAAACTTTTAAATTTCATTTAATGTTCGATGGTTGAAGGGCGAGTCGATTAATGTCATCTCATTGTGACACTTTTTTAACGTAATGCGTTCATAGAGCGAGCCTTTCACTGATTGTTTACAGCTTAACGGAAGTTACACCCATAATTCGCGCAAAGCGTCATGGGGCGTAGGAATAAGGTGGATAAGGGGATGTTTTGGTCATCCAAAAAATGTTCCTTATAATTGCTGTTAAACATTTTATGGAGCCATCAGAATTATTCATTAATAACCTAAAAAGTATTTGTGTGAAAAACTAAGATGCATGAAACAATTCTGCATTATAGATGCATGCTCTGTGTTTTGTTTTGTTTCTAAGATGACCTGACTGACATATGTCACTTCTGTGGATCAGAAGGACCCAAGGCAGATTTCTGTTGGGTAAATCAAACTTAAGAAATGTGAAATGAAATATGTTTTGATATAAAGTTATTAAGAATTTTATTGTAGTGTTATGTTGGATATTTATATTCTATTTCTTCTATTTTACCCAGGACTTACAAACATTACAGAATTCTTTTATCTCCACATTAATTACCGTATATTACAAATATAACATCAATTACACAGGAATGAAAATTTGCAGCCTCTTACTGAATCCAAATAATTTGTTTTCCAGATTCAGTGTGACATTTGTTTGCGTCGGTTCCACCATATGTGTGTTCAAAGCCCACCAACGGAGGAGGCCTTCCTGTGTACTGCTTGTACTCCTTAATTTTGTGTACATTATTGTTCCGGAGGAATTTATTAATTAAATCTTGTTGTATTACATTACACCTTCCAAGTTTGTGTCTTATCATCTTAAAATTATTAAAAACCAACAGACTGATGCGGGACATTATCTCAATATGCGACGTGCGGTCCAGCGCAAAGCGGGACGGGTGCTCACCCTAGTGAAAATACACTTAACTTTTGGAAAGAAGACACTTCTTGACAGCTTTATTGTAATTTCCGCATAGTATAGTTCATATACACGCAAGGGAACGAAATTTCGTTTCACTTGGACAACAGTGCCGCAAAGAAGAATTAGAATCAGAAAAAGATGTGAAGGAATGAGGAAGGAAAGTACAGACGAAGTGCAGACATACATGATAATAGAGGCATCCATAGGAATTTAAAAAAAAATAACACAATAACAATATTAAAAATGATACAACATTTAAATAATGCAAGATAGTACAGCAATAGAAATGTAGGCCCATATGAATGTACAGATAGGCCCATGTTATTTACAGGTGTCCAGTTTAAGATGCTATATAGGCTACAGATGCAGGCAACAATTTTGAGATGTTATGTACAACATGACAGTTATGAAAGAGTGTATAGTTATTAGAGTTGTATCTGTTCAGACTGGAGGGCAACAGTTCAGAGAGAAATTGGGCTGTGTGTGTGGGGTCCAAAGTGATTTTCTTAGCCCTTTCATTAACTCTGGAGGTGTAGAGATCTTGGAGGTTGAGCACTATCCGCTGCGGTCGGAGGCCCTACAATTCCCACGCCAGAAAGTGATGCAGCTGACTGAAACACTCTCTATAGTATCTCTGTAGAATGTGGTGAGGATGGGTGGTGGGGGGCTTTCCTTGCTTTCTTGGCGCCACAGGAAGTGGAGACGTTGATAGGCCATCATCTGTGGAATATGGAGAGGGGGATACCTTTTATAGCAGGTTTAAATATGCTCTGAAAAAATCTGTATCCCACTATAACTTTTGTCAGGAAACAAGAAATGTGTCCATATTCACTGCTGTTATTAGACATGATGTACAGTATTCACAAAATAAAACACTTGATGATAGGCCATCATCTGTAGATTTTGGAGGGGATACATATTTTGGCAGGTCGAATATACAATCTGAAAAAATCTGTATCCCACTATAACTTTTGTCAGGAAACAAGAAATGTGTCCATATTCACTGCTGTTATTACACATGATGTACAGTATTCACAAAATAAAACACTTGATGATAGGCCAGCATCTGTAAAATCGTTTTTTGTGTATGCCATTGACCAGCCTATGTTTAAGTGCAATGCATTATTGAATCATTTTGATAATAATTCACCATGGAAGGAGGAGGGGGGATTCAGAGCAATTTTATATCCACAGGCTGTTTGCTTGTGAAACGATATGGTCGTCTTGGTTTTTCTGTAACTTTAGACATTGTCGTCAGAATTGATCAATTCAGTGCATGAAGTTCGATCGGTTAGCCCACAGAAGAATAAACTAATTTGTTTTTGATGGGCCACGTGATAGCTGTCTTTGCTAAACCTCGTCGATAAAACAACAACAGTAAAACGATAACTTAAACAATTCACGTGTTATAGTTTAATTTACCTTGGACATTCGCACCTCCTGCTGAATGCGAGCGCGCTCCCGCGACCGGGGATACACTTCCTTTCAGGGGTAAGTACCTTGGCACGACACCTGTCGCTTATATGCGGTCTCCACGCCGATCACTGCAATCAGACACAGGTGCTCATCATCTGCACTTGACCTACTTACTCACCGCACAGCTCGCTGTTCAGTTAACTAGCGGATAATTAATTTAGTTCGTTTGTTGAATAGGCTATCAGCAGCGATCTAACGCTGAAATCTGATGTTTTTTACACACACACGCACGCACGCGCACCCGTCCCACCCACTTTTTAAAACAAAGTTGCCACTGTAGGCTAGTAGCAGCTACACATTAAAATAAGGGAGAAAAAACTATTACTAAAAAATATATATACAATTATAATAACATTAATTAAAATGGAAACTGTGACTAAAAAAAGAATAGTTCACCCATAAATAAAAATTCTGATTCTTAATGTGAACTCATAGCTTATTTTTTTCTTATTTTACATTTATACATTTGAGCCGTTTTATGATTTATAAAACAATTGTTCACTTCTCTCTTTTTCAGCTTCTTCAATTACCTTCGATTACCATCTGCTTGTTGTAAGTCAAACATACCAGTCATCCTAAATTTCAGATTTGCCATTTGCTTTTTTTCATTACGATCTGATTAGTCTGTAACAGGAGCATAGCACCAAAATGTTGGGCCCCTGGTCACAGAACCAAGGGTTAGACCCCTCACAACACCACAATATATATATATATATATATATATCAATATATCTTTGAGCCCCCCTTCCCCTCCCCTTTCCCCCCTTCCCCCCCTTCCCCTCCCCTTTCCCCCCTTCCCCTTCCCCCTTCCCCCTTCCCCCCTCCCCCTTCCCCCCCTCCCCCCCTTCCCCCCCCTTCCCCCATAGTTCCACTATTAACCCTGTCTGACGCCCACTCTGTAACCATTAATGAAACATTTTAACTCCTATATCACTCTCGTATTCAGCCTTGTTTATTGTTTTTCTCTTTTTTTTCCTTTTTTTTTGCATGTGTCCACAGCAGCCCGATACACCCCAAAAGTTCTTTTAAGAGCTCAGACACAGTCAGTTATTTGTCTTTGTAAGTACACAATGTTTTGACTAACTATCAGATAAGTTTTCATTATTTATTGGCATAATGCAGCATACCTGTAACATGAAACATAAGGACTGTTATCAGGTTTGATTAATATATTTTTTTCATTTCTTTGTTTTACTAGATTTTGGATTGCCTTCCTCTGCCGCCTCAGTTTTTATTTCAAGGTAAGTAATATTACTTAGCTGCTCCTAAATGCGTTGTTAGTAATGCATGTTGTATATTTTATTTTTAAACTTAAATTGAGATATTTACATTTTTAAATTAAAATTTTTAAATTAAATTTTTTAAAAATTAAAAGAAAAAATTAAGAGAACACTGCAGTTCTAGAACACTGAAGTTGTACATTTCTTTGGTTTTACTAGTTATAGGTATGCGTTAGATTAAAATGTTTATTTTTATTTTATTCTAAGCTTCTGAAAACATTTCTCCCAAATAGTCTTTTTTTTTTTGCAGAAAATCACACACACACACACTTTTTAAAAACAAAGTTAGGTCACTGTAGGCCAGTACACATCAAAAAAGAAAAAAACGTATATTAGTAAAAAAAAATATACAATTATAATAGCATTAATTAAAATGGAAACTGTGACTAAAAAGGGACAGTTCAGCTCCAAAATAATGAAGAGAGAGATGTTCTGGTAAAATATAATTATTTACCAGTTTGCTTATTCTTTTCTTCTTCTACTTCTTCTTCAAAACATATAGCATAATGAACACTTATCACTTACTTTTACTGTATGTAATTTATTTAATCAGTCCAGGGCCGGGTTTCCCGATAACGATGTATCTTAGCTCTTAAGAGCGCTCTCTACGTGCAAGGTTACGAACGCTCGACGCAATTCCACGCGCGTTTCCCAAAACTGCACTTAACATGAACGCGCGAGAACGCCTCTTAAGCGTCGCTGTCCATTCGCGAAGTGCTGAAATATAACCTTATATGGAATCGTATTCTGAACGTTTAACCTAATAATCGTGTTGTGGATTAGAAATCAATACAATATGGATATAAAGCACCTATACAGACTGACAAAATGGCTGAACAAAAACAAAAAAACAAGAGAAGATACCTTTCAAAAAGATAAAATTAATGTGCTTTTAGAGGAGATAGAGGGAAACAAAGATTTTATTTTTAACAGATTTAAAGGACACCGTACAAATAAGGAAAAACAAAACATCTGGAAGGACATTGTCACATTGCAAACTATCTGCTGTGTTCAAAGATCAGGGAAGGAGGTCCGCAAGAAATGCCCAATATGGTTTTCGTGCACGCCAGCAAGTCATTGACAGATTTTTTTGAATTCATCCCTATTTTGCCCGGTCTATTTCCCAGATTACTTATTTTATGATTTTTTGTTTTTTGTTCATTCGTTTAATTTAATAATAATAATAATACACAAACAAACATAAACAAAACACGAGTACAACAAAGTGTACAATAAAGTACAATCAAAACCTTATATTATAGGCCTACTTACGTTGCAGTGTAATCTGTTAAATCTAGATAAAAGTGTAATCTGCCGGTTTTCCTGCAGGTGAGCTCATAACTCTGTCTTCTTACGATGCACTTGGGGATTTACGATTACTCCAGAGCACTCGTAGTTCTACGAAGATTTTCAAGTGCTACTTAAGTTACGATGCTTTTGGGAAACAGACCATAATATTAAGATCAGTCGTACGATCGTTTTTACGATCAATTTAGGCTTACGATGCTTTTGGGAAACGCAGCCCTGGATTCTTTTTTTTTTTTTATTGCGGCCTAGACTCAATACTAGACTCTGACTGATTTTGCCGCAGCTTTTCTCAGAAATTGTTTTAATATTTGTTATTGTATTTTATTTACAGTGAAAACCCACAAATAATACTATTACATATTATATGTAATAAGTGTTAGTGACAGTTAGAGTACAATTACCTGTAAATATTATTGTACTAAATATTGTATTTAAATGTTTGTGTTTAAATTGTGTTCCTGGTTCCTCATGCAATGATGCCAATAATATAGAAATACTCATAATTCTACTTTACTGAAAATACAGAACTGTGTTTACTTTAACATTATTTACACACATTTGGACTTGTCCTAACCAATAAAATTAAGTTCAATTGATTAGGTTAATGCAAGGACTGAAAATGTTTGTTACCAATATTAGTATGATATTTTCTTTTTTTCCTCTTAGATTACCCAGTTAAGTAAAGTTGGAGGCAAAAATATCAGGGATTGCACAACAAAGATTCTGGACAGGTATGTACATTCAAATCACAAGCATTAATTTATTTCATCATAAAATATTTTATTTCTGATAATAAAAGAAAATGCCTGTTACCTTGACTCATCCCTTCTCACATCTTTTGCCAGCTTGCACCAAGAAGATGTAAGTAGAGGATGTGACTAATCATCTTTTCTCCATCTCTATTCCCCACCACTTTCTTTCCCCCCTTTCTCTTTCAGACTGATGACCAACAATCTAATGTCACAGCTCAACATGAAGGGCCACGGCTCAAAAAACAGCCTTTCAATCAACATCACTGTTCACCACTGTGATAGGTATATGATTTTGTTTTATGGAATTCAAAGTCCCACATCACAACATCATGATGTAACAGACCATTCATAATAGACAATGATCGGAGGAGAATTAGAACACAAAAATTATGGTTTGGTACCTCGGTTTTTGAAGTCACGCTTTGGTTTTGGTTTGGTAATAATAATATTATACAGTGTTGTGCAAGTTACTTCCAAACTGTAATACATTATATTGTTACTGTTATTTAAAAGTAATTCATTACCTTACAATATTACTGTCTCAGAATTTTAATGCGTTACATTACTCCTGTATTACTTTTGAGTTACTTTCACCAAAATAACTACAGAAGTAGAACTTAACATTCTAAAATGACTAGGGCTGTAACGATATGCGATATGAAACCGAAATCGTGACACTCAGATCCACGAACCTGTAGAATCGCGACACACCCCTTCCAACTCCCAGCATATCCTTACCGTCCAGGGGTGTGTTTCCCGAAAGCATCTTTAGCCAACTATAGTCGCAAATTTATATATTTTAAAAATAATTTCCGCAGGTGCAGTGGTTAAAACATCACTGAAGTCTCATGCGAAAATGCGAACCGAACTGAAAGGCCTGTGTACCGTTGCCTCTCTGATTAATTCTTTTGAGTAACAAACTGAGCAGAACACAAATTATTTTTTTTGTTGTTGTCATCATTACAGATGCAATAAAAAAATGGAATACCAAGGCCACTGATCATGAGATCTACAAAGCCGTGGGAGACCACCTTAAGCATGCCCCTGGACGATCTGGCGGTGGGGGAAATAAGCAATAATGAGTTTTTCGTGTGTTTTTGTCATTAAATGTTTTAAATTTATAATAAATAAATGTATAATAAATAAACGTTTTCTTGTTATTTTTTTTGTCAGTTGTTCTATTTTTAGAGTATTATTATTATTAATAATAATATATAATATAATATAATGAATATATAACATTATAATGAATTTATGCTTGAAATTAGGCTAAAGTCAAGCCTAAAAGGTATTTTTAACCAGAAAATGACGTCTTTTCTCGTCTTTTTATAGACGTCTTTTCAATGACCTGAAAATGACGTCTTTTCCCCTTTCACTTTCAACCAAATTTAGACGTAATATTTACGTCTTTTTATAGACGTCTTTTCAACGACCTGTAAAAGACGGCTTTTCACCTTTCACTTTTCAACCAAAATTTAACGTTGTTTAGACGTCTGGCAAAGTCGTCTTTTCAACGTCTTTTCAACG
Organism: Siphateles boraxobius; assembly: GCF_051911475.1. Lineage (NCBI taxonomy): Eukaryota > Metazoa > Chordata > Actinopteri > Cypriniformes > Leuciscidae > Siphateles > Siphateles boraxobius. The sequence goes on from NW_027508975.1 coordinate 14,828,302, forward strand.
AGTTTTTGCTGGGTGGGACTCTCTTTCAGGGGTAAGTACCTTGGCACGACACCGGGAATGAGAGAGCGGGAAGAGAGAGCTGGGACTCGCACGCGACCCGCAGCACGCACTGGCAAACGGACTGAGTTTGAGTTAAATGGAAAGAGTGGTCATCTGACGAGACTGTGAGAGCTGGAGACATACAGCGTGAGCTGGTACAGCGGGCAGAGTGTTTCTTATATTATGCTGTAGAGTTTCACTACGGTGAAGGCGCACGAGCGCACCTTTTGTTTTCTTTATTTTTATTTCTAAATAAAGCGCGAGTCCCAATTCAGCCGACCCTGTCTTCTTCCTACACCCACGCTGAGTTGTACTACATTGTTGTTGTATTTTTTCAGTTGCCTCAATCGTAGATGTGGTTAAAAGATATCAGTGTGTCCTCAAACTTGCTTCAAAGAGGCTTCAGGATGACTACAGCTTTCAAAAAAGCTTGTTTCAAAAAAAGCAGTGAAACACACTGCAGCAATTGCATAGATTTACCTGCAGACAAAAGTGTCCTAGAACAGTTCAAGGGTAAATACTTTCGCAACAACAATAGCACAACTGTGTCAGAAAAAAAGGTGGTGAGCTAGCAGAAAAGATAATTGAAATGAAAAACAACAAACAGCTCATCCCCTTTTCTGTCAAGAAAGACTGAATGTGGGCAACAAGATGTTAACTAGATAAGTTTGTTTGAAGTAGGTTGTTATTAACTAGATACAAGTTTTTTTTTTCTTTGTTTTAGTTTTTTGTGGTTTGATCATGGACTAGGGCAGTGCAAGTGCAGCATTTTTTTTAAGTATTGAGAGAGTTTTCTCATTTTGAATTTTGAACATAATGTTGAGCATTTCAGTTAAACTTCAAGAGTACTTATGGAAAACTATTCATGCTTCTTGAATCCATCCTTTATGCATAAAAAATAGTCTTAATAGCCTAACAAAAAGCACTGATCTGCGATAGAAAATAAGCGTATTAGTATCCTTTGTTTGGTTTTCCATTGCTTTTCTTTTTTATTTTCTGTATTTTTGCATTAAAAAGTTTTCTTAAAGACAGATCTGTGTGTTTGTGTTCTTTTGGGTTTATTATTATTATTGTTATTATTGTTAGACTTGCAAAATGGAATAACAACACAGTGCACTAACTACAAGCAGTGCTGGTCCTTCCTAATTTTTTTCACTGTCGGTTGCAATAAGGTCTAATATACCTCCGTATGATCACTCACATGACACCTCAGGTGATTGCTCAAAAATATGTTGGAATTGTACATGCAAAGATGAAAACTTTCGGCTTGTGCATATTGCTAACTATTAGTAAGATGGAATTGGAATGCTAACAGATAGCTCTCTCCAGACACTTTACATAGCTGAAAAAGAATACAAGTTCATATACTTATTTATAATCTCCAGCCATTTTCAGAATATTACATTTAAATCGATCAAGGACAGGTACAGTATGTGGACTGGTCAGTTATGTTGAAGGGCTTTGCCTTACATTCAAACAAATAATCTTCTGGATGCATGTGCTTTATGATCTTCCTTTGGTTATTATACTATATTCACAGCAATTATGAAATTAATAAAAATTTGATTAATAAATGATGCTAGTGCTGGACAATTAAGTTTATTCTCATTACGGTGGTGTTTATATGCCTACTCTACTAAAGTTTATGTACTCTGACATTAGTTGTGGTCCTTAAATCATCATATCTCTTATTCATTGTGGGGGTTTTCCCACTGTGTTCTAAGTACTAAGAAATGCAAACAACCAAATATATGTGAGAATCAATGGCCACACTTGTGCACATGTTTATTAGCTATTAGCATATAAAAATTAGTCTCACAAAAGATTTACCATCTCGTTTGATGTCAAATATTACAATGCCACCTACAAATGACTGGTTTGTTAGGTTAGTTACTAGGTAAGACTACAGGCTGAGATCTGGCCTGTTCATCATCGTGGCCTTAAATGTTTCAAAGAAGTTTTGTCTAAGAAATCCAAAAGGAATGCCAACAGATTTTTGTAAGAAGTTGGGATCAATCCTAGGATCAAACAAAAGTTTGTTTTATTTTTGTTATTATTTCAAATGTAATAAAGTTCCACAGGGAATTATTTTTAATTGACGTGGTTAATGCAAGCATAGCCTATTTCTGTAGTTCCTGAATAACATTTAAAAACAATTTCATTAAGCAAATCACACGGTTTGAGTTGTTTCAACTAGTACAGAGCCACAACATTCTTACGAGCAAGGGCAGTGGGCCTGGATCAAAGACCTCTCAGACGTAAGGCGTGGAACAACCCGAGGTGGCTGGGTCCGAACGAGAATGGGAAATCTGTTGATTGTTGAGTGCCAAACAAGCACAGAGATGGACAGGAAAGGGTAAAGCCATCAGGTGCCCAATTTAGAAATAAAAAAGAAAAGAAGAAGAGGAGAAACGAGCAAAAGATAAAGGTATGCAACTATGTTCTCTCTGTATGATTACGGGATCCATGTCATAAATGAAGGGCTAATGTTAATTCTTGGATATAACTCTTACTGTTACGTGTGGGTTTTGTTGTGTCTTGTATATCACGTGATTCCTTGTTTGTCATGTGACCCTGCCATGTGTCTTTTCTTTTGTTGTTGCTCAGTGTCCACAGGTGTTCCTCGTCCATGTTTATTAGTCTCCCCAGGTCTTTCTTATTAACCACGCCCCCTTCTTATCTTGTTTAGCTTGTTTGTCTGTGTATTTAAACCCCTGTAGTTGAGTTGTTGGCTGTCGGTTGTTGTTTAATGTTACTTCTGTCCTGTTTTGAGTTCCCTGGATTACCTGTGTGTTTTTTATGTTACGTGTGGGTTTTGTTGTGTCTTGTATATCACGTGATTCCTTAGTAGTAATACCATTTACCTTCTGTCAAAATGATTTATGACCCTATGATTGACAGGTGGGCGGGGCTAACCTTTGACCTTCCGGAGGGTGTTCCGGAGGTCCTTTGATGTAGGGATTAACCTTTGACCTTCCGGAGGGGTTGTTCCGGAGGTCGCTTAATTTAGGGATTAACCTTTGACCTATCGATCGATCAAGTTGACAGTTGTCTTTGCCCTATTGACCTTTGTATGATATATGAAGTTGCCAGTTGTCTTTGCCAGTTGTCTTTGCCCCATTGATTTTGACCTATTGACCCCGGGGGGAAATAACTTCTTGGTGTGGGAAATCCCCTCCGTGTCGGGGTGAGAAAATAATTTTTCTAATGTCGCATATAGATTAGAATTACAAAAGTAAAATCATCTTACCGTTTCAGAGAATTGGGTTTAAGTTGAAAAGAGTTGAGGATCTTTTGAAAAAAGTTCCTCCGAGTGATTCTCTCCTTTTGCATCTGACAGTCTCCGCACTGTGTGTGTGTGTGCATCTGTCTGTGAGTGACATCCGATATCCTGGCATTCCTGAGCACGCTATATAAATGGGGATAGTGAGAAAATATCTCCCAGTAACTAAAGTTGAAAAGCATGCTGCTCCTTTAAAATGGTTATAAATTTTAGTCATTTACAAATATCTTACACTAAAGTTGAACACATTCTGTTCTTTAAAAAGTATATAAATGATTATAAAAAATCTTTTAAAAACAAAAATAAAATCATCTTACATTTTAGAGAGTTGAAGAAGTAAATCTCAACACATCATTGTCAATATAACGTATGAATGTATTTACAAAGATGCAATAAGTTTAAAGTTTTGATACAAAATATCCCCTGAGTATTATTTTCTCCCACACCAGCGTTTTGACACACTGTGATTCAGAGTGGTGGAGGAATGTGTGTGTGTGTGTGTGTGTGTGTGTGTGTGTGTGTGTGTGTGTGTGTGTGTGTGTGTGTGTGTGTGTGTGTGTGTGTGTGTGTGTGTGTGTGTGTGTGTGTGTGTGTGTGTGTGCGTGCGCGCGTGTGTGTGTGCGTGCGCGTGTTTGTGTGCGTGCGCGTGTTTGTGTGCGTGTGTGCGTGCGCGTGTGTGTGTGTGTCAGGCCAGCAGCAGTATGAGACGTTGAGGATGTTTTGTTAGTGTTAATCTTAAAAGTTCATCTTAAAAGTTTAAAAATAAAAGATAATTTAAATTCAATTCAATTAATTATTTAAAGTCTTAATAAAACGTTGTAATACAGTCGTATCTTCTATTTATCTTTTAGAAGATTACTGTTATGATTTTGTTTAATGTTTCTCTAAAGTATAATGTTTATTAACATAGTCATAGCCATAATGATTTTTGTACTGTAACAGCATATTCTATCCCGTACACCTAAACACGACCATCAAAGAAAATTGTATCTTTACATTGTTTTTTACATACTGTTTTACTCACACACACACACACACACACACACACACACTAACCCGGCTCCATAAAATTAACCAATCTCTATTTTTAAATTAAATGATTATAAATAAAGTATATAACTCAATGAATATTAACAAGTATGTTACTAAAATGAATTCAAACTATTTAAACATAGTTTTAGCTAAATGAATTTATATATAAATAAATAAAGTATATAAATATAAAAATACCTTACATTTCCACAGTGCTGAAGATGTAGTTCTTTATGCAATGATAAAAACAGTCCAAAGTCATAAACAAAACCCTCCTGGTTCCTTCAGTGATAAACTACAGGGTGAAATGAATGCATGACGAGAGGAGTTACAGGACAGATGAGCCTCTGGGATGTGCCAATGTCATAGCATATGTAAAGTTAGTCTGCTTTCCAGAGTTTTATTCATACTAAATTCATTTGAAATATTAAAAGTTTAAATTAGATCTTTTAAAATTAAAAGACTGTTTAAATCAAAGCTTTAACGTTTTATTAAAATCGTATCTTCTATTTATCTTCTTAGAAGACTTCTGTATGATATAAATGATTTTACATAAATTTAACCTAAGGTATTATTTTTACTAAAGCGTCTGTTCAAAAAATAAAGCAAAAACTGTACTTTGGTATCTTAGATATTATACAAATTATTTCAAACAGTATTTTTGTCCATGCCGCATGAAACATGTTGTCAAAGTTTGTCACAATGGTTTTTTTGTAGTTGTTGTTTTTGTTTTCAAGAAATCCCAGGACTCTACATTGCTCTTATTTAGATTACGTCTTATCATTTAGAAAACCACCGTACATTTTCAGAGACGCGATGTACCTTTTTTTGGTCCATCACACAGCATATTTAATTTTACTCATCTTAATTCAAAGCATGATCTTACTTTTTCTACGGTAGCTATGATCTATTGTACGTATAAGATCATTTTTACTTTTCTTGTATCTCCCAAACTATCCTTATTCATTGTGGAAACACACAGGGTGAACCCCTTTACTGAGAGTATACTATCGGTTATCTACTCAAAATATATGTAGAATTTTAAAATGTTAGCCTTTGTTGATGCGACAGGCCACATGAACAGACTTTGGAGAGAGCTGATGATACTATAGCGGGAAGCATGCCCCTTTGACCTCCTCCATTTTTGTAGGCTTTTTGTTAAATACCCTATAGCTTAGTCCTTAATGGTACGCTGTGTAGAAATTTCCCCATCTAGCGGTGATATTGTATTTTGCATTCAAACGCATAGTGCTCTCTAGCGCTTCGCTTTTTCAAATGCGTATTGCAACTACGGTAACCGGTATGTGCCAAGAAGCTACGCCCTGTCGTCCAATTGCACTTCATCGAGTTTAACTATACACGTTTTGCCGTTATGTTGCCTATATAATGAATTACACAACCACAGAATGAAAAAGCTTGTAATTTAGACCATAACACTGACTTAACTGTCGAGGAGAAAGCAGGACTTCGGTGTCCCTTTCAAAGTCTTTTCTCCTTCATTAGCTCTATCCACCTGGGAAAAGCCACCCCCCATATTTACCCTCGTTTTAAATTTGCCGGTCGCGTTTCCTTTTAGATTAAATTTTTAAGCTTTATCATGGCTACGAGGATTGCATTATGAAGTGCCGTGCAATCTTTCAAGCGCCTCTCACTGACCGCTTCAGTGGTTTCAGTCAGCCGGCTCTGAACGAAAAGGTTGGCTAGTTGAGCTAGGCTAGTGCTTTTTGTCCCTCTCTGCTATTATAGTTTTTCAAGATGGCGGAACGACATGGAGGCCTCCATGGACTTACCCGTACCATGTAAATAAAGATAAGAAATTCTTTGCTTACGAGGATAAGTCAGTTCGTTGGCAAAGGTAATTTTACACCATGAGAAAATATTTATGAATAAAGACATTGATTTTAGCTAATACAATACTTTATAAAAAAACTACCATAAGTTTAATTTCAGATGTGTAAATTACGAAACTCAATTTTTTAACCGAGTGAATCTACGCATGAGAGATCTTCATAAGTCATAACTTCAAACCAAAAGATTAAAAACCAAAGATTAAGCTAAATGACACTAGGTTCCAGCGTACCTAAAAAGTTAAAAAGTTAAAATCATGCATACGTGTTGTGTTCTGACACAAGGCCATTAGCTGATTCTTTTTGTTTTATAAATTTACTTTACTGATTTCTACAAATATCAGCCTGATAATATGTACTTAATACACGATGAAACAAGATAATCATGCTACCAATTACGTCTGACACAATGTTTTTAAGAAAAGTAGAGTTTTAAAATGCAACTAAACCAGATGATTTTTCTTTTGACAAACCTACAGAAATGCATGTCGATTACTAAGTTTCAGGCATAGTGCAAACATGCAATGTTCGAGAAAGTGTAATCTTTGCGAGGTCTCACCCACAAACGCAAAACTTTGTGTTGGGAAAATATTATGGAAGTAATTTTCAAACCGTAATTATATTACATTTATATTTTATTACTATTATGGTTTCATGTTGATTTAAAGTATTTGTTATTAATTAATACCTTTATTTTTATCTAACAATTCAATATCCAGCTCAAAATTTTGTTCAAAAATTGATCTCTGATCCCAAATAATTAGATAATGTAATGCTCACAAGCCACAGATATTCTCCTGCATAGTATGTGTGTAAATAGTAGTGCTTAAATCTTTGGCTGTATTTTGTCACCCTCATGCTGATCCATGCATAGCTTTTTACTAAAAGAAAATATTATGGAAGTCATTATCAAACTTGAATTAAACCGTATTTTATTTATTAATATTAGGCTTTCGTGCTGATTTAAAGTTTTTTATTTGTTATTAACTAATACCTTTTTTTTTTTTTTACATCCACCACAAATTTTTTTTCAAAAATTGTTCTCTGACCCCAAATAAACAGATAATGGAATCTTCACAAGCTACAGTTAGATATTATTCTGCTTAGTATGTGTGTAAATAGTTGTGCTTAAATGTTTCGATGTATTTTTACACGCCAACATATTCTGTCACACCGTAGTGATGTAAAGTTCCACACTCTTGTAAAGACTATGGTCTAACTTTAAAACATAATCTTTATACATGAATTCAAAAGACCAAATCACTAAGAAAAGTACCGTTTAAAATAATAAATACACAAAAGTTCACAAATGATGGTTTTATTACTATTACTATTCAGATAGCAGACGACACTGGTTCACATTTTGAATGTGTGTCTGTTTTAGGTGAAGACTTTTCTTTGAGAGCCGTCGACATTCATTGTTTATAGGAATAAATGACCATTGATAATTTAAGTGATTGTACTCTGAAGTATTTCTGTTTGAGAATGTTTGACTAAATTGCAACTTTCCCTCTATCTACGATGTGGAATCACACAAAGTATTAACGCAAAAAGTATGTGCATGCTGTTTTACACGTTACAACAGAATCACATATGACTATTGCACTGAGAGAGGCGTATTCATTAAGACTGTTAAACAAATCGGTTTAAACCTGCAGATAACATTGCACAAAGTAAATTCTAGTGATCAACTTTCTAAAAAGCAAATACAACATGAGCCATACAGAAAAGCCACTTGTGATCAGTTTTGTATGTTTGTAATTGACATCATGTTTCTTTTTGTACAGTTTGCAAAAACTATAGTCTCCGAGCGTGGTCAAACATATAGGAATTTATGAAAAACATGAACAGATATTTCTACATGAGATATTTATTTTAGAACGTCTTTCAGCTATGTCTACGAAACATCGACATGAAAGATGAGTATTGCTGTTTTTCTGTTACCTATAAAACTATTATACTTCAAACTCGTCTAGCTATTGCCCATTTCACAGCACAGTCGGTTATTTTTTCTACGTGGCTAAACAACGGTTAAGCTAATGAATTACCGTTGAAAGGCGGGATGATTCATTTTTTATTCCGTCTACACCGATACTTTGACACAAGAGTTTTAGTCAGGGGGTCTTTTAGGCCTGATTCAGAAAACAGACATTGTGTTTTATGTCTTAATAATCGTTCTTCTTTTTATGAAAAGTAAGCAGTTTTTGGCCTCATCATCAAAAATGTTTAAACATATTGTAAATATCAATTGTTATATAAATTATATGTGAAACACGCTCAGTCGCATTAGAGTCGGATTCTTGTTTATATTGAAGTTTGTTATTGAACCGCTAGTTTTCTTAAATTGTTTATCACGGTTTCATTTTTAACAACACAATCGTAACACTTTTCGTATTTTGTACGATGTTTTCTTTACACTCTCACCCCATGGATATCGGTTTCCTACAGTTAGCTGTAATGTTGGTGAACTCTAGGCCTTCTCTTTTTCATATACGACAGTATTTGCATGAATTGGCTTGATTTAATAAAATGATGGTTTAAACCACATTATATTATTATACAATTTTTAAATTGCGCTTAAATGTATATTTTATATTTTAACCCTTTATGCAAATATAGAATAGGCCTACCGCACAAGGATCTCTGAAATATTTTTTTCGTGTAAAACATCTATGTAGATCTATGTTTTTAAAAATACAAAGACATCTTTCTACCAGCGACCCTCAAAATCTGGGCATACAACAAAACACAGTGCATCCGTGTAGCTACGATGATTGATCAGAAAATTACTTTTGTCGCTTTGTTTGAAGAAACACTTTAATCAGCTGGTGCTTGATAACTATTAAACAACCCTCAATTCGGTAATGATGCGATATTGATATCGCGTTTTAATTTCAACTCAATGCGCTAAAGGTCTATAACTGAACTTTAACGTCTTAATATTTGGTAAAAGTTAACTTAAAGCCTTACTTTCTAAACGCTTTTTACGGAACTTGTTGCGAACATTCACTCAGCCATATGTTTAAAAAATATATATATTGGTGTAATTAATAGAATTCTCTCTGGCGGTATATGCATAACTTCTCCATGACTTATGATTCAATGAGGCTTTAATCCTACGTAACAGTTTACGATGTCATGACGATGACACCCCTATACAACTCCTCCTACGGGCGGGTGAGCACTATAAGTTGTCCTGATAAACTCTACACAGAGCCCAGCCTCAGTTATCGCACGCAAGCCGGTTTCTCCTAACTGTTTGTGTGTGTGTGTGGTGGTAACGCTGCTAAACCTGGTTTCGACGCTACAGACGGTTGCTTCAAATGGATTCAAAATCGTAAAAACGCTGACTGTTGGGTCTACTGCTACATCTCATTAATCAGAAGTTGAAGGAACATTTGGAAGGAACCGTGGTAAACATTTGGTTGGCCTGCTAAAGCTTGCTTCGACATTCCTGTTTGTTTGAACCTACCGCAAACTAGTCTTCTACGACTCATCATAGCATTTGTCCTAAACAGGTGCGGGTTAAAATCACAGCCTGAGACTATTCAAGGAACACTCGGGGCTATTCTGCGCGAATTAAAAGACGAGCCATTCATCGGTACTAAACTACAAGAAATCAGAGACGAGCTTTTGGACAAATCCAGCAAGGAGATCGTCTCCGACATGTTCTCGTTTCGACCTCTGTAAAAGAAATAACACACACACACACACACACACATGCATAGTGTTTCAACCTTTTTATTAAAATGACACATCTAATATTACAATCAGTAAAAACAGGATAGATAATGACTACATGTTATAAGTAATATAATAAAAGAATTAATAAAATAAATAATGGTCGTACAAAACTCTAAATGATATAATGACATTAGAGGCTAGTGAAAAAAGGGGTAACAATAACATCATTGATAGTCTAACCAGTAGATGAAATTTCTGCAATCCATCATGTTACGATCTATGATGTAATTGACAAACATTTCGATAACTCTGGACGTGTCATCCTCGTCATTGTCTTTTAGTTTTGGTATCATTAGCTTACATACATCGGCCACATACGTACACATACAGAGTACATCGGGGATTTCTAACTCACATCTGCATTCAAGCATCATAACCAGAGCATCTTTTACAAGTACAGACGGCGGCTCAATACCGTTGACACATATGTTTGATAATTCACCCCAAGAATCAGGCGTACCTCTTATCAATCTCATATGTTTCTTGAGATTTCTTACACGCTTGGTTTCAACATTAACGTCGTCATCATCATCATCATCATCATCCGATTCACTTGAATACTCGATGACTCTTTCCATTAATGAAATCAGCTGGGTTCTGTAATGTCCTTTAAACATGAATTCCATGTAACTCTTTCGGCTAAAGGCAGCAGCCATGCTGGTGGGGGTTTGGTCACTCTCCATTCACGATTGAGAAACCTCGCCAGAGGTCGACGACGTCGGAGACGATCTCCTTGCTGGATTTGTCCAAAAGCTCGTCTCTGATTTCTTGTAGTTTAGTACCGATGAATGGCTCGTCTTTTAATTCGCGCAGAATAGCCCCGAGTGTTCCTTGAATAGTCTCAGGCTGTGATTTTAACCCGCACCTGTTTAGGACAAATGCTATGATGAGTCGTAGAAGACTAGTTTGCGGTAGGTTCAAACAAACAGGAATGTCGAAGCAAGCTTTAGCAGGCCAACCAAATGTTTACCACGGTTCCTTCCAAATGTTCCTTCAACTTCTGATTAATGAGATGTAGCAGTAGACCCAACAGTCAGCGTTTTTACGATTTTGAATCCATTTGAAGCAACCGTCTGTAGCGTCGAAACCAGGTTTAGCAGCGTTACCACCACACAGACACACAAACAGTTAGGAGAAACCGGCTTGCGTGCGATAACTGAGGCTGGGCTCTGTGTAGAGTTTATCAGGACAACTTATAGTGCTCACCCGCCCGTAGGAGGAGTTGTATAGGGGTGTCATCGTCATGACATCGTAAACTGTTACGTAGGATTAAAGCCTCATTGAATCATAAGTCATGGAGAAGTTATGCATATACCGCCAGAGAGAATTCTATTAATTACACCAATATATATATTTTTTAAACATATGGCTGAGTGAATGTTCGCAACAAGTTCCGTAAAAAGCGTTTAGAAAGTAAGGCTTTAAGTTAACTTTTACCAAATATTAAGACGTTAAAGTTCAGTTATAGACCTTTAGCGCATTGAGTTGAAATTAAAACGCGATATCAATATCGCATCATTACCGAATTGAGGGTTGTTTAATAGTTATCAAGCACCAGCTGATTAAAGTGTTTCTTCAAACAAAGCGACAAAAGTAATTTTCTGATCAATCATCGTAGCTACACGGATGCACTGTGTTTTGTTGTATGCCCAGATTTTGAGGGTCGCTGGTAGAAAGATGTCTTTGTATTTTTAAAAACATAGATCTACATAGATGTTTTACACGAAAAAAATATTTCAGAGATCCTTGTGCGGTAGGCCTATTCTATATTTGCATAAAGGGTTAAAATATAAAATATACATTTAAGCGCAATTTAAAAATGGTATAATAATATAATGTGGTTTAAACCATCATTTTATTAAATCAAGCCAATTCATGCAAATACTGTCGTATATGAAAAAGAGAAGGCCTAGAGTTCACCAACATTACAGCTAACTGTAGGAAACCGATATCCATGGGGTGAGAGTGTAAAGAAAACATCGTACAAAATACGAAAAGTGTTACGATTGTGTTGTTAAAAATGAAACCGTGGTAAACAATTTAAGAACACTAGCGGTTCAATAACAAACTTCAATATAAACAAGAATCCGACTCTAATGCGACTGAGCGTGTTTCACATATAATTTATATAACAATTGATATTTACAATATGTTTAAACATTTTTGATGATGAGGCCAAAAACTGCTTACTTTTCATAAAAAGAAGAACGATTATTAAGACATAAAACACAATGTCTGTTTTCTAAAACTCTTGTGTCAAAGTATCGGTGTAGACGGAATAAAAAATGAATCATCCCGCCTTTCAACGGTAATTCATTAGCTTAACCGTTGTTTAGCCACGTAGAAAAAATAACCGACTGTGCTGTGAAATGGGCAATAGCTAGACGAGTTTGAAGTATAATAGTTTTATAGGTAACAGAAAAACAGCAATACTCATCTTTCATGTCGATGTTTCGTAGACATAGCTGAAAGACGTTCTAAAATAAATATCTCATGTAGAAATATCTGTTCATGTTTTTCATAAATTCCTATATGTTTGACCACGCTCGGAGACTATAGTTTTTGCAAACTGTACAAAAAGAAACATGATGTCAATTACAAACATACAAAACTGATCACAAGTGGCTTTTCTGTATGGCTCATGTTGTATTTGCTTTTTAGAAAGTTGATCACTAGAATTTACTTTGTGCAATGTTATCTGCAGGTTTAAACCGATTTGTTTAACAGTCTTAATGAATACGCCTCTCTCAGTGCAATAGTCATATGTGATTCTGTTGTAACGTGTAAAACAGCATGCACATACTTTTTGCGTTAATACTTTGTGTGATTCCACATCGTAGATAGAGGGAAAGTTGCAATTTAGTCAAACATTCTCAAACAGAAATACTTCAGAGTACAATCACTTAAATTATCAATGGTCATTTATTCCTATAAACAATGAATGTCGACGGCTCTCAAAGAAAAGTCTTCACCTAAAACAGACACACATTCAAAATGTGAACCAGTGTCGTCTGCTATCTGAATAGTAATAGTAATAAAACCATCATTTGTGAACTTTTGTGTATTTATTATTTTAAACGGTACTTTTCTTAGTGATTTGGTCTTTTGAATTCATGTATAAAGATTATGTTTTAAAGTTAGACCATAGTCTTTACAAGAGTGTGGAACTTTACATCACTACGGTGTGACAGAATATGTAGGCGTGTAAAAATACATCGAAACATTTAAGCACAACTATTTACACACATACTAAGCAGAATAATATCTAACTGTAGCTTGTGAAGATTCCATTATCTGTTTATTTGGGGTCAGAGAACAATTTTTGAAAAAAAATTTGTGGTGGATGTAAAAAAAAAAAAAAAGGTATTAGTTAATAACAAATAAAAAACTTTAAATCAGCACGAAAGCCTAATATTAATAAATAAAATATGGTTTAATTCAAGTTTGATAATGACTTCCATAATATTTTCTTTTAGTAAAAAGCTATGCATGGATCAGCATGAGGGTGACAAAATACAGCCAAAGATTTAAGCACTACTATTTACACACATACTATGCAGGAGAATATCTGTGGCTTGTGAGCATTACATTATCTAATTATTTGGGATCAGAGATCAATTTTTGAACAAAATTTTGAGCTGGATATTGAATTGTTAGATAAAAATAAAGGTATTAATTAATAACAAATACTTTAAATCAACATGAAACCATAATAGTAATAAAATATAAATGTAATATAATTACGGTTTGAAAATTACTTCCATAATATTTTCCCAACACAAAGTTTTGCGTTTGTGGGTGAGACCTCGCAAAGATTACACTTTCTCGAACATTGCATGTTTGCACTATGCCTGAAACTTAGTAATCGACATGCATTTCTGTAGGTTTGTCAAAAGAAAAATCATCTGGTTTAGTTGCATTTTAAAACTCTACTTTTCTTAAAAACATTGTGTCAGACGTAATTGGTAGCATGATTATCTTGTTTCATCGTGTATTAAGTACATATTATCAGGCTGATATTTGTAGAAATCAGTAAAGTAAATTTATAAAACAAAAAGAATCAGCTAATGGCCTTGTGTCAGAACACAACACGTATGCATGATTTTAACTTTTTAACTTTTTAGGTACGCTGGAACCTAGTGTCATTTAGCTTAATCTTTGGTTTTTAATCTTTTGGTTTGAAGTTATGACTTATGAAGATCTCTCATGCGTAGATTCACTCGGTTAAAAAATTGAGTTTCGTAATTTACACATCTGAAATTAAACTTATGGTAGTTTTTTTATAAAGTATTGTATTAGCTAAAATCAATGTCTTTATTCATAAATATTTTCTCATGGTGTAAAATTACCTTTGCCAACGAACTGACTTATCCTCGTAAGCAAAGAATTTCTTATCTTTATTTACATGGTACGGGTAAGTCCATGGAGGCCTCCATGTCGTTCCGCCATCTTGAAAAACTATAATAGCAGAGAGGGACAAAAAGCACTAGCCTAGCTCAACTAGCCAACCTTTTCGTTCAGAGCCGGCTGACTGAAACCACTGAAGCGGTCAGTGAGAGGCGCTTGAAAGATTGCACGGCACTTCATAATGCAATCCTCGTAGCCATGATAAAGCTTAAAAATTTAATCTAAAAGGAAACGCGACCGGCAAATTTAAAACGAGGGTAAATATGGGGGGTGGCTTTTCCCAGGTGGATAGAGCTAATGAAGGAGAAAAGACTTTGAAAGGGACACCGAAGTCCTGCTTTCTCCTCGACAGTTAAGTCAGTGTTATGGTCTAAATTACAAGCTTTTTCATTCCGTGGTTGTGTAATTCATTATATAGGCAACATAACGGTAAAACGTGTATAGTTAAACTCGATGAAGTGCAATTGGACGACAGGGCGTAGCTTCTTGGCACATACCGGTTACCGTAGTTGCAATACGCATTTGAAAAAGCGAAGCGCTAGAGAGCACTATGCGTTTGAATGCAAAATACAATATCACCGCTAGATGGGGAAATTTCTACACAGCGTACCATTAAGGACTAAGCTATAGGGTATTTAACAAAAAGCCTACAAAAATGGAGGAGGTCAAAGGGGCATGCTTCCGGCTATAGTATCATCAGCTCTCTCCAAAGTCTGTTCATGTGGCCTGTCGCATCAACAAAGGCTAACATTTTAAAATTCTACATATATTTTGAGTAGATAACCGATAGTATACTCTCAGTAAAGGGGTTCACCCTGTGTGTTTCCACAATGAATAAGGATAGTTTGGGAGATACAAGAAAAGTAAAAATGATCTTATACGTACAATAGATCATAGCTACCGTAGAAAAAGTAAGATCATGCTTTGAATTAAGATGAGTAAAATTAAATATGCTGTGTGATGGACCAAAAAAAGGTACATCGCGTCTCTGAAAATGTACGGTGGTTTTCTAAATGATAAAACGTAATCTAAATAAGAGCAATGTAGAGTCCTGGGATTTCTTGAAAACAAAAACAACAACTACAAAAAAAAACATTGTGACAAACTTTGACAACATGTTTCATGCGGCATGGACAAAAATACTGTTTGAAATAATTTGTATAATATCTAAGATACCAAAGTACAGTTTTTGCTTTATTTTTTGAACAGACGCTTTAGTAAAAATAATACCTTAGGTTAAATTTATGTAAAATCATTTATATCATACAGAAGTCTTCTAAGAAGATAAATAGAAGATACGATTTTAATAAAACGTTAAAGCTTTGATTTAAACAGTCTTTTAATTTTAAAAGATCTAATTTAAACTTTTAATATTTCAAATGAATTTAGTATGAATAAAACTCTGGAAAGCAGACTAACTTTACATATGCTATGACATTGGCACATCCCAGAGGCTCATCTGTCCTGTAACTCCTCTCGTCATGCATTCATTTCACCCTGTAGTTTATCACTGAAGGAACCAGGAGGGTTTTGTTTATGACTTTGGACTGTTTTTATCATTGCATAAAGAACTACATCTTCAGCACTGTGGAAATGTAAGGTATTTTTATATTTATATACTTTATTTATTTATATATAAATTCATTTAGCTAAAACTATGTTTAAATAGTTTGAATTCATTTTAGTAACATACTTGTTAATATTCATTGAGTTATATACTTTATTTATAATCATTTAATTTAAAAATAGAGATTGGTTAATTTTATGGAGCCGGGTTAGTGTGTGTGTGTGTGTGTGTGTGTGAGTAAAACAGTATGTAAAAAACAATGTAAAGATACAATTTTCTTTGATGGTCGTGTTTAGGTGTACGGGATAGAATATGCTGTTACAGTACAAAAATCATTATGGCTATGACTATATTAATAAACATTATACTTTAGAGAAACATTAAACAAAATCATAACAGTAATCTTCTAAAAGATAAATAGAAGATACGACTGTATTACAACGTTTTATTAAGACTTTAAATAATTAATTGAATTGAATTTAAATTATCTTTTATTTTTAAACTTTTAAGATTAACTTTTAAGATTAACACTAACAAAACATCCTCAACGTCTCATACTGCTGCTGGCCTGACACACACACACACGCGCACGCACACACGCACACAAACACGCGCACGCACACAAACACGCGCACGCACACACACACGCGCGCACGCACACACACACACACACACACACACACACACACACACACACACACACACACACACACACACACACACACACACACACACACACACACACACACATTCCTCCACCACTCTGAATCACAGTGTGTCAAAACGCTGGTGTGGGAGAACATAATACTCAGGGGATATTTTGTATCAAAACTTTAAACTTATTGCATCTTTGTAAATACATTCATACGTTATATTGACAATGATGTGTTGAGATTTACTTCTTCAACTCTCTAAAATGTAAGATGATTTTATTTTTGTTTTTAAAAGATTTTTTATAATCATTTATATACTTTTTAAAGAACAGAATGTGTTCAACTTTAGTGTAAGATATTTGTAAATGACTAAAATTTATAACCATTTTAAAGGAGCAGCATGCTTTTCAACTTTAGTTACTGGGAGATATTTTCTCACTATCCCCATTTATATAGCGTGCTCAGGAATGCCAGGATATCGGATGTCACTCACAGACAGATGCACACACACACACACAGTGCGGAGACTGTCAGATGCAAAAGGAGAGAATCACTCGGAGGAACTTTTTTCAAAAGATCCTCAACTCTTTTCAACTTAAACCCAATTCTCTGAAACGGTAAGATGATTTTACTTTTGTAATTCTAATCTATATGCGACATTAGAAAAATTATTTTCTCACCCCGACACGGAGGGGATTTCCCACACCAAGAAGTTATTTCCCCCCGGGGTCAATAGGTCAAAATCAATGGGGCAAAGACAACTGGCAAAGACAACTGGCAACTTCATATATCATACAAAGGTCAATAGGGCAAAGACAACTGTCAACTTGATCGATCGATAGGTCAAAGGTTAATCCCTAAATTAAGCGACCTCCGGAACAACCCCTCCGGAAGGTCAAAGGTTAATCCCTACATCAAAGGACCTCCGGAACACCCTCCGGAAGGTCAAAGGTTAGCCCCGCCCACCTGTCAATCATAGGGTCATAAATCATTTTGACAGAAGGTAAATGGTATTACTACTTTCCTTGTTTGTCATGTGACCCTGCCATGTGTCTTGTCTTTTGTTGTTGTTGCTCAGTGTCCACAGGTGTTCCTCGTCCATGTTTATTAGTCTCCCCAGGTGTTTCTTATTAACCACGCCCCCTTGTTATCTTGTTTAGCTTGTTTGTCTGTGTATTTAAACCCCTGTGTTTCAGTTGTTGGCTGTGTTGTTCAGTTGTTTTAAAACACACAGGTAATCCAGGGAACTCAAAACAGGACAGAAGTAACATTAAACAACAACCGACAGCCAACAACTGAAACAGAGGGGTTTAAATACACAGACAAACAAACTAAACAAGATAAAAAGGGGCCGTGGTTAATAAGAAACACCTGGGGAGACAAATAAACATGGACGAGGAACACCTGTGGACACTGAGCAACAACAACAAAAGACAAGACACATGGCAGGGTCACATGACAAACAAGGAATCACGTGATATACAAGACACAACAAAACCCACACGTAACACTTACCTTTGTCATCCACTTTGCTATGATGCTTGCTATGCTTGTGTGGCCCCCTGCAAGTCTATGGCAGTACTAACTACGCCCCCCCCCCCCCCCCCTTCAACAAGACTGGTAAAAGTAAGGGGATTCCCCCTTTGTAAAGAAGCACGTGCAGGCTTAGCTCAACAAAGTAAAAAAAAAAAGTTTATTTGATCTCAGTTAAAATATGAGTCGCTTTTGGTTGTCAATAAATAACACACAAATCCATCATTTAACATAGGGATAGGACATAGGTGGGTGGGCCACCGGAATACAAGTTTGACCAGGCTTAGGGTTCAATACCACACGTGAGCTAAGGCACACCACTTTAGAGTAGAACAAAACAGTACAAACTCAGCCCACACGACCATGGTGAAGTGAAGTGAAAGTGAAAGTGACACGTGATGGCCAATAACCCATACTTGGAATTTGACCTCTGCATTTAACCCATCTAAGTAAGTGCACACACATTAGGAGCAGAGTAGTGAGTAGTGAACACACACACACTGCAAACGTGGATACACACACCCGGAGCAGCGGGCAGCCTTGAGTGGCACCCGGGGACGATTGGGGGTTAGGTGCCTTGCTCAAGGACACCTCAGTCATATTCCTGCCGGTACTGGAATCGAACCTTTGGGTCCAGCAACCTTTGGGTCACCAGTCCAACTCTGTTACCATTAGGCCATGACTGCCCCCATGGCAACCATGCTCTCAAGGCTATCTCTAAATATGCACACTTCACAGCATTAAACTGCACACATTGATTCCAAATGGTTGAACCACTCTAAGGAGACCAACTAGAACCCGGTGCTAGTATATCTTGTGGGCACAACCCACCCCGGAACTATCACTAGGGAAGGAGGGGGAAAACAACAAAACGTCTAAATAAAGCAGCATCTGCACATTCATAGACATTCACGAGAACAGCAGCCGAATCGGAATGGCTGTAGCCTCTGTTTGCAGTAGTAATTGGGTGATTGAACAGTGTTTTGACGCTTAACACCTTCACCAGGGTCACTGAACGCTTCTCTGTGCTCCCCAGTCTAGGCATTCCAAACAGATTTCGAAAGCGCACACACAACCTGTGCGCTGTTGCCTATTTGTGCTATTTAGAATATTTATTCTATATTTTATTTTTTTATTATTCTTAATATTTTATTATATTGTTGCTCTCTGCTCTTGTAAAAAAAATTATATATCTGATTGTATATATTTTGGCACATTTATTTATATAGTGTATTTTTATTTAAGCTCTGATAACTTATGTACTGTCTTATTTTGTGCAGAATTGTGTTCATTGTGTTTTGGGAATGTTGGAGGTGGAAATTGTGCAGCTTAAAAAGTGTGTTTCCTGTTGTAATTGCGTTAGTTCAAAATTTTAAACATTTGAAAAAAGGGGGTCTCGCCCAGTGTGTAATTCAATGTAGAACCTCCACTGTACAGCAATCAAGGTTGCTGAGCGTGACACATTGTAAGCCCCACCAATTTCCAGCGTCAAGTGGAAATATAGGGGAAATCAGGGTGTACTAGTGACGGCCCTCCTCTGGCAACGAGGGAAATATCTTTGCTACGGCTCGCAAAGAGTCATCAAGGTGAAGATGGAGCATTTCACTCGTCTGTGGGTTCAATGGGACAACCAGCGCACCTGGGAGCGAATGTGGGCTGACAGGATGTTTAAGTATAGCATATAGTATGGCGTTGTTGTATTCATAAGTGTGTTGAATTTTCTACAGGAGGTGTTCAGAATAAGCGGAAAAAGGGAAGTGCCTATTTGACTATTACTGGTTGTGTTTCATGGCATGGTCTCTGTGCTTTAGTTATGCTCAGAGCACGAATTAGAATTGGCTATGTGGGGAAACTAAAAAGAGGAAGGAGGGCTCTGGGGAAGAAGAATGGCGACACTTGCTGGAGACATGATATTTCTGAAAACCTTGTAATTGCCAGGACGTCTCAGTTCTACCAGAAAGACTCGGGAGAATAAATACTGTAACAATAAATACATTTATTGATAGCCCAGCAAGCAATAGTTCTTCGGCGTATGCCCTGTCCATAGCTCGCAATCCGAGGGTCCGGACTCCGCATTTCCTGCCTGAAGGCGAAGGCAGGGGCGCAGCCGACCCCCTGGGAGGTATAGGAAGGGACCATCCTGGTGGTGGTGGGGAGGATGAAGGGGAAGGAACCATCTTGGAGGTGGTGGGGAGGATGGAGGTGAATGAAAGGGTCAGCATCTGCGAACTCAAACATGTGTAGTAAGTACTTTTATACTGCAAGTATTAGACACGATTGGATAGATGAGAAGGTAATAAGTGACGTAGCAATTGAGTCTTCCTGGCTGAACTTAACGCTAAAGCTTCCATTTATGGAAGGCTTTTCTGATCCACAATGCTAGAATCTATAATGAATTTTTCCCATTTGCAAACGATACCCAATTGGCTTTGGCACTTTTGAAAACTGAAGTAGGGGCCCTAAGACAAATGACTCTGGAGAACAGAATGGCGTTGGACACAATTCTTAGGGTAGAGGGAGGAGTTTGTGTCAAAATTAGAAAGGAATGTTGTACTTTCATTCTGGCATATGATGCTTATGGTGGTAATCATCACTCAGTACTCAGTAATATTCACCAGCTGTCACCCATCACCTCATCACCAAAGCACCAGTGAAAATGACTCCTCACAAACACACACTGTCTGGTCAAGTCGTAAGATGCTTAGACTAATTCTACCAGAAAGACTTAGGAGGTAATAGAAAATATGAATAAGATTTATTTTACAGTTGTATGGAAATTAATAACAAATATATTCAATGATAAAGTTCTGTGGCGTAGACCCCATCCGTAATCCAAAATCTGGAGGGTAGCAGATGCTTGCAATTCCTGCCTGAAAATAAAAGTAGGGGTGGAGCATACCCCAGATGGAGGATCTGGTGGTTTTTAAACTAATCTAACTTTTCTTTTCCTACAGGCCTAACATTCTAACTCTTAAAATATAAAATGTACTCTGAGGTTGATGTGTTGAAACCAGTGGAAACTTTGAGATGCTGTCTAGACAATATCAAGAATAAAATAGTCCAATGACATATTGAGTAATCAAATGAACTTCTATCCTCAATTTTTTTTTTTTTTTTATGATTTTGAGATCTAAATTTGCTCTGCCAGTAACAAAGGCTTGTTTTGGAAAGATTTAACCAATCATATTAATTGAAAGTTTAAAAGATAATCATGAGTAATATGACATGTTATTCATATTGATGTATTCTTCTTTCTGAAAGAGATTCTCTGAGATTGTTCAACAACTCTTCCTCAGAAACATTGAGTTTTTGGTATTTCTAGCTTTAAAGCTCTAGGAGGAGATACGGTTAAAATGTTTGGCTCAGAAGAAGAAGCTTAAAGGGTAACTAAACACTAAAACAACTTTTTTTAGTTAATGATCTGTAAGAATGGAGCATCATAAATGCTGTTCATTGATTCAAGTTTTTTGGCATTTGGGTTTAAAGTGTTTTAATTCTACAATGTATGGTGTAAAAACATCTTAGGGCTGCCCTCTTCAGGTTGAACGGTGGCTACTGCAGTTGAATTTTCCTATTGTAAGTTGTGGTACCAGCTAACCACACCCTTGCCTACAGAGAAATGCGTCTCAGGTGCACGCCCCCCCTCCGCTGGGCTCTGCCCACTTTTCCAGCATTTTTCAAATATTGCCAGTGGGTGTAGTCAGGCTCTGCATATAATGAGCAGCAGGTGCCTCGCACCCTTGTTTTTCTGCTGAGGTGAACGAGGGAACGAGGGTTACCATACAAAACAGAGACGTTCCCCTTCGTCAGCTCACTGTGACGTGAGTCAGAAGTGATCCTGAAGAATGGGGATACCCACCGAAACTCCACGGCTGCTGGCCCTTCCAGGGCTCAGCTTGAGCCTCCTGGCCTGACTGCAGTGTTAGGCAGAAACTAGGAGCTCTAAGCAGAGAAGGTCAGTCAGCGCTGTTTCGCAAGACCCACTCAGTGTGACTTATTGGATAACGCTGGGAAAGCGTACCTGGAAGGAAATGCTGTGCAAGCCACAGCAGAGACGACAGAGCGGGCTTTGTCGAGGGAAAGACACAGGCTCGTACGCAGAGGTGCTGATCATGGAGGAATACACATATGGGGTCGCCGCAGGGGTCGTCGCTACATATGGACACCCAGCCTAACACAGGTTGCACAATGCATGAGTGTAGGACTGGCGTCAGACGCTCCGCAACGTCTGACTGCCGCAGGGGTGACAGAGGAAGGATCACAGGGTTACCCTACAGGTTTAGCCATTTTTGGGGAACACTAATGGAGCAAATAGTGTCCGGCCCGTATCCGGCCCGTGGGGGTGGGAGTGACGTTGCAAGCCATCACTAGGAACGAGTCCCTCGCGCTAATGGCAACTGGGGGGGAGTATATGGGAAGATACCGGCTCTACACGGAGGCTATAGAATCTAGCGAGCGTGTTAGGTGTCGACCAGCCCGCAGCTCTACATATATCTGTCAGCATGACGCCTTGAGCCAACGCCCAGGAGGAGGCAACCCTTCTAGTTGAGTGTTCTCACAACCTGAACGGGCAAGGCACACCTTGGGCTTCGTAAGCCAAGGCGATGGCATCCACTATCCAGTGGGCCATCCTCTGCTTGGAGACAGCCTTTCCCTTCTCCTGGTCTCCTTAGAATTCCTCCTCCCAAATTCTAGGCACGATTCGTCGACCGGAAAATGCTTGCTGGTCCCCTACCCTCTTGATGGAAGCCAGAGCAGTCAGGAGTACTGTCTTTAGTGACAGGATCTTTAACTCAGCTGACTGCAGTGGTTCAAAGACAGGTCCCAAAAGGGTAAAGAGGTGGGGCGAGGCGGATTTAGTCTCCTCGCTCCCGTCAGGAACCTAACAATCAGGTCATGCTTTCCCAATGAGTTACTTTCAACTGCATCGTGATGTGCATCCAGCACTGTGACTTAAACCACCGTCAGTCACTATGCACATCTCAACCCCGACTCAGAACTACCCTCGTGCATTGTTTTGGCCTTCCACAGACTTGTAGGGTGGCCATCACATTCAGGGAAGAGGTGGTCTGCCATTAGCAAAGCCACCCCACCACCAAAGGAAGTCAAGTCAAGTCAAGTCATTCTCATTTATATAGCGCTTTTAACAATGTAGATTGTTTCAAAGCAGCTTTTTACAGAGATAAACACATAATTTAAGGTAACAGAGATTGGTTTGGTTTTATAGTGGTTCTTGAATAATGTTATTTCCATTTAAAGTTAGTTTTGATTGATTCACTTCCGTCGAAATGGTCATTTTTTATTAAATTAGGGGCCACTAAGATGACACCGCTCTCTAAACAGACTTTAAATGCGAACCTGTTATAGACGCTGATGGCTTTCACATGTGCATTAAGATCTGATTCTATCGTTATGTGCGTTTGAATATATGTGCGCAGGTTTGTAATTCCCTACAAACCATGCCTAAACAAACTACTTGTCTTACCTATAAATTTGGATGCAGAATTTTATTTTATCACTTCGGGTAGGTACGCGAAACGAAAATTCCACAACACTTCATCTGTAGAGTCGATAGGGATCCTCCATAGGGAGAGGCTAGTTGTCACTTCAGCACTGCATTGTCATCGGGTGAGAAAGGAAAAACTTTTTCTGCAGATTTTGGCATGTTAGAGTTGCCATATTGGCGCCAATATGCTTCCATGATGCCGAAGTTTTCCAAACACACACTCGGACAGGCACGGGGCGGAGCAAGGCGATTACGCATCGCACTGCACCCCCAGAGTAGCCTGGGAAAGTGTGGCTGTCAAGTGTTACGACTACTAGGGGTCAGCCGCAACAGGAAGAAGAAGGAGAGTCACACTACCAGAGAGATTACAAATAACTTTAGCTTTATTTACCATGAAGGGTTAGTGCCAGGGGCTGACAAGGCCAAAATAACAAACATAAGAATCTTCTTTTAGAACCTAAATGACCTCAAGCAAAAGATAAAGAAATCAAATATACAGGTTAGCTTACCTAACTCCCTTAACCAAAAACAAAGTTTTATGAAAAAGAGATTGTATAAAAGAATAAATTGGTGTCAAACCCCCTACATCCCTTAGTCTGTTAAAAATGTATATACAAGAATATTTACACGTTTATTTACAAAATCTCAGGTCGACAAGTTAGAATCGGAATCCAAGGCATAGTCAAACAGGTAATTGTCAGATAAAAAAGAATGTCAGAAGTAGGATTCCAATCAACAAACACTCACTCAAAGTTTAACTAAACACTAACAATCTCTCTGGCACGACACTCTTATCAATTAAATGGTAGCGAAACGAACAAAGGTGAAGAGAAGCTCAATCAAATAGTACGAACGCGAAGCACTATGGCATAAAGCACAAAGTCAAAGAGGCTCAAGGGCCCCTATTGAGTGTTTGGGGTGGTCCTTATATCCTGGTCAGGTGCTTAGCAGGACCAATCATGGTCTTCCATGGGTTAACAGAGGTAACACCCATCTGAAACACAAACATGACTACACACAGAGAGACAGAGACAGAATATACACAAGGACAATTGATATAAATTATGTTTTATTAACAAAGTGCGGGAGGAGCACGCGCAGATGATTAACACAAGTGGACAGCACTCAGCAATCAACGATAAGAGGTATATATACTCGGCAGTCTCACATCAATGCATTGACAGTGTAGCAGCAGTAGGCCCCGCACTTTTGCTGTTATGTCTGAGTTGGAGCTCTGTGGCGAGGGGGGCGTGGTCTCGCGAATTCTGTAGTGAGAGACGAGTCAGCGAGCTGTGCGGTGAGTAAGTAGGTCAAGTGCAGATGATGAACACCTGTGTCTGATTGCAGTGATTGGCGTGGAGACCGCATATAAGCTGCCAGGAAGGAGAGAGCGAGAGAGAGAATCTCCTGGGACTCGCACGCGCCCCGCAGCCGGAACCCGCAGTGTACAAACGGATTGGAAAGAGTTTTTGACTGAATGGACTGAGTTATTTATGCAACGGGAAGAGTGGTCGTTTGACTGAACCTTGAGAGCTGGAGACATACAGCGAGAGCTGGTGCAGCGTCAGAGTGTTTTTCGTATTTAAATGCTGTAGTGCTACAGTACGGTGAAGGCGCACGAGCGCACCTTTCTTTTGTTCTTTTATTGTTCTAAATAAAGTGAGAGTCCCAAGTTCGCCGACCCTGTCTTCTTCTTCCTTCACCACATACACTGAAATTGACTACACTGGTGCCGAAACCCGGGAAGGAGAAGACCGCCGCCATGCAGAACCCGCCGGGAACGCCATTTGCGGACCTCATTCAAACGCTCGCGGGTTTTCAGAGGGAACAACACCACGCCCTGCTGGCCGTAAAGGAGGAGCAGGATCAACGGTTCCAGCTGCTCCTCCAAGGCCAGCAAGAAGACCGCGAGCTGTTCCGGAGCTGGCTCGACCGGGAGATTCGGGCCGTCCCCAATCCAGCTCGCCCCGAGCGGACTGGCCCCTGCGGCTCATCCCCCTACTGTCAGGCGAGTCGCAGGTAGGCGCCCACCAACTGCCAGTCCAGAATCTCCTGGTCTATGAAGACCTGATGCGCGCCATTCTCCAGCGGGTCGGCTGGACCCCGGAACAACATCGCCAGCGGTTCAGGTCCCTGGGCCTGGACGAGTCCGGCCGGCCCTTCGTCATGGCGCAGCAGCTCCGGGACTCCTGCCGCAGATGGCTGATGGCCGACGGAGGCGACGTCGAGGACGTCATCAACAAGGTGGTACTGGAACAGTTCATTGCGAAGCTGCCCAAGAAAACCGCACAGTGGGTCCAATGCCACCGCCCGTCGTCGCTGGACCAGGCCATCTAACTGGCGGAGGATCACATGGTGGCGTGCCCAGGGGGCGGCGAGCCCCTCCCATCTGTCTCTCTCTCTCCCTCTCTCTTTCTCTCGGCCCCTTCTCTCCCCAAACCTGTCCCCCTTCCCAGGTCTCGTGGGGGGCTGATGCCCCGGCCGGCACCGAGGTGGAGAACGGGGCCTCCGGCGGAACCCGTCCCGGCATCCAGGGCCCCACCCAGGGGGACGACGTCGCTCGACCACTCCGCCCCGGTTTCTGCAGCCTCGCGCTCTCCACGCCAATCCCTTGACCCGCTTCCCGCCACTGGGGCGGCGGGGAGGCCTGGGCTGGCCTGTTGGCGCTGCGGGGACCCAGGACACTTTATAGACCGGTGTCCGGTGATGGAGGTGGGGACACTGATCCGGGTCCCCGACGCGCCGCAGGCTGCCCCCGATCAAGCTGGCCTGTACCAGATACCAGTGAGTGTCAAGGGGGGAACTTATCAGGCTTTGGTGGATTCAGGCTGCAACCAAACCTCCATTCATCAAAGCCTGATTCAACCTGGGGTATTGGATAACAGCCGCATGGTTAAGGTGCGGTGTGTGCAAGGGGTGGTGGTGAGTTATCCTATAATGCCTGTGGTAATTCAATATAGGGGACAAAAACATAGCGTAGAGGTAGCAGTTAACCCGCACCTCCGGCATCCGCTAATTCTGGGAACGAATTGGCCAGCTTTTAGTAAATTATTGGGGTCTTTGTGCACGAATGCCTCTTGGAAAAAAAAAAACAAGGGGAAGACAGCGGTTGTTCAGGTGGGAGATGCGGAGCCGGGACCTCTGGCTTCTGCTGTGGGGGAACGGAGTGCTCTGGAGAGAACCATCCTCACAGAGCGCGATGATTTTCCCCTGGAGCAGTCCCAGGACGAGACATTAAAACGTGCGTTTGATCAGGTCCGTTCTATCGACGGCCAGGTACTCAACCCAGACCAACCGCTCTCTTACCCCTACTTTGCTATTTTAAAAGATAAGTTGTATCGGGTGACCCAAGACACCCAATCAAAAGAAGATACAACACAGTTGTTAGTTCCTAAGAGCCGCCGGGAAATGCTTTTTCAGGTGGCTCACTGTAATCCAATGGCCGGGCATTTAGGTCAAACGGCGACACTAAACCGTCTCATGGCCCGATTCTTTTGGCCGGGCATTCACGAGAACGTGCGCAGGTGGTGCGCGTCTTGTCGTGAATGTCAGTTGGTGAATCCACCGGCCAATCCAAAAGCACCATTGTGCCCCCTTCCATTAATGCAGGTCCCCTTCGAACGAATTGGTATGGACCTCATCGGGCCATTAGAACGGTCAGCACGTGGTCACCGCTTTGCGTTAGTCCTGGTGGATTACGCAACGCGGTACCCCGAAGCAGTCCCGCTCCGTAACATTTCTGCCAAAAGTGTTGCAAGCGCGCTCTTCTCGTTAATCTCCCGGGTGGGAATCCCTAAGGAGATTCTCACCGATCAGGGCACGGCGTTTATGTCACGAACTATTCGCAAGCTTTACGAATTATTGGGCGTTAAATCGATTCGGCTAGTGGAACGATTTAATCGCACTTTGAAGTCCATGATTCGGAAGTTCGTTCACGAAGACGCCAAAAATTGGGATAAGTGGCTAGAACCCCTCTTGTTTGCTGTACGCGAGGTCCCCCAAGCCTCCACGGGGTTTTCCCCCTTCGAGCTTCTCTTTGGGCGTCAGCCCCGCAGGGTGTTGGACGTTCTTAGAGAAACTTGGGAGGACAGACCGTCCGCTAGTAAAAACGAAATTCAGTATGTCTTGGACCTGAGAACAAAACTCCACACTTTGGGGCGGCTATCAATGGAGAATTTGTTACAGGCCCAGGGCAGACAGAGTCAGCTGTACAACAGGGGGGCTAGACTGCGTCAATTTGCAACGGGAGATAAAGTACTTGTATTACTCCCTACTTCCAGCTCTAAATTACTCGCCAAGTGGCAAGGACCGTTTGAGGTCACACGGCGGGTTAGCGATCTCAATTATGAGGTGGTTTGAACAGATAGGGGCGGAGCACATCAAATTTATCATCTCAACCTCCTCAAAAAGTGGGTTGAGGCCGAGTCAGTGATGCTGGCGACGGTAGTGAGCGGAGAGGAGGATCTCGGACCAGAAGCGACCAAAAAACCACAATCTCTCGCACTGGCTCTTGGTGGAGATCACCTCTCACCCTCCCAGCTCACTGACATTAAAAATTTACAAGCTGAATTTGCTGATGTGTTCTCGCCCCTGCCTGACCGAACAGACCTCATTCAGCACCACATTGAGACGGAACCGGGTGTGGTGGTGCGCTGCCGCCCATATCGTTTACCTGAACACAAGAAAATGGTAGTTCAGAATGAATTAGAGGCTATGCTGGATATGGGGGTAATAGAAGAGTCTAGCAGTGACTGGGCGAGCCCGATAGTTTTGGGTCCTAAAACCGACGGCTCGGTCCGGTTCTGTGTAGACTATAGAAAGGTGAATGCGGTGTCTAAGTTTGATGCTTATCCAATGCCGAGGATTGACGAATTGCTTGATCGGCTGGGTACTGCTCGTTTTTATTCGACACTGGCCTTAACAAAGGGTTATTGGCAGATCCCCTTGTCTCCTATGTCCAAAGAAAAATCAGCTTTCCCCACGCCGTTCGGTTTACACCAATTTGTCACCCTTTCTTTCGGCTTGTTCGGGGGTCCTGCGACTTTTCAGCGTCTGATGGACAAAATTCTCCGGCCGCATGCTGCATATGCCGCTGCCTACTTGGATGATATTATCATCTATAGTAATGATTGGCAGCGTCATATGCAGCATTTGCGTGCTGTCCTGAAGACGCTGGGAAGGGCGGGGCTCACGGCCAACCCGAAGAAGTGTGCGATTGGGCGTGTGGAAGTAAGGTATCTGGGCTTCCACTTGGGTCGCCGACCCTGTCTTCTTCTTCCTTCACCCACATACACTGAAATTGTACTCTGCTTCTTTTTTCGCTCCTCCACCGGGCCAAGGGGTCGATTTTTTCCCCGACCCTCGCTCCTATTAACCCTCTCCAGGTTTGATCTCCCTTCTCTCTCTTCTCAGCAACACCCCAACCAACTCCTCCAAACGCCGTCGCTTTAGAACCTCCTCCAGTGACGAACAATATCAGAGCACAAATCCTTGCAGGTGCGGACGTGGATTTGGGCTCTTTATTGTCCTTGTTTCCCCCATCAGAGTCCAATCACCAGGTGGACTGCGGTGATATATCCGTTATTGTAAAAAACAACACGCAGGTCACATCACGCATATTGTCATTGGCTGAATTTTGTATAGCTTTCAACCACTATACCGAAATTATATGTTCTGCTTTTCCCCATAGACGGCCGAGATGAATGATTATCTTTCCATCATAGCTGAGCTCGCGCTGTCCTATGGGGGAAGCCATTTTTACACGTACCACAAACTGTTTTCCGCTAAATGCACCGTATATCTACACGTATATCACACGTATATCACAATGGAATCAGTGTCCCTATTGGGGAGCTTTGGATTCTGATCTCCATAACAGAGTTTTTCTTGGGTGCCGAAACATCTCTTGCGCAATTTGCAGATCCGTCAATCATGCCACCACGGCATGCCCTAAAATTAACCCTTCAATTCCTGCCCGCCCAGAACAGAACCAGTTTAAATATACCAGCTACGTTCCGCGACCCGCCAGAGAGGATCACTCTTTCGTAAGAGATTATCCGAGCACAGCCTCTCATGGTGCATCTAACAGGCAAGTGTGCAATAATTTCAACGACGGGAAATGCTCAAGACAACACTGCCGCTTTCTCCACGTCTGTAACTACTGCGGAGGTGCACACGCCCGAGTTGTATGTCTAGTGCAGAAGTCTGTCAAAAAAAGTGAAAAAAACTATCTCTCAACTCCTGTGAATATTTTTCGTCTAGCCGACGAATTATCTCATCACCCCGATGTTAACTTTATAAATGATCTGCTGTCTGGTCTCAGTCAAGGTTTCAAACCCGGAGTAGAACGTCACCCCACCCAAAATCTCATCTGCGATAATCTTCAATCCTCCCTACCAGAGCCCGAAGTAGTAGACGAATTAATCAAAAATGAAATCGAATCAGGTTTTACGATCGGCCCCTTCGAATCACCCCCGTTCAACACATTTTTGATCAGCCCCATAGGCGTGGCTACCAGAAAACTTTCAGGAAAAAAAAGTGCTTGATAATTGATCTCTCAGCCCCTCACAACTCACCGTTTCCAAGTATTAATAGTCTCATCCCACTCAAAGAATATTCTCTTCATTATCATGATATTGAACAAGCCATAAAAATGAACAAAATCGCCGGACGCGGCTCATGGTTGGCAAAAGTAGTCATCACTTCGGCTTTCAAAATAATGCCAATCCACCTGGACTCATGGCAATTATTCAGCGTTAACCGGCGGAAAAAGTTTTATTTCGCCGTGCGTTTAACATTCGGCTGCAAAAGCAGCCCCAAAATTTTCGACACCCTATCCAAAGCCATATGTTGGATTCTATCCAATAAATATGCAATTCCTTACCTTATCCACTTGCTCGATGATTTCTTAATCATTTCACCACACGACGCCATCCCTGCGGCACACCTCCACACGGTGCAAAAATGTTTTCGCAGAGCTAGGAATCCTGTTAGCTCAGGAGAAAACAATGGGTCTTCTACATCCATCAAGTTTTTGGGCATCAAATAAGACTCAGTAAACTTTCAGGCTTCACTGCCTAAGGAAAAAATCAATCGAATAATTCTGATCGCGTCCAATCTCATAGACTGCCTGTTGTGGCAAAAACAATTACTAAAAAAATAGCATAACAGCATAAGAGACATCAGGATTCAAATTGTCCTTAAAATATATTTATTCTTGCAAGAATAGGACCCAGTCGCCCACACAGTCCAGCTGCAGGGTGAGTGAAGACATTTCAGAAGTGCTTGGCTGGCAGTTTTATAATGTTCCTCAAAGCTACCTTTTACAGCCCCCCAAAAACAAGGAACAAAAGGGAACCCCCTTGACCCCTTCCCAGCCCGGGAATCCTCTCATCTCTGAGGTCCCACACCCTGCAACTCTATCAACATCACAAAAGAAACCCAAAATACAGCCAAAGAATGCATGGAATTCAAAAATCAAATCATTGAAAATAAAATACAAAGAAAAGATATATATTTCCATAACAATTCCTCCTCTTTATCATTCTCTGATAAACGATTTGGTTTAATTAAAAAATAGGTTTGATTATAACAAATTAATAACACGCTTGTTTCTAATTCTATAATTAAACTCATGCTTGATTATAATACCGAAAACACCACTCAACGTCAAAACTCATAAATGGTTACAATCATTTCAAGTCTTTACATCACAGTTATATTCTTCATGTCTGATTTTAGATACCTGATTGAAAGAAATAAAAAATTAAAATTAAAATAAAACTTAGGAGCAAGCAAGTAAACATTTTATCTGAAGCCGGGCTAAATAGATAAGCACTGTTACCGCATTCCCGATAAATCGGTTTACCAATAAAAATCAAAGATTGATAGTAGAATAAAAATCCCTCATTTCAAAACCCTGCTTCCCTTTCAAGGGAACTTCGAGCTGTGTCGAACGCTGCGGGAACGCCCCTGCGTTGTGCGTCATGAAGCACGTATGGAATCAGCTGGATAATGTTAGTATTGGGGGAGATGTGGAGGATTCGCCACCTTACACTCCCGAAAGTGATGAGCTAGTGGAGGTATTAACAAGAGCTGTAGAAAAACTCAGTACTGTATGGCCAGTGACTAGACAGGAGTCTGTTTGCTAAAAAAAAATATATGAGAGATTTTTGCTGTCACGAGTGCAACCTCCACGCCGGTGCCTGCCGTTTTTTTTCGACACCTCAGTGTGGAGATCGTGGAGAAAACCGGTGTCATATCGAGTGTTTAGTCCCCAGACTTCAACATATTCAAATATTGTGGGGGCAAAATCACATGGTTATGGTGTTATGCCTCGCGTGGAAGAGACGCTTGCGAGCCATCTCTCCTCCGAGGCTGCATCATCTTTTAAGGCACCGGCATTACCCACCAATCCTCTAAGAAATACCTCGGCTTTGGTGGGTAAAGCGTATTCGGCGGCAGGTCAGGCTGCATCATGTCTGCATACTATGTCCATCTTGCAGGCATACCAGGCTGACCTGCTGAGAGACGTGAGTGAGAGTGAGGAGGTCGGTGCTGATGTAGTTCGCGAACTGCGTCAGGCTGCTGATTTATCCCTGCATGCCACCAGAGAGTCGGCCAAGCTAGTAGGTCGATCTATGGCAGCCCTGGTGGCCGCAGAAAGACATTTTTGGTTTAATCAGACAAATATAAAAGGAAAAGCTTTTCTTTTAGATGCTCCTCTCTCCCCCCTGGGTTTATTTGGTGATGCTGTGAATTCTGTGATTGATAAATTCCAGGAGGAGAAAAAGCAAACAGCAGCTTTAAAGAAATTTCTCCCTTTAAAAGTTCACGTCCCTGGGTTTGCTGGGCGGGAGCAGCCCCGGCCGTCTGCGAGCTCATCACATGAGCGCAGCAGAAGCAGAGTGTCGCGTCTCGTGCTCCCCCTGCTGGACAGTGGGCTCAGCCGCGGCACTCTCAGCCGAAACCTTCCAGTAATAGAACTGATCTGAGGACAGTTATATTAGCTAAGAAGGCTTCGGCTAAGCAGAAGTCCTGACGCCACGGCGTGCAGGACACTGAGGGTGGTCCCCACCGAGGCGGAAAGGTGTTCACCTCTTTTTACGGTGCCCATTCCTCCTCTGTGCCCTCAGGGTCCCCGTTCTGCCAACCCCGTCTTCATGCCGGGGAGCAGGCGGTCCCAGCAAGCGCTTTCCAGAGGGACGCTCGCTCCCTCTGAGGAGGGTCTCAGCGCAGTTAAACCAGTTGTTCCCTGCCGGTGTGCCGTTACAGGGCGCTGCGTTTGTTGCTCAAGTTACACCAGAGGCCAGTCTAGAGAGACTGGTACCCTTAGTAGAATTTCTGGCAGAGTGTAAAAGCCTTCCAAAAATATCTCATTGGGTCCTGCAGACAGTAGAAAAGGGTTATGCTATCCAATTCAGGTGTCGTCCACCAAAATTCAGAGGTGTTCTGCCCACACTGGTGGCTCTGGTAATGGAACAAAAGGTGAAAACGCTCCTTCAAAAGGAGGCTATAGAACGAGTTCCTCCTCCCAGTTTGGAGTCAGGTTATTACAGCCGATCTTTCATCGTTCCAAAGAAGGATGGGGGTTGCATCTAATTTTAGACCTGCGCCTATTGAATCGCTCTGTAGGGAAGCTAAAATTCAAGATGCTCACTATCAAGCAGATCGTGTCACAAATCAGATCCGAGGACTGGTTTGTCACGATAGATCTAAAGGACGTGTACTTCCACATTTCCATCCTTCCGCAACACAGGAAGTTCCTGAGGTTCGCCTTCGGGGGCGAAGCGTACCAGTACAGGGTTCTTCCATTTGGCCTAGCTTTATCTCCCCACACTTTCACGAAATGCATGGATGCAGCATTAGTGCCTCTGAGGCTTCAGGGCATTCGTATCCTCAATTACATCGACGATTGGTTGATTTTAGCTCAGACAGAGCAGATGGCGGTTCAGCATCGAGATGTTGTTTTCGCTCATATCAGGAAGTTGGGGTTGAGGCTGAACGCAAAGAAAAGTGTTTTATCTCCTTCTCAGAAGACCACTTTTCTGGGTGTCGTTTGGGATATGGTTTCGATGTGGGTGCGACTCTCTCCGATCCGCATCGCTTAGATTCTCTCAGCTGTGAAACAAGTAGAGCTAGGCCAGCTACTCACTTTAAAGCAGTTTCAGAGACTGTTAGGTCTGATGGCAGCAGCGTCCAACGTTATACCTTGCGGCCAGGCTTGTGGAGCCTATTCGCTTCCAAGGAGACCACGCATTGTCATCTGTGGTTCTCTGTCAGTCATCCAGCCCCTCTGGGGTTGGACGCTATTGTGCAGCCGTGGCCGAGGTCACGTCTGTACGCCTCTGCTACCAGTAGTTCTGGAGAGGGTTCGCCGGGACGGGGTCAGGCTTCTACTAGTAGCCCCGTTCTGGCCGGCCCGAGTATGGTTTGCGGACCTGATTTCTCTCCTGGACGGCTCTCCTTTGGAGCTCCCGGTCAGGAGGGATCTACTATCTCAGGCGGGCGGCACGATATTTCACCCCCGCCCAGAATTGTGGAAACTGTGGGCTTGGCCTCTGAGGGGGCCAAGCTCATAAATTTAGGTCTCTCAACCGAGGTTGTTGAGACCATTGTTCACTCCAGAGCTCCATCCACGAGGAAGCTTTATGCCTTGAAGTGGAAACTCTTCACTTCTTGGTGTGTAGAACACCTGCAGGACCTAGTTAACTGCCCAGTGGGTGCAGTGCTAGAATTCCTGCAGGAGCGCTTCTCCACAGGGTTATTCCCCTCCACACTGAAGGTGTATGTGGCGGCACTAGCTGCTTACCACGTCCCTTTCAGTGGAGTTTCTCTTGGGAGACAGCCGCTTATAACTTGTTTCCTTCGTGGCACTTTGAGGCTGAGGCCAGCAGTTAATACGAGGATGCCGACCTGGGATATGGCCATTGTATTAGAAGGTCTTTCCCTAGCTCCCTTTGAACCTATCAAAGAAGTTCCTGAGAAGTTTCTCACTTTTAAAACTATCTTTCTTCTTGCTATCTCCTCACTAAAAAGAATCGGAGATTTGCAGGCTCTTTCGGTTTCACCCTCGTACCTGGAATTTTCGCCTGGGATGGTTAAGGCTTTTCTGCATCCTAGACCAGGTTACGTTCCCAAGGTCCCTACTAATGTTGTTAGACCGTCCTGGTTGCGTATGCAACCCACCGTTCCCTGAAGGAGGGAACGGAGGACGTAGTCGACGCCGACTGAAATGGGATCTCGCTAGAGAGCCTGTCTTCTTCGAGTACTATTGAACGAGCCAATGTAATTGGCGTGCGTGATTCGCATCACACACTCCGCCCCCGCGGCGTGGGTATAAATACGGAAGTGGATGCACGCACTAGTTGCTTTTCGCTGAGGAGCCAAGAGTAACCCGGGGTCAGCGGTGGTCCAGCGGTAGTGGCAAGGGGACTACGTCCTCCGTTCCCTCCTTCAGGGAACGGTGGGTTGCATACGCAACCAGGACGTTCCCTTTCAGTCGATAACGTCGGACGTAGTCGACGCCGACTGAAATGGGATCAACCATTGAACACGCCACTAACGCTGCCACCTTCCAGTGCCTAAACCAAAGCCTCCTGATGCCCCCGCAAACTTAAGGCGGGGAAGGACAGGGCTTAGGCCAGGGAAGTCACTGCTGTTCCTACAGGACCACTGGGAAAGCGTTCCCCGTACGTTGGAAGGAAGGGACGCTGCGGAAGCCACATCCAACCTGAGGGAGGTAATGTGGAGAATACACATATGAACTGGGCGGAAACCGGGCAGTCTAACATATGGAATGTCACTGGGGTGGCTCCAGCCTAAGACGGGGGGAGACACACCGGACAGTGACGGCAGAGAGACTCTGCCGAGGGAAGACACGGGCTCACCGCAGGGAGCCGTATCGTGGAAGAATACACATATGGGGTCACCGAAGGGACCGCAACATATGGACCCAGCCTAACACAGGTTCCACACTGCTTACGAGTGGTAGGCCTAACACCAGACGTTCCGCACGTCCGACGTCGGAGGGGTGTGGAGGAACTCAACAGGGTTCAATTTTAAGGGAACTCAACTGGAGTAGAAAGGCGCACGTATCCAGTCCATAGGAGGGGAATGGCGCAGCAAGCCGACACTTGAACCGGGCTCACGGTGAAACTGGCTTCATGAGAAGGGAGCCCACGGGAAGCAGCGGTTCAACTAGGTGTCGTCCAGCCCCCAACTCTAGAATCTGTTTAGCAAAGTATATCGTCAACGCCCAGGCGGAGCACTTTACACTCATCATAGAGGAGCTCAACACCTAAGTGGACATGTTGCATCTCGGATCTTTGTCGAAATGAAGGCAAGCACTAAGTGCAACTTTGCATGGAAACAGCCTTCCCTCTCTGCTGAATTCCAACAGATATTTGAAGAGCTGGTCTGAGGTCTATGACTTGCATTCTGTACACGTCCAAGCGAACGGACAGAGAAGCCAGGGCTGGATCTGCCTCCTCCAGGGCAGCGCTTGCAGGCTCACCACCTGCTCCTATTACGGGAGAGGTAGGAACCTTGGGCACAATCCGAGCCGGGGTCTCAGCTTGTGAGAGTTAGCCGGCCCAGACTCCAGGCACAATACGTTGACCGAAAGCGAGCAAGTCCCTACCCTCTAGTAGAGACCACGCGAGCAGGAGAACTGATATAACAGAATTTTTAACTCACTACCTGCAGTGGCTCAGGGGCGGTCTCTGCAGTGCAGTCGCACCAGGGACAAGGCCCAAGAGGATAAAGAGGGACACAAGGATTTACAAGACCTTGCTCCTCAGGAACCTGACGATCAGAACGTGCTTCTGCATACTTCTGCAACACGATGAGCGTCGTTTAAACACTGAGGCAACATCATTTTAAGGGTGATTTAGGAAAACAGCCTACTGCAACCCATTTTGCAGGAAAGAGAGCACTGAAGTGATCGAAAGCTTTCAGGATCTCCTCTGGAGAGAAGACGCACTCAACGACTAGGTTCCACTTCTAAAGGCGTAAGCACGCTACCCCATTCTAGGGGGTGCTCGCAGAAGTGATGGTAACTATCACACATTCTTGTGATAGCCACCTGAACCTCCGCGTTCAGATGTAAGACCGCCCGGAATCCCCGGGGGAAGAACGCGTGTGCCATCGTGCCCCGCCTCCGAAGAGTTTTCCGGGGAAGTCAGGAAGGCTGTTGATGGGAGCCAGGTCTAGTTGGGCCAATAAGGGGCAACTATGAAGACCTGTTCCTCTCCTGAATTGGCACGTAGGTGCAAGTGACGGGCGCAAAAGACAGGAGCATTGCTCAACACAACATGTGAAGATCACTGGGCTTCAGGAGCATTTTCTGCTCAGCACTTGGGTGTGACAAGTTCACTGAGCTTCAGGAGCATTCCTGCTCAACACCTGAGTGTGATAAACTCACCGAGCTTCAGGAGCATTTCTGCTCAACACTTGAGTACGAAGAACCTCACTGAGCGACAGGAGCATTTCTGCTCAGCACTTGAGTGTGACAAGTTCACTGAAGTTCAGGAGCATTCCTGCTCAACACCTGAGTGTGATAAACTCACTGAGCTTCAGGAGCATTTCTGCTCAACACTTGAGTGCGAAGAATTTCACTGAACGACAGGAGCATTTCTGCTCAGCACTTGAGTGTGACAAGTTCACTGAGCTTCAGGAGCATTACTGCTCAACACCTGAGTGTGATAAACTCACTGAGCTTCAGGAGCATTTCTGCTCAACACTTGAGTGCGGGGAACTTTACTGAGCACCAGGAGCATTTCTGCTCAGCACTGCGTGTGATGAATTCACTGAGCTACCTGTATTGAGCGGCCCCGGAATGGTCAAGACCCAGCGGACCCAGGGGATGGAGTCTCCACTTGCCCTGGCTATAACTGTCGTGAGGCTCGATGGCGGCACGATTGAGTAAGCGGGAGGAGTGGAACAAGGCGCCCTCAGAAGCGTCTGACTCCAAGGAGGAGGTGACAGGAGAGTTTGTGACACCCGCAATGTCTAACAACTCGAGGCACGAATGCCCGTGTAGTCGGGGGTCGCCCAGGCCCCCGTTAAAACACGCCCTTTGTACATGGCCCCTCTGCTGAGGAGGGTTTGGCAGCAGACCGGGATGAACTATAGTCACACAGGGTGAGCTGCTCTGCCACGGTCACCTCTGGACTCGATCGTAAAGCTAGCGCTGAAGCGGTCACATACGGAGGAAGCCAAAGGCTGCGGCTATCGTATACCCCAGGAGCCTCTGAATCTTTTCAGTGGGACCCTTTCTCACTTCAACACCAGCTGGACACATTCTCACTGGAGAGACGTGTTGGACCGAGTACCTCTCCAAAACTGAAAAAGAGATACTCAGCCAACGGGCTCTGGAGCACTCGAGGGGAAGGACACTACGTGTCTTTCAGGTCAAAGCTGCAGACCAATCTTGGGCCAAGATGGTCACGACCCACCACCTAGTAGCACGAAGAACGAGTTTACAACTGGCCTTCGTATCGGCTGGAGGAGCGGCTATATCAAATCCTTCGCCAGCAGGATAAGATAAGCACGCACAAGTCAGGAGCACTGCTCAACACTCGGTGTGATGAATATCACTGAATTTTCAGGAGCACGTCTGCTCAACACCTAATGTGATGACTATCACTGACTTGAGCGGGGTAGCCGAGCCTGAGGTGGGGCAGCAAAGTAGAGAGAGTGGTGTTAGTGTGCTGTGCAACACTTACCTGTCTCCACAAGCGGCAGGGGGCGCGTGAGAAGGCGGATGACCGGGTCCTCGAACGCACCAAGCTGCCTGCTGGCGACCAAGGGGGAGCTGAGGGGTGTAAGGCTATACAGGGTCACACCCGCCAGACTGGCCCTCTTGGGACCCAGGAACAGATGAAATTGCTCTCTCCTTGAAGTGTGGGTACCGCTTGCTCCGCTTTTTTTTCTTTTTTTTATAGGGAGCCAGCGGCGGAACAGACACACACACAAACAAAGGCTCCACCCGGCCCTCACCCGGGGGGAGGGAGTGATCGTGCCACTCCAAGAGCATCTCATCCATTCCTGGGCGGCCCGCTCCGGAATGCTTTCGCTGTCGCTTGCCACCTGGCTTGGCAGCGCCTGGAGCGGGCTGGGCGTCTCTACTGCGGCCGGCTCCATGCTGAGGCCTGGGTGGAGGCTGCTGCGGAGGGCAAGCAGGAGCGGCGGCCGGAGAACGCCCACGGCGACGAGCAGGCGGAGGAGCTGCCACCGGCGGCGGGTGGAGGCAGCAGCTGGCCACCGGGGCAGGATGTGCCGGATGACCTCCGTCTGCGCTTGAGCGGCAGAGAACTGTTGGATGCAGTTCTCCACCGCGTCGCCGACCAGCCCAACCTGGGAAATTGGGGAGACCAGGAACCGAACCTTGTCCGCATCCGCCATACCCACCAGGCTGAGCCA
Source organism: Siphateles boraxobius (assembly GCF_051911475.1). Taxonomy (NCBI): domain Eukaryota; kingdom Metazoa; phylum Chordata; class Actinopteri; order Cypriniformes; family Leuciscidae; genus Siphateles; species Siphateles boraxobius. The sequence goes on from NW_027508975.1 coordinate 14,867,336, forward strand.
ACGAAGGCGCTACTGGACCACGAAGGTGGACATCACCAGACCGATCACGCACGCTACGACACCCGCACCCCGGAGGGTGAGGTCGGATGCAGTGCAGTGCTCACCTATGAGCGCACGGTCTGGATTACCCTCGTGCATGCCATGGGTGCCCTAGCCTGCAGCAACGCCATGGCACGCAAGAGGAAGGGGCTTGCCCACAGGCTTTGTAAGCTCTGCCCGTCGGAACAGACGAAACTCACAGGCCTTAGGGGGGAGACGAGGATCCCCCCAAAAGGCAGCGGCCGCCGGACACAGGTGCACCTGTGTCGACAGACCGCTCCAATGGAGGGACACCTCGCAACCCTTCACCGTTCCTCCATCAAGGGTAATGAGGGGGAAAAGCTATTCAGGCAGTTTCTGGCAGAGAAAGATGCTGTTCACCACCTGATAAGCTCTCCATGCATTTCGGGAAAGAAGATTTCCGCCCCAAGATACCAAACTCCAGATTCCAACCGAGACTGAACGGGACACGGTGGAGGTTCCACTCGAGCCCGGCAGCCTCGGCGGCCCGTTTCAGCATAGCTGATAATTCTGGATCCGGCTCGGGCAACATTGAACTCCCGGAGGGAGACAATGCAGCCGAGTCATCATCTCTAGAAGTCAGCTCACCCTCCGATGCTGCAATCGGCGTCCTGTCCTCCAGGGGAGCCCCGAGTGAAACCGCTGGCCCACCCATTACAGATGGACCAGCAGACAACACAGGAGGCTCCAGTGGTTGCAGTGGAAGGGAGGAGTGAGGAGCCCACAGGGAATGGTTACCGGGCGGGACATCCAACACTATCCTCCGGTCACCCATCCCACACAGCACCCGAGGGTGGGGCATGGTAATGGGGACTCGCTCTCCGCGAACGAAGGCGAGTCTCGCCCTCAACACTGCGACAGTCATGTTCCCACAGTGAAAACATGAGCTGTCCACAAAAGCTGTCTCAGCGTGCTGTAAGCCAAACACGTGACACAACAGTTGTGACCATCAGAGAGAGACAGGGAACGACCGCACCCAGAAACGCACGGGCGGAATGACATCTTGAAAAAGACGCAAACGCACCCATGTTGCTCTTTCAGAAAATAGGACCGTCACCAGTGCCGGAGCACACAGGGGAATGACCGCGGCAACACTGAACAGAGAACTGAAACAGTGAAGCACTCACTTTTCCGCCCTCTAACCAGCCATCAACGCACACAAACATTTAGAAATTTGTTGCTGTTAAAACAGCAGTTGCGAGCTCAAAGCTCGCGATCACCGCTCCACTCGCGCTGTAGAACACCAGCACTGGGAGAGTCTTCCTGAAGAACACCGACACACTCGCTCGTTGTAGACAACAGCACTCTCAGAGACATCCAACGATCGGCTCCGAAGCGAAAGGCAACTAGTGCGTGCATCCACTTCCGTATTTATACCCGCGCCGCGGGGGCGGAGTGTGTGATGCGAATCACGCACGCCAATTACATTGGCTCGTTCAATAGTACTCGAAGAAGACAGGCTCTCTAGCGAGATCCCATTTCAGTCGGCGTCGACTACGTCCGACGTTATCGACTGAAAGGGAACTACAGTTCTGCAGGCTTTCTGTCCTCCTCCATTTTTGTCGTCAGACCAAGAGAAACTTAATTTACTCTGCCCTGTTAGGGCGTTAGACGCTTATGTCCACAGAGCCGCACTGTAGAGGAAATCAGAACAACTATTTGTGTGCTTTGGGCCACCTAGGAAAGGGTGTCCCGCGTCTAAACAAAGAATGAGCAAGTGGGTGGTCGAGGCCATTTCACTTGCTTGTGAGTCGGCTGGTCAGCCTTCACCTTTGGCTGTACGAGCCCACTCTACCAGGAGTATGGCTGCTTCTAAAGCTTTATTGTCAGGAGATCCTTGAGTGATGTTTGTGATGCGGCTGGATGGTCTTCACCGCATACTTTTAATAAGTTCTATGACCTAGACTTAAGCTCTATCCCCTGGGGCACAGGTGCTCTCGTCCTCTGTGCGCTAGTTCTCACATGACGGTCACTTGGTCCTATGGCGACGTGGGTATTCGCGTTCCCGTAGCCTTCGACGCAGCTCGAAGTTCCCTTGAAAGTGAACGTCTCGGTTACGTATGTAACCCTAGATCCCTGATAGGGAACGAGACACTGCGTCATTCCGCCATACTCCCGGCATTCCCGTTAGCGCTTCCTTCATGCCTATCAGAAGCTGATGCGCTTGTGTTTTTGGGGTGCTTTATAGTTTCCTGGTCGATGACGTCACCCGCCTATGACGTTCCAGCTCTCCATTGGGCTGATTCCATACGTGCTTCATGACGCACAACGCAGGGGCGTTCCTGCAGCGTTCGACGCAGCGTCTCGTTCCCTATCAGGGAACTAGGGTTACATACGTAACCGAGACGATCCTTCTAACCAATGTAGGTGTTCAAAATTAACTCTAATACTTCCATTACGGACTGTCTTTCATAGCTTATTTAATATCAGTTAATAGATTTTCTACATTTGCACCAAACAAATCAATACCTAGTTTGATTCATTCAAATAAAATCATCAAAATCATCACAAAAACATATTATTCTGCTAAACTTAAACCATCAGTTGATCCACATCTTTCTCCAGATGTGTGGATCATCTCGTTGCCCCATGGACGTTCCATCTTCACCATTTTGACACTTTGCGTGCCGTTGCAATGGTGTTTCCTGCGTTGGCGAGAGAGGTGCGTTGCTATCACGCCCTTGATCCCCCACCTTATTCTTCCCATTGGCATGTGGGGTTGCTGACGTTGGTTGGTGTAGTTTAAGGTGAGATGCTTGGACCCAGGTCTAACACACTCCAATCATTTTCAAATCCTTACAAGATTTTCCCTTAGATCACGATCGCACCCCCACTGGAATGAGTCATCTACTGTATGCTGTCACCTGCCAATGGAGACCTTAAGTGATTTTGTAAGTGACTGCTTGTCTTGTCATCCTTTTTGGTGTGACCTGTGGAATATTCAACCTGAAACATATCGCCGGATAACTTATTGCTCATTGAATAGCACTCAGGGTTTTTTCCCCCTGAAAAACACTCAACCCATTTTACTCAGGCTAACAACAGCTTTCTCAGCTTACTTTCGAGTTTGTCATTTGCCTTAACCATCTATAATGCTAAAACACTCTTTCCAGAGGTAATTGACACATTTATACACACTATTCAGACAGAATAGTTGTCCTTAACTAACAAATACTGTGCAAAACATGAATTAACATTCATCCCTGACTATGAACCGTTCATATTTCTTATTCATATCTTTTCTCTAAAAATATTTAAATTTTATTTTTTAATAGATTTTTTGACATTTTAATCTTGCATTTTTTTCTGTATCTTTTATCTAATGTTTTTCTGGCCTCTTAACCAGTTTCAAAAGCATGTCTTTTTATTATTCACTTGATTTTAGAAAAGTCAGCTGGGTTGCTTTGGTTCATTATCATTACTTTGCTTCAGTTTGCCTTGGCTGACTGATAACAGAAAGACAGAGTACCATCCCCCTTCCTTCACTCAGACAGTCTCTCTCTCTTCCTATAAACAAATAATATTTTCAATCAGCCTCCAAAGACTGTAATTTAGATAGAGTGTAAATTCCTTACACTAAACTTTGACCATTGTTATTCAGACTTTTAGCCACCACCATGTCCTATAATGGTCCTTTGTCATGCCCGATACCTTGACATCTCTGCATTTTCCTTGCCCTTAAGGCAACTAACATCATAAAAAGTTTTGTTACTGTATCTGTGGTCTGTATGTTAATGAAGTTTAGACACCCCATTGTCTGATAAGGTTCTCTGTGTCCCACACCCAGTCCCTTTTTACAAATGCTCAGGATGTGATCAACCCAAATGATGAAGAAACAATATAACTTCACCTCCTTCATCTCTATGATAATTAAGCCATTTTGGGCATGAGTTCATTCTAAAGTATATTTGGGAGTGGACTCTGGGTCGAGGCTGACTAAAATTTATTACAGTCCCCTCTCTGATGCTCTTGGCCCAAGGTAGCATCACATCCACTCCCTTCTCACAGATTACACCTCCCTTTCCTGGTGTGCAGGTGCCTAGAGGCGATGCCGCCCTGTCTTAGGTTGTCCCCCTATGGCCATCGGAGAATCTTACCCTTCTCGGGGTCGACACCTCATGCACACTGGTTACAGCTCCATCCAATTTGGGCAGAATTATCAAAGAGACTCTTCTAAAATTTGGCAATATGATATACAAACTTCTTTCTTGGGTGTGGGTGAGAAGACATTCAAGAACCGTCACAGTCAGTAGGAGTGTCCTAAAACAACAACAACAGTATTTAATTACTTAAATCCATTAAACCTAAAATAAACTAGTCAAAATATCTTCTATCACTCAAGTTCCGTATTATTATTTTAAAGACTTCTTTAAAATCATTCAGTTTTGCTCCTAAAGCATTTACAAATTGTCCACTGAATTGATCAAATCTGAACTGCCTCTAACATGATTTATTTTTTGCATTTCCATATCTATGTTTTTTTCAACTGAAACACTGTTTTATTATAAATAGCTTATTACTTATGACATAGGCTGAGATAACAGCTCTTAACTGACATTGACTGAGAGAGAGACTCTGAGGCATTCAGGACTGGTACCTCTGCACCTTCATAAACTTCTAACTTCAGACTTTATCTGTCATCTTCTTAACTCTAGCCCAGCTTAAGTCATATTTTCCATGAATTACATGTATTTTCTATACAAGCACAATTTTATAGTTTTCTTTTGCCCCAGCACACACCAGATTCAGATAAGCAAATTGTTTCAGCCAAAACACAAGCTTATTTTCTAAAATCAACACATCAGCTTCTAGTTCTTTCATGGTCAACACTAACAAGCTTTTGTTTAATCAAATGCCTTTTTTACGCATTTTACATCTAGCAACTGTTAATCCCCTAACACTGCTTCTGCTTAGCCTATGTGGTCTTTATAAAAATAATAATGTTTCAAATTTCATCTAAATGTTAGTTGTCAGGTTCTCAATTACCATAGTTTAATATCTGATTAAATTTTCATAGTAGATAATCAATCTCCAATTGTGATTCACACTAACTTTTACGTGGCTATCACGCTCTGCTTATGATACATTTTGATACACCTACATCTTTTGCAGTTATCATTTTAAATCATACTTTTAGTTACTTTTACAATTTTACAACTCATATCATTATCTGTAATTTTACATCAACCATTACTTATTATCGATCGTTTCTTTAAAAGGATAATTTACAACTTCAATCTTTTGACCTTATTTTTATCTCCTATTCTTTCTCTGACGAAAATGTTAATATCGTCATATTAAACACTGATCTACTTTCAAACTCACATTATCACTTTCTTTCACATTCTTTGCAACACCCTCAACTACAGCTTCAGACCCCTTGATCATTGTGAGCTTGCAAACGGCTCTAACTTACTGCACACCATTAAAGCAGTGTGTCCCAATCAGGAATGCAAACAGAGCTGATAAGCAGTTCTCTGTATTCTTTTACAGTCCACCAATGGCGGATTCAATCACAATAGCCGAATCATAATCTTTATCATTATCATTGGCAGAACAGTAATTTCCATAAGCTGCACGGAAACGCTCAAAATATTTTAAGTTGTTTTCACAAAGTTTTTGTTTAACTTTAGTCATACTTGTCTAGGGAAATGATCCCCGACCCAGAATTTCCGTAATAAAACTGACTGTCTTTACATCTTACTAATTTGGTATTTGCATCAACACTAATTACAGAACAACATATCTAACATCCGGTAGCCGGGCTAAATAAACAATCACTGTTCCATACTCCCAGTATAGCTGGTCTCTCAGTCCCTCCTCAGTTATTAGATACAGACATTGTCTACAATCATAAATACCAGGATATATGCATTTGTTTTATTTTTTTATTTTTATAAAACTAATTTCCAATTCCTTTTATAATAAACGAAGGTTGATATTTAATCTATCTTTTCACTACCCCCACTATAGACCCTTTAGGTTCAAAAACACAATGGTTATCAAACTAAAACTAAACATCATCTGCAAATCTCTTTAAAGTGAGAGTTTCAGAGCTGAGCTGTTTACAGCATTTGCTCTTTTCTGTCTCACTATCATGACTGTTCAGTTACTCTTCATACAGTATAAAGAAATTTAGCATGTCATCAATTTGATTAACACTGGTTTGAAAGCTTATACTTCTATCAAATGGTTAGTCTGCAGATTCAACTTATTATTATCATTATTCCTCGGTCCCACTTATCTCTACTGTTCCACAGAAACCACAAGATTATATTACTTGTCTCAGTCCCAATATTACACAGACAGCTATCATAGCCGCTCGATCCTTCAACTCTTGTTATAAAAATATGGCAATCTATTCTTCAATACCCTTGTTTTCATAACATTAATACGAAACGGCACATTCACATCATTTCAATTATTATTTTATCATTAAAACGTCCTGGTTGCGTATGCAACCCACCGTTCCCTGAAGGAGGGAAACGGAGGACGTAGTCTACGGTCGACTGAAATGTGATCACGCCAGGTAGCCTATTGTCTTCGAGTATTATTGAACGAGCCAATACACATTGGCGTGCGAGATCTGCATCTCACACTCCGCCCCGCAGCGCGGGTATAAATACGGAAGTAGATGCACGCACCATTTGCTTTTCGCTGAGGAGCCGAGCGTAACTCGGAGTCAGCGGTGGTCCAGCGGTAGTGGCAAGGGGACTACGTCCTCCGTTCCCTCCTTCAGGGAATGGTGGGTTGCATACGCAACCAGGACGTTCCCTTTCAGTCGATAACGTCAGACATAGTCGACGGTCGACTGAAATGGGATCACCCTTTGAACACGCCACTAACGCTGCCACCTTCCAGTGCCTAGACAAAAGCCATCTGATCCTCCCGACGTTTTAGCGGAAAAGGACAGGGCTTAGGCCAGGAAGTTGCTGCTGTTCCACAAGACCCACTCAGTTAGACTTGGTAACACTGGGAAAGCGTGCCCAACATCGGAAGGAAGGGACGCTGCGGAAGCCCAACCAACACCGAAAAAAGGGGGGGGGGGGGGGAATACGCATATGAACTGGGCGGAGGACCGGGCTGTATAACATATGGAATATCACTGGGGTGGCTCCAGCCTAGAGAGGGGGGAGACAACACCGATTTACAGTGACGGCAGGACTCTGCCAAGGGAAAGACAAGGGCTCACCTTGGGGAACCGTATTGTGGAAGAATACACATATGGACCCAGCCTAACACGGGTTCCACACTGCATACGAGTGGTAGGCGTAACACCGGACGTTCCGCCACGTCCGACGTTGGAGGGGTGCGGAGGAGCTCAACAGGTTCCGGATAAGGGAATTCAACTGGAGCAAAATGGCGCACGTATAAGGTCCGTAGGAGGGGAATGGCGCAGCAAGCCGACACTGAACCGGGGCTCACGGTGTTACTGGCTTCTATGAGAAGAGAGCACACAGGAAGCAACCGGTTCGACACGTAGGCTATAGAATCTAGCAAACGTATTAGGTGTCGCCCAGCCCTCAGCTCTACAGACATCTGTCAGCGAGGCACCCTGCGCCAACACCCAAGAAGTGGCAACACTCCTTGTGGAGTGAGCTCGCAGTCCGGGGGGACAGGGTTCACCTTGGGACTCATACGCCAAGATGATGGCATCCACTATCCAGTGGGCCAACCTCTGCTTGGAGACAGCCTTTCCCTTCCGCTGATCTCCGTAACAGACGAAGAGCTGCTCTGAGGTCCGAAAGCTTTGCGTTCTGTCCACGTATAAGCGCAGAGCGCGAACGGGGCAGAGAAAAGCGAGGGCTGGGTCTGCCTCCTCCGGGGGCAGCGCTTGCAGGTTCACCACCTGGTCCCGAAAGGGGGTGGTAGGAACCTTGGGCACATATCCAGGCCGGGGTCTCAGGACAACGTGAGAGTTAGCCGGCCCGAATTCCAGGCACGATTCGCTGACCGAAAATGCGTGCAGGTCCCCTACCCTCTTGATGGAGGCCAAAGCAAGCAGGAGAACTGTCTTTTGGGAAAGAATTTTTAACTCTGCTACCTGCAAAGGCTCGAAGGGCGATCTCTGCAGTGTGGCTAGCACCAGAGATAAGTCCCAAGAGGGTATAGACGGGGGCCGAGGCGGATTCAATCTCCTCGCTCCCCTCAGGAACCTGACGATCAGATCATGCTTCCCCAGGGATTTCCCGTCTACTGCATCGTGATGTGCGGCAATAGCGGCAACATACACTTTGAGTGTGGAGGGGGACAGCCGACGCTCCAAAGCCTCTTGCAGGAAAGAAAGCACGGAAATGATCGAACACCTTCGGGGGTCTTCTCTGTGAGAAGCACACCACTCAACGAACAGGTTCCACTTCAGGGAGTAAGCAAGCCTCGTAGAGGGAGCTCTCGCTGAAGTGATGGTATCTACGACTGCCTGTGGTAGATTACCTAGAACCTCCACGTCCCGTCCAGGGACCACACATGGAGTCTCCAACAGTCTGGACGCGGGTGCCATATGGTGCCCCGTCCCTGAGAGAGTAGGTCCTCTCTCAGAGGAATGGTCCAGGGAGGAGCTGCCGAGAGGAGAAAAAGTTCGGGGAACCAGGTTCGGTTGGGCCAATAAGGGGCAACTAGCAAAACCTGCTCCTCTTCCTCCCTGATTTTTCACAGTAGTTGTGCCATCAGGCTCACTTGGGGAAACGCATACTTGCGGAGGCCCCGGGGCCAGCTGTGAGCCAGTGCATCCGTGCCGAGGGTCCCCTCGGTGCGGGAATAAAACAACTGGCAATGGGACGAGTCCGGAGAGGCAAACAGATTTATCTATGCGGCCCCGAAGTGGTCCCATATCAGCTGGACCGCCTGGGGATGGAGTTGCCATTCCCCGGAGGCCACAATCTGTCGTGAGAGCTCATCGGCGGCACAATTAAGCAGGCCAGGGATGTCAACGGTACGAAGCGACCTCAGATGCTTCTGACTCCATAGGAGGAGGTGGCAGGCGAGTTGTGACATGCGACGGGAACGTAGACCACCTTGGCTGTTGATGTAAGCAACGGTCGCCGTGTTGTCCGTACGGACCAGTACATGCTTGCCGAGCAGCGTCGTCTTGAGGCGTCTCAAAGCAAGGAGCACTGCTAACAACTCGAGGCAGTTGATGTGCCAATGCAGGTGGGACCCCGTCCAGGTGCCAGCTACTGCATGCCCGTTGTACGTGGCCCCCCAGCCGGTGTTGGAGGCGTCCGTGGAAACCACAGCATGCCTGGACACTTGTTCTAGGCACACACCGGCCCGGAGAAACAAAAGGTCCGACCACGGGCTGAGGGTTTGGAGGCAGGCCGGGGTGATTTTCACACGGAGCATGCCTCTCTGCCACGCCCACCACGGGACTCGGCCGCGAAGCCAGTGCTGGAGTGGTCTCATATGAAGCAGGCCGAGCGGCGTAACTGCGGCTGCGGCTGCCATTTGCCCCAGGAGCCTCTGAAATTGTTTCAGAAAAACCACTGTACTGCTCTTGATGAGATTCAGGCAGTTCAGCACCGACCGGGCGCGATTCTCTGTGAGGCGCGCCGTGTGTTGGACCGAGTCCAGCTCAAAACCGAGAAAATTGATCCTCTGCACGGGGGCGAGTTTGCTCTTCTCCCAGTTGACCTGAAGACCCAACTGGCTGATGTGGTGGAGCAGCAAATCCCTGTGTTCGCATAACTGCTCCCGAGACTGCGCTAGTATGAGCCAGTCGTCGTGATAGTTGAGAATGCGAATGCCACGCTCTCTCATGGGAGCGAGGGCTGCCTCCGCAAGCTTCGTAAAGACACGGGGTGACAGGGCCGGCCCTAAGGGTAGGACTTTGTACTGATACGCCTGAACCTCGAACGCGAAACGCAGGAATGGCCTGTGTCGCAGCAGGATGGAAACATGAAAGTACGCGTCCTTCAGGTCTATCGCTGCAAACCAATCTTGGGGAAGGACACATTGGAAGATGCGTTTCTGCGTTAGCATTCTGAACGGGAGCTTGTGGAGGGCCCGGTTCAGGACTCGCAGGTCCAAGATTGGTCGTAACCCACCACCTTACTTGGGTACAATGAAGTACGGGCTGTAAAAGCTGGTCTTCATATCGGCTACAGACACCGGCTCTATCGCGTCCTTCGCCAGCAGGACAGCGATCCCCGCGCGCATGACAGGAGCAGATTTGCTCGACACCGAAGTGTGGCGAATGCCACTGTACCTGGGCGGACTCCGGCGGAACTGAATCGTGTAGCCGAGCCTGATGGTACGGAGGAGCCAGCTGGACGGGTTGGAGAGCACCTTCCAGGCCTCGACGAACCAGACCAGGGGGACCAGAGGCACCACAGGCATACCCGGAGTTGGGCAGCGAGGTGGAGGACAGGGACCTGGCTGCCAAAAGGCCCGTGGGCGACCCGAAGCGGGGTCTGAGTGAGCCGTGCTGCACTTACCTGACTCCACGGGGCAACAGAGGATGGGTGAGAAGGCGGATGACCGGGTCCTCGAACGCATCGTGTTGCCACAGGGTCGCAAACCGCCAGCCTCGCCCTCTTGGGACCCAGGGACGGAGAAATTCGCTCTTTCGACAATTTGGGTACCACTGGACTCCGGAGAGCCAATGGTGGAACGGTGACCATCTGAAGAGCTAGTCCCCCATCCCTCGGTGGCCTGTCTCAGGAATGCTTCTGACACTTGCCCCCTGGCTGGGCAGTGACTGAGACAGACCGGGCGGCCTGCCTGCTGCTGGTTCTACGCTGGGGCCTGGGTGAAGGCTGTTGCGGAAACCCCGCGGAACCGGAGTCAGCGGCAGGGGGACGCCCTCGGCGATGAACGGGCGGAGGGACTATCACCGGCGGCAGGGTGGAGGCAACAGCGGGCCACTGGGATAGGGTGTGTCGGGGAGCCTCCGTCCGAACCTGGGTGGCAGAGAACTGTTGGGCGCAGCTCTCCGCCACGTCGCCGAACAACCCAACCTGGGAAATTGGGGAGTCCAGGAACCGAACCTTGTCCGTATCCGCCATCTCAACCAGGCTGAGCCAACGATGGCGTTCCTGGACCACCAAGGTGGACATCGCTAGACCGACCGCACATGCCGCGACACTCGTACTCCGGAGGGCGTGGTCAACGGCAGTGCGGAGCTCACTCATGAGCGCCCGGTCTAAACTACCCTCGTGCATGTCCCTGAGTGTCTTGGCCTGGTAGTTCTGCATCAACGCCAAGGCATGCAAAGAGGAAGCGGCTTGCCCGCAAGCTCTGTAAGCTCTGACCGCCAATCCTGACGCAAACTCACAGGCCAGCGAGGGGAAACAAGGATCCCCCATCCAGGATGCAGCGGCCGTTGGACATAAGTGAGTCGCAACAGACCGCTCCACTGGAGGGATAGCCTCATAACCCTTCACCGCTCCTCCGACAAGGGTAGTGAGGAAGAACTACTTAAGTCGTTTTCAGCAGTAAAAGGTGCCGTCCACGACCAAGTAAGCTCTTCATGCACTTCGGGAAAGAAGGGCACTGGGGCGGCGGGCTGAGAACCAGCACGGCCCGCCCCGAGATACCAATCATCCAACCGAGACTGAACAGGACACGGTGCAGGGTTCCACGCGAGCCCGACAGCCTCGGCGGCCCGTTTCAGCATAGCTGACAATTCTGGATCCGGCTCGGGCAACATTGAACACCCAGAGGGAGACAACGCAGCCGAGTCGTCATCTCCAGAAGTCAGCTCACCCTCCGATGCTGCAATCAACGTCCTGTCCTCCAGGGGAGCCCCGAGTGAAACCGCTGGCCGACCCATTACAGATGGACCAGCGGACAACACCGGAGGCTCCAATGGCAGCAGTGGAAGGGAGGGGTGAGGAGCCCACAGGGAATGGTTACCGGGCGGGACATCCAACACTACCCTCCGGTCAACCATCCCACACAGCACCCGTGCAGGGTGGGGCGTGGTAATGGGGACTCACTCTCCGCGAACGAAGGCGAGTCTCGCCCTCAACACTGTGACAGTCATGTTCCCACAGTGAAAACATGAGCTGTCCACAAAAGCTGTCTCAGCGTGCTGTAAGCCCAAACACGTGATACAACAATTGTGACCATCAGAGAGAGACAGGGAACGACCGCACCCAGAAACGTACGGGCGGAATGACATCTTGAAAAAGACGCAAACGCACCCGTGTTGCTCTTTTAGGAAGTGAAAAACTCTCACCAGTGCCGGAGCACACAGGGGAATGACCACGGCAACACAAACACAGGAATGGTGCACCCTGTGTCAGTGAAGCACTCACTTTCTCGCCCTCAACCGACCGTCAGACAAACAAACACAAACAGAAACTTGGTTGCTGTGAGAACAGCAGTTGAGAGCTTGAAGCTCGCGATCACCGCTGCACTCGCGCTGCAAACACCGACACCAGGAGAGACTTCCCAAAGAAGCGCCGACACACTCGCTCGTTGTACAACAACACTCTTCAGATCCAGACATGAAGCTCAGCTCCGAAGCGAAAGGCAAATGGTGCGTGCATCTACTTCCGTATTTATACCCACGCTGCGGGGCGGAGTGTGAGATGCAGATCTCGCACGCCAATGTGTATTGGCTCGTTCAATAATACTCGAAGACAATAGGCTCCCTGGCGTGATCCCATTTCAGTCGACCGTCGACTACGTCTGACGTTATCGACTGAAAGGGAACATAGAATTGTTCCCCATTTTGTTTAATGAAACATTCCTTATCGTCATATCACATTAATTCCTGTTAATCATACTCAATGCCTTATTATTTTTATCAGAATCTTTTCATACCATTTCAACTTAATTTTACTTAACGGGCTTATCATAAATAGTTCCATAAAAGTTTATCAGAAATTTTATTTTCATAAAATACTTTCTTCTACTATATTTCTTTCTACATCCTCAGTTCTACATGCCAATTCTTTCTTCATATTCAGGCCTACATGCTAATTCTTTCTGCATTTTCAGTCCTACATGCTTTTCTTTCTTCGTTTTCAGTTCTACATGCTTATTCTTTCTTCACTTTCAGTTCTACATGCTTATTCTTTCTTCATATTGAGTTCCCTCCTATCTGCTTCCTCAAGCCAACAATCTGTCTGCTCACATTCTTTACACACATGACGAAAACAACCGCGACAACTCTGTTGCTTTTCACTGCTTTTCTTTAACTGACTTTTTTTCACAACATTCAGTCTTATTTTGCTCAGTGTCCCTTCTTCAGGAAAATCATGATATTTGATCAACTTTTCCTATGTCCAACATACATTTATGTCCGTAATTCTTTTTTTTTCATTTGACCGAAAAACTGGTGTGTAAAAACTTATCTAGCTTAGGCCTACTGTAAAATGATCCCATACTGGCTGAACTGTATCTCTCCTGGATTTTCCCTCGACGCGCGCGCCTAATAATCTGTCGAACGTCTTCAACAGACCCGGTTCTGTCACCTCGATCCGGCAAGGTTAGCAAATATGCTCTGTAATTACGGTTTACTCAAAATTCAATTCAATTAGATTCAAAGCAGCTTAACAGAAAGTGCATTTCAGCTTTTCAACGCTCGATAGCATGGTTCCTATTAAAGATTTTGTTACGAGCCAGTTTTCGGCATAAAATTGGCCCGACTTCCTCAGGTTCCAATAAAAATTTTTTAGTAAACCAATTAATCAGTCGTGGTGCTTCCATCCACTGCGGCTCTTCCGTCCGCTTTAAGAATGCCCGTAACTACCTCAATTTACCCCTCGAAAACCTTCCCCTGCCCGTACCAAAGAGATAGTTCCAGCCACTATGGTTCACTCACAGTTATATCAAATTACATCGCAGAAAAAAATAATTTTACTGTCTCTTACCCGAGATGCTTTTACTGCCACTCAGTTCTTTCTGATTCCAGTGGGTTCCTCCTAGCCCTGATAGCAGTTTTGGCTCTCCTCTCTCAATTTGGCGAGGTAAGATCAAAGCCTGTGCTTTGAGATGATCAGTTTGTCAAATCCGCTGTCAGGACCAGAAGAAAACCTCAAGGAATCCGACTTCTGACACCAATTTGTTGCGGCAAAAACAATAGCTAACAAAATAGCATCACAGCATAAGAGACATCAGGATTCAAATTGTCCTTAAAATATATTTATTCTTGCAAGAATAGGACCCAGTCGCCCACACAGTCCAACTGCAGGGTGAGTGAAGACATTTCAGAGTTGCTTGGCTTGCAGTTTTATAAGGTTCCTCAAAGCTACCTGTTAGGATATCTTTCTCCTTCAGCATACAATATAACAGTCTATGTACATTTCTTTATTCTAGCCAGCACAACTGCCACATTCTTTGCCATTTGTGTAAGCTAAAACATCTGGTATTCATTAATGGAGGATGGAATCGCCTCCTCCCCTGAATGTTCGTTCTTTCTATACATTGTGTGTTTGAAAAGCTTCTAGGGTCCCCGGGATATGTTGGAAATCTAACATGATACTGCCCATATAAAGAAAGCTGTTATATAACGTCTATATGATATCTATGATGTAATGTTTGATTTTATTGGTTAGACTTGTATTCTTTTCTTTAAGACTTTCACTATAAAAAACCCCAGACAAAGAATATTGGGTCGAGCTTCTACTCCAGCCGGTGCCGGTGTATTGTATTATCTATTCACAATAAAAGACCAAGATTTGGGGCACTTTTCGTTTGGACCATTTCATTTCCATTTCTAACAATTTGGGTTGCTAGTCCGGGATTTCTCCAGTCAGGTAAGAATTAATTTTTTTTACAAAAGAAAAGGTTGATTCTTCCTGTCTGCTGAGAAAAATTTGATCTATAGTGCCGTGATTTTTACCATATTTGGTGAAATTTGTTTGTTTGTCCGTCGTATATGCGGGACGTTTGTCCGTCGTATGTGCGGGACGTCTGTCCGTCGCATAAATAAATGCGGGACGTCTGTCCGTCGTATAAAAAATACGGGACGTTATATCCTCGTGTTTGTGATCGAACGCGGGAAGAACGGAAGGAAAATTGATTACTTTCCTCCATTTGGAAATAGATTTGACACAGAGATATTCGGTTTTTCTCTTGCAAATTCTATTTCGATTTACCTTTGGTCTTGGTTATGGATAAATAATACATTATTTTTTTGTGTCTTTCTCTTCTCTCTTATCTCTCTCTTATTTCTCTCTTATTCCTCTCTTTATTGGCCAATTTACCAACACAATTAATTTTAAACTGCATGTTTTTCTTTGTTTTCTATTTGGCCATACTGTAATTTGTTTAAGTTGCATAACGGAGAAATTTTTGTGTGTTGATTATGGGGTATAAAATTAGTCCAACGTTAGAAGATGAATCTCCGAAAGATTTTATGATTTACGGAGCCATATTTGTCCAATTTAGCTGGCTGGTCAACTGGTAAAACACAATTAGATCCGTTCCCTCGAGACGGCTCCTTTAAAGAAAATGACATACTCGCGGCAAAGGGCATGATTTTTGGAAATTGGGGCGACCCTGATTGGGACTATTCTTACATGAAACAGTCTTATAAAATCTGGAAAGACATGCAATGCTATTGAAACAAAGGTCCACAAAGAGTTGAGAATATTGGCAAAAATATGATTCCAAAAACTGAATTGGCTGTGAGAGAGAGTGCAGTTTCTGCCGTCCTTTCTTCTCCGGCCGAGAGAGACAGAAATTCTCTGTTAGAGAAGGAGCGCCTCTTGTAGCCTATGGAGGAGGAAAAAAGGCTCTCACAGTCTGTGGAACAGAAAGTTGTTCCGCAGCCTGTTGTAGAGAAAACCCCCCTCCCTCCAAAATATGAGTGTTTTCCAACTCTTTCTGAACCGAGCAAAAACAGATTTTACCCCGATCTGACGACCGCGACTTTGTGTCCTTTTGTTGAAACTTCAGAAGGATTCAAAGTTCATCCGTTACAGATTTCTGAAGTGATGGCAATTTCTAAGGAATTGCCAGACCCAGCACGGTCACCACATCAATTTGTTTCGATGCTTAAACGGTTAACGGCTTACAGCCAATTTACTGGTCGAGACTATCGCTTCATTTTGACTTAAACATTGCCTGCTGACATTACAGAGGAAGAATTAATTGATGAGGTTGATCTGTTAGACCCAGTAAACGACGCACCACCCGTCCGGAGTATTGTGTTTAAAGATTCGGAACCTGTTGATTTGTCCGACCCCACGAGCGCATTTAGAATAGCTGATTATGGAGATTATAATCCCGACTGGATTTGGGCCAGTCCTGGTAAACTGAAACTATTTTTCAAACAACTGACTGCATTTTTAGTGAAGCTGTCTTCTGCTAAACAGGACATTTAGCATGCAGCGAACACAAAGCAGAAATTGGGAGAAACTCCGCTTGCATTTTTTAATCGATTTTGAAATGCTTGGGTTCACAAATCTGCGATTCCTATTGATGAGGATAATTGTTTGTTGTCTGTGAACACGTTTTTGAATAACATGCACAACGAGACTGCACAAATGATTCGTATCACTACAACTAACATTAGCAACATTTCTGTTGAATGAATTGGGAAGATGCTTGCGTGAACTTTCGTCTGCTGGGGCATTTGACAACTCCAGAGGAAAAGTTCCCGCAATATTTCAAGTTAGTTCCGCTGTCCAAAATCGCCCGCCACCCAATGCCAGAAGGGACATAAAGTGTTTTTTTCTTTGGGTTGCGCGGACACACGCAACGCTTTTGCAAGAAGAGAGCTGAGAGATTTCAGCGCAATAATGATAAACAGATGTTCAGGCGCTCTGATGGCCCGATGCCAAAACCCCCTCCCTTTCTTACTCTCTCTGAACGGCAGAGGCCGGTGTACCTGACTTCATGGACACAGAAATGACTGTGCCAGGAGCCTTCTTCTGATCACTTTTCACTGATTTCAATGAGTTATGAGAACAAGTCAAATGTTTTGCCCTTTATCGAATTGAATGTTGACCGCAAACCATATGTTTTTTTAATTGACAGCGGCGCCTCCATCTCATCGCTGTCTTCTAATGTCTATAAAGGCCCCGTCACGGGTAGAAAACTAAATTCTATAGGGATAGACAATGTTCCAGTGGTTTGTAATTTGACACCAACTTTACCGGTTACTTCTAATGATGTACCATCTGTTCAAAATGCATCAGTTTGCGATAATTCCTGATTCTCCATTCTGCTTGTTAGGAAGAGATCTAATGCACAAGTTGGGTGTTAAATTGGAATTTGACTCTGACTCTCTGCAACTCATGTTTCCAGCAGCTTTTTCTCTTACGACCGACACAGGAAGTGCTCCCTTCGAGGATGTGTCTGCAACTGAGCTCGAACAGGAAGTTGCTGGGGTAAACCCGAAACTGTGGGCGGCGCATAAGGATGACGTAGGCCTACTTGACTTTCAACCTTATGTGGCCAATTTGACAACGAATAGGCCTATGTTTCAAAAACAATATCCGCTTTCAAAGGAAAAAGAGGAGGGAATTCGATTTCTCATTGATCAGTTTCTGGCTCAAGGCATTCTGGTTCCCATTCATTCACCTTACAACACACCAATTAATCCAATCAAGAAAGCAAATTGTTCTTGGCGCTTAACGCAAGACTTGAGAAAAATTAATGATTTGATAAAACCACTTGCTCCTGTCACGACCGCTAGTTTCCCCGTTCACACACAAAGGTCGAGCTCTCCCGAATACTGACGGGTTCTGGAAATACAAATCCCACCATGCTTCACTCAGGCACTGATTACACCCTCACCTGTGGATAATGATCACGCTCACAGCTGCACCTCATCCCCAGCCTTATATATTCTCACGCTCACTGCTTGGTCACTGCGAAGTATTGTTTCACCATTGTGTTCAATTCCAAGCGCTTTCCCCGATTGTGATCCTGCCTGTGTGTTTGACCAACTGCCTGTTCTCTGGATCTTCTCCTGTCTGCCGCCTGCCCACTGACCCTACTGCCTGTTCTCTGGATCTTCTCCTGTCTGCTGCCTGCCCACTGACCCTACTGCCTGTTCTCTGGATCTCATCCTGTCTGCTGCCTGCCCAGATCTCCTGCCTGGTTTCCTTTATGCTACTGTCTGCTCTATTCCATTGATTCTCGCTGGTACTGGACCCTTGCCTGTTGACTCTGCTTTTCCTCAATAAACTGTTGCAAATGGATCTGACTGTATCTGATGACTCACAACAGAATACTTCGCCGGACGAAGATCTAGCAACGGTATCTACGTGGTCAGCCGCTTATTCTGCTCAAGCCAATCAGCTCGCGGCTCACCATCACCAGTTAAACCACTTAACCACGCTAACTGAGGAGTTAATTAAAGCGGTCCGAGCGTTACAAACCTCATCCGCCGACTCATCTTCGGGGTCCGCGCCTCCTTCCGCGCCGCGCACTCCTGAGCCTCAACCCTCCGCGGGTTCAAACCCCCGTCTTGCTCTTCCCGAGAAGTACGACGGAAACCCAAGTAATTGCAAGGGTTTTATCCTCCAGTACACAATGTATCTGGCCCAACAACCCATGTCTCATCCCACTGATGACAGCAAAATCGCCTTAGTATTCTCGCTGCTCACCGGTCGCGCCCTCGATTGGTTCACAGCAGTATGGCGACCGGATGGTTCCTCCTTCCCCACCTTTGCTGATTTCCTTCAGAAGTTTCGGGCGGTCTTCGAACATTCCAAGGAGGGTAAGGGAGCGGAGGACCGTCTCCTGGAAATCGTGCAGGGTCGGTCAACAGCCGCTGATTATGCTCTCGAATTCCGCACCCTCGCGGCTCAGACGGACTGGACCAACAATGCATTGAAGGTGGTCTTCCGGCGAGGCTTAAACCATGAGCTGCAAGCCGAGCTGGCCTGTCGCGATGAGGGAAAGGACCTTGATCAATTCATTCACTTATCTATCCAAATAGACCACCTCATGCGAGCTCGTCGTCCCGGCCAGCGACTTATGTCTTCCATCCGCAACTTTCCCTTCCCTCGAGGTTCTCACTCTGCGTCAACAGAGACCAGCGAACCCATGCAGATAAATACCTCCCGCCTGACTCCAGAGGAGAAGGAGAGAAGAAGGTCTCAGAATCTATGTCTGTACTGCGGAGGGGCTGGCCACTTTCGTCTCCACTGTCCCACACGACCACCTCTGAGAGATGTAGCACCGGTGAGTCTAACTATTGATTCTCTCAATCCCAATTCCTGTGTCTCTGTACCCCTTGAGTTAATGATTAATGGCCAAGCAGTGTTTACGTCCGCCTTAATTGATTCTGGGGCCGCTGGGAACTTCATGTCCCGAGATTATGCCAGGCGTCACAAGATTGCTCTGATTCCCTGTTCTTGTCCCCTCGCAGTCGAAGCAGTCGATGGGCGGCCGCTAGGCTCTGGCCTGGTCACCCACATCACTCAGGAAGTTCGCATGCAGACTGGTGCCCTTCACCGTGAGACCATTCAATTTTTCGTATTACATGCTCCACACACACCTGTCATTCTGGGCCTGCCCTGGCTCCGTAAGCACGATCCTCATATCCAATGGGCAACTGGTCAAATCATCTGCTGGGGGAGGAACTGTCATACTACCTGTCTCACCACTGTTACACCCTTACCAGTCCTGAGTATCACTGAGCCCCAAGAGTACACTATTACGAATCATCTTCCATCTGTATATCACGATCTGTCAGAGGCTTTCAGCAAAACGAAGGCTTCAAGGCTTCCTCCTCACCGCGCCAATGATTGTGCCATTGATCTGGTGCCAGGGGCTGTTACTCCCAGGGGTCGCATCTTCCCGCTCTCTCAACCTGAGACCGAGGCCATGCGAAGATATATCGAGGAGGAATTGGTGAAAGGCTTCATTCGGCCTTCAACGTCCCCTGCATCGGCAGGTTTTTTCTTTGTTCAGAAGAAAGACGGCGGTCTCCGACCCTGCATTGATTATAGAGCTCTCAATGACTGCACGACCAAATTCCGCTACCCACTACCCTTAGTGCCTGCCGCCCTGGAGCTCCTTCGCAAAGCCAGAGTCTACACCAAACTAGATCTGCGGTGTGCCTATAACTTGATCCGCATTCGCGAGGGAGACGAGTGGAAAACCGCCTTTTCCACCTGCACGGGGCACTATGAATATCTAGTTATGCCATTCGGCCTGGCGAACAGTCCAGCGGTCTTCCAGTCCTTTATCAACGAGGTATTTCGGGATATGCTCCATCGAACCGTCATCGTTTACATTGATGACATCCTAGTTTATTCAGACAACTTAAAAGACCACATTCTTCACGTCCGGGCAGTCCTCCAGAGACTCATTCAGCACCAACTTTACGCCAAGATTGAGAAGTGCGAATTCCACCAAACCTCTACCACCTTCCTAGGCTATGTCATCAGTCCCGAAGGCGTGGCTATGGATGAGGGTAAGGTCAAGGCCGTTGTAGAGTGGCCGCAACCCACCACTCAGAAGGCGTTACAACGGTTCCTTGGGTTTGCGAACTTCTACCGACGCTTCATCAGGAACTTCAGCACGGTGGCTGGGCCTCTGACCTCGCTGGTGCGGAAGAACACAGTACGTCTCCCTTGGAATAAGGACGCAACCCACGCCTTCAACCAACTCAAACACCGATTCACTACGGCTCCCATCCTGCACCACCCAAATCCGGAGTTACCGTTTGTAGTTGAGGTGGACGCCTCCAACACGGGCTTGGGCGCCATCTTGTCCCAACGGCAAGGATCTCCCTCCAAGTTGCACCCCGTCGCCTACTACTCCAGGAAGCTCAATGCAGCAGAGCGGAACTATGACGTGGGTGATCGGGAACTGCTGGCTATGAAGGCCGCTTTCGAGGAGTGGCGGCACTGGCTGGAGGGGGCCTCACATCCCTTCACGGTATTTACGGATCACAAAAATCTAGAGTACCTCCGTACAGCCAAAAGGTTGAATCCCAGACAGGCCAGATGGTCTTTGTTCTTCAATCGGTTTCAGTTTACGGTCACTTACCGTCCCGGGTCAAAGAATACTAAAGCAGATGCAATGTCTCGCCAGCACGACCCGGACCTGACCTTCCAGTCCCCTGAAACCATCCTGAACCCCGACCTTGTTCTCTGCCCAATCCAGTGGGATATCGAGACCGAGCTCAGCCAGGCCAACGCCCAGGAAGAAGTTCCCCCAGAATGTCCTCCAGATAAGGTTCACGTCCCCGAGGCATTCCGAAGACGAGTCATGGAACACGTACATGCTCTTCCCAGCTCTGGGCACCCAGGAATAACGGCAACCATCCAACTCCTTCAAAATCACTATTGGTGGTCCACGTTAGTCCACGATGCCACCCAGTTCGTCCAACAGTGCCAAAACTGTAACGCCCAGAAGGCGTCTCGACTACTGCCCGCCGGTCTACTTCAACCACTTCCAATTCCACAGCGCCCCTGGTCACATATCGCTGTTGACTTTGTCACCGACTTGCCCTCTTCCAACGGTTACACCACCATCCTCACTGTGGTAGACCGTTTCTCTAAGGCCTGCCGCCTAATCCCACTCACCAAACTTCCCACTGCCCTACAGACGGCCGAACACCTCTGCAACTCAGTGTTCCGGTTCTACGGGCTGCCCGACGATATCGTATCCGATAGGGGTCCCCAATTCACCTCTCGAGTCTGGGCAGCCTTCTTCCAAATGCTTCAGGTTAACGTAAGCCTCACGTCCGGGTACCATCCCCAGGCCAATGGACAAGTCGAGCGCCTCAACCAGGAGATCATTCGGTTCCTTCGATCCTACTGCCACCTTCATCAGGAGGATTGGAGTCGGTACTTAATGTGGGCTGAGTACGCCCAGAACTCACTTAGAAAACCTTCTACGGGACTGACTCCTTTCCAATGTGTCCTCGGATTCCAACCACCCCTGTTCCCATGGTCCGGCGAACCAACGAATGTCCCATCTGTGGAGGATTGGTTAAAACGCAGTGAGGAGACATGGAACCTTGCACACACTCACCTCCAACGGGCCATCAACCGCTGCAAGAGACAGGCCGACCGACACCGCCGACCCAACCCGGAGTATCGGCCTGGTCAATGGGTCTGGCTCTCCACTCGAGACCTCCGTCTTCGGCTCCCCTGCAAAAAGCTCAGCCCGAGATATGTGGGTCCTTTCAAGATCCTTCGGCAGATCACCCCAGTGTCATATCGGCTTGCCCTGCCTAATCACCTCCGCATTGCTCCTACCTTCCATGTCTCGCTGCTCAAGCCAGCCACAGGGCCTATCGAGGGAGGAGAGGAGAGAGCCGCAGATTTGACTCCGCAATCCCTCTTGGTGGAGGGTGAAGAGACCTATCTAGTGCACGAGCTCTTAGACTCCAGGCGCCGGGGTGGCTGTCTACAGTATCTCGTTGACTGGGAGGGGTTTGGTCCAGAGGAACGATCGTGGGTCAACGCCAAAGATATTCTGGATCCCACGCTTACCCAAGAGTTCCACCCAAACCACCCAACAAGACCGGCCCCTCGACCACGTGGTAGACCCCGTCGTCGCCAACATTCTCGCGCCGGGAGTCGCTCGCAGGGAGGGGGCTCTGTCACGACCGCTAGTTTCCCCGTTCACACACAAAGGTCGAGCTCTCCCGAATACTGACGGGTTCTGGAACTACAAATCCCACCATGCTTCACTCAGGCACTGATTACACCCTCACCTGTGGATAATGATCACACTCACAGCTGCACCTCATCCCCAGCCTTATATATTCTCACGCTCACTGCTTGGTCACTGCGAAGTATTGTTTCACCATTGTGTTCAATTCCAAGCGCTTTCCCCGATTGTGATCCTGCCTGTGTGTTTGACCAACTGCCTGTTCTCTGGATCTTCTCCTGTCTGCCGCCTGCCCACTGACCCTACTGCCTGTTCTCTGGATCTTCTCCTGTCTGCTGCCTGCCCACTGACCCTACTGCCTGTTCTCTGGATCTCATCCTGTCTGCTGCCTGCCCAGATCTCCTGCCTGGTTTCCTTTATGCTACTGTCTGCTCTATTCCATTGATTCTCGCTGGTACTGGACCCTTGCCTGTTGACTCTGCTTTTCCTCAATAAACTGTTGCAAATGGATCTGACTGTATCTGATGACTCACAACAGCTCCTATTGTGCCAGATGTACAGACTATTATTAATTCTATCCCTTTAGAACATGCATTCTTTTCTGTTATTGATTTATGCTCCGCCTTTTTCAGCATTCCTGTTGACCAACAAACTCAGCCACTTTTTGCATTCTGTTTTCAGAATTGCCAGTACACCTGGACACGACTCCCCCAGGGCTTTCGGGATTCCCCGGCCATTTTCTCCGCTGTAGTGCACGCAACGCTGAAGGATGTCAGACTCCCTCCTGACACCTGCCTGCTCCAATCCGCTGATGACATTCTCGTCACTGGTACCTCTGCGGACATGTGTGCTGCTGCCACTACAATTGTCTGCAACATTTTAGCAGAGGCTGGTTTCAAGGCATCTAAGGAGAAACTTCAGTGGGTGCAGAGGAAAGTCAATTACCTTGGTCATGAACTGTCACAAGGCCAAGTTCGCCTGTCGGCGGACAGAGTCAAAGCCATCGCTTCATTCAAGCACCCTTCGACACAGAAGCAAATGCAAATTACTGTCGATTATGGGTGCCGAATTGTTCCATGTATGACAAAATCCTGCGAGACGCTACGGTGGATGACAAAGAGGACATTACATGGACAAGTGAAATGGACCAAGCTTTCAGACATCTGAAATCCTCACTGTTAAGGCCTCCCGCCCTCGGACTTCCATGCTACAAGCGGGATTTTCACCTGTACGTGCACGAAGATCGGGGCACAGCCGCGGGAATCCTGGCCCAAGAGCATTGGGGTACTTTCCGTCCAGTAGCTTATTTGTCTAAAACTCTTGATGCAGTGGCTTGGGGACTCCCGGCCTGTTTACGTGCAGTGGCTGCTGCAGCGATCATGGTAAAGGATGCTGAAAGGGTTGTTTTATCACATCCACTCACAGTTCACACATCACACCAAGTGGGCGCAATCATGCACAATATTTCTATTCAACATATGACTGCTCAACGCCGTTCTGGCTATGAAGCTATATTATTAGCAACTGCTAATTTAACGTTGAAAGTAACTTGGTCCTACTGTACATCTGCACAGGTTGTTGACAGATGGTGAATTTGAGAGTGATGACCACGACTGCCTGACCAGACTCCAAACTTCGACTGCCTGCAGGCCAGATGTGTCTCCATCTGTCCTGGAGGAGGGAGATAATTGGTATATAGACGGATCCTGTTTCAAGCCAAATGACAATTTATACTTGTGTGGATATGCTATTGTTGAATTACCTGATCGTGTAATTGAGGCATATTCATTGCCATTTAAATCAGCACAAGTAGCAGAATTAATTGCTCTAACGAGAGCTTGTCAATTGGCAAAAGGTCAGTGCATCAATATATACACTGACTCCAAATACGCGTACGGCGTTGTCCATGATTTTGCTAAATTGTGGGAAGAAAGAAATTTCAAAACCTCAGACGGAAAACCAATTTCCCATCACAACATCGTGGCCGAGCTCATCAGTGCAGCACAGCAACCATCGAAACTTGCTGTCATTAAAGTACCTGGTCATAAAACAGGTGATCAGATGAGGCTAAGGGGAACAGGTTTGCAGATGAAGTCGCGAAATGGGCTGCTAAAGAACTAATACTTAGTCCATACGTAAATGAAAAGAGCACCGAAGTGCCTATGACGAATTCGTCGCTGATTAATGATTTGGACATTAAAGTACTACAAGCTAATCCTACGCACGCCGATTTGATTCATTGGGCCACAAACGAAGTAAAACCAGATCAAGCTGGTATTCTAAGAGTCAAGCAGGGTAGAATCGCTGTACCAGCATCGACCGTTGTAATGCTGTGCAGGCATTATCACGGGGTATCACAAGTGTCAAACGAAAAAGTGATCCAAAATTTGAATCAGTCATACTACATAGCAAATGTTCGAAAGAATACTTTGTTGATATTGGATGCTTGCTTGGTGTGTGCACAAACAAACAGACACAAGTCAATCCCGCCATGACGCTTAAACGCATCCTGAGCTTCCTTTTCAATATTTACAGATCTATTTTACACACATGGCTCCATGTGGAAATCACAAATATTTGCTCGTGATTGTTGATCGATTTTTGAAGTGGCCAGAAGCTTTTCCGTGTGGTAAAGAAAACGCGCAGATGGTTGTAAAGGTTCTTGCAAAAGAAATTATACCGCGTTTCTGTATTCCAACCGTTATAGCAAGTGATAATGGAACTCTTTTGCTTCGAAAAGTCACACAATTATTAGCCAAAGAGCTTAATATTAATTGGCACTTCCACATTCCCTATTCGCCGCAATCATCAGGCAACGTAGAGAGATTTAACAAAACAAGCGTGTCTAGATACAGGCAGAAATTGGGTTGATTTGCTGCCTGCCGTATTGACGGAAATGAGAATGTCTCCATCGGCAACCACAAAAATGTCTCCATTTGAAATTCTGATGGGTAGACCTTTCCCGACCCCTTGGGTCAGAGGTCGCGCTGGCAATCTCTCCACAGGTGACACGGAGGTGATCATCGCGTTACGTGGATTCCCTAGTTAGAACGCTGAATGGCATAAATGGTGATGTCCCTCTCTCTCTCCCTCTTCCTTCAGAAAAGCCGACCCATCCTTTCGTTCCAGGACAACAGGTGCTGATAAGGTGTCTGAAGCCCACGAAACTCGGTGAGCCGAACTACTTAGGACCATCCACTGTTATCGCTGTGACGAGGACAGGTGTTCTGACTGACCTCCAGCCTCAGTGGATCCATGCCAGCCGAGTGAAAGCAGCTCCATCCCAGGGGAACGCATAAGCCTATGCGGAAGCGGTGATCGAAAGGAGAACGAGGAAGAGAAGTAGACGAAGAACGAGATTGCTGATTGAGATTAGCAATAATTATAACTTAATCCATTAAGATTCATCGTGCTATGAATACTGTTGTATTTTCGCAAGTATGCTTTGATGAACAGAACTGTCAAGTACTGATGATGATGAAGGATATTTCCTGTATTATTGTAACAGAATGAGTCTGCTGAAGAATGATGTGATATGATAATTCTATTATATGATAATTATCTTATCAAAGTGGCCATTGTTAGGATATCTTTCTCCTTCAGCATACAATATAACAGTCTATGTACATTTCTTTATTCTAGCCAGCACAACTGCCAGGTCTGTACATTCATTCTTTTCCATTTGTGTAAGCTAAAACATCTGGTATTCATTAATGGAGGATGGAATCTCCTCCTCCCCTGAATGTTCGTTCTTTCTATACATTGTGTGTTTGAAAAGCTTCTAGGGTCCCCGGGATATGTTGGAAATCTAACAGGATACTGCCCATATAAAGAAAGCTGTTATATAACGTCTATATGATATCTATAATGTAATGTTTGATTTTATTGGTTAGACTTGTATTCTTTTCTTTAAGACTTTCACTATATAAACCCTGTTTTTCACAACGGAGTCAATGTGATTATCACACTTCAGGTCCTGAGAGATGATAGTGCCCAGGAACCTGAATGACTCCACTGCTTCCACAGTGCTGTTCATGATGGTGAGTGGGGGGAGTGCTGGGCTGTTCCTCCTGAAGTCCACGATCATCTCCACTGTTTTGAGCGTGTCCAGCTCAAGGTTGTTATAACTGCACCAGACAGCCAGCTGTTCAACCTCCAGTCTGTAAGCAGACTCGTCACCGTTTTGAATGAGACCGATGACAGTGGTGTCATCTGCAAATTTCAGGAGCTTGACAGTGGGGTCTTTAGAAGTGCAGTCATTAGTGTACAGGGAGAAGAGCAGTGGGGAGAGAACGCACCCTTGGGGGGCGCCAGTGCTGGTGGTGAGAGTCCTGGATGTGTGTTTCCCCAGTCTCACTTGCTGCTGCCGGTCCGTCAGGAAGCTGGTGATCCACTGACAGATTGAGGATGGTATGGAGAGCTGGGTCAGTTTGGCTGTGAGAAGATCAGGCATGATGGTATTGAAGGCCGAACTGAAGTCCACAAATAAGATCCTTGCATAAGTCACAGGTCTGTCGAGATGTTGCAGGATACAATGCAGTCCCATGTTGACTGCATCATCCACAGACCTGTTTGCTCTGTAAGCAAACTGAAAGGGATCCAGCAGGGGTCCTTCAGGTGGGCCAACACCAGTCTTTCGAACGACTTCATGACCACCGACGTGAGAGCGACAGGTCTATAGTCATTAAGTCCAGTGATTTTGGGGTTTTTGGGGACCGGCATGATAGTGGAGCGCTTGAAGCAGCAGGGAACTTCACACTGCTCCAATAATCTGTTGAAGATCTGCGTGAAGACCAGGCCAGTTGGTCAGCGCAGGCTTTTAGACTAGCAGATGAGATGCCGTCTGGGCCTGAGGCTTTCCTAGTCTTCTGTTTTTTGAAGACTCTGCTCACGTCCTCCACACAGACCTTAAGCTCAGCTGATCTTCTTCTCAGCTGATCTTCCCATAAACCATCCACTAAAATCCCTTCTGGACACCTCTTTCAATTCCATCCTCCAAGCAGTCGCACCGAGAACCCTCCAAACATATTACACTGCGTGGAAATCTTTTAAGACATTTCACCTCACTCACAACCTGCCGTTTCCCGATTTTTCTCTTTTAGCCATTACATCCTTTATTTCTCACCTTAACAGTGTTAAAGGTCTCCAAGCCGGGTCCATAAAAAGCTACCTAAGCAGCATTCAATTTTTCCATTAATTAGCCCACGGTAAGCCCGCACCCACCTTAAATAACTCTCAAATGTCCCCTCTCATCAAAGGAATTCAAAGTACTCATCCCACTCGCCCGGATACCAGACAACCTATTACAATTGCTATACTCACCAAGTGTATCTCATCACTCCGTCTCGGATACCATTCCACCAACACCGCCCGCACACTAGAAGCCATGTTCATC
Organism: Siphateles boraxobius; assembly: GCF_051911475.1. Taxonomy (NCBI): domain Eukaryota; kingdom Metazoa; phylum Chordata; class Actinopteri; order Cypriniformes; family Leuciscidae; genus Siphateles; species Siphateles boraxobius. The sequence goes on from NW_027508975.1 coordinate 14,895,270, forward strand.
CTAGATTTCTATGGTTTTCTTTGCTGCTCCGAATTTGCAATCATATCTAAATATCGACACAACTATCCACCCTACAATTTCAGATTTACAGATCGTAGATAACGAAACGTTATCTTTCTTCATTAAACAAAGCAGAACAGATATTCCCGTCTCCCAGCCCCCTCCCGTTGGATGCTGCAAGAGCCCTCCTGGTCAAACGGTCAAGCTTGAAACTTTACAAATACCTTCTCGTGCCCTTCACTTTTTTGGGGGATTAATTTCACATAATTTTACGATTGCTGTCCTTCACAAATACCTTCTTTACAAATACCTTCTCGTGCCCTTCACTTTTTTGGGGGATTAATTTCACATAATTTTACGATTGCTGTAAAGTTTATTTGTAAAGCGCTTATCAGGCTTTTTTGGGGAATACTCTGGGTTTGGGCTGAATTCCGAGCTCGAAGCCCTCCCCCCGGACAGCACGCCAAACACACAAAATATCTCAGAGTCTTAACACAAGTCTGAATCTGATTCAGCATGAGCACACACCCCATTACAGTGGGAACTCTACATCATCTTCACTTCCAGAGTGTAACAGCCCTCTCTCCGATGCAGCGATTGACATCTATTCCTCCCCTGGTTGCCGTGACAACCCGAGCTGTCAGCCAGCAGCTCTACGGCACACGGCACGCTGAGCCTCAAGCCTTTGCGAGAAAGGTTTGAATAACATCTTGAAAAAGACAGTGTCAAACCGTGTATAGGACGATAGTGCAAGCCTGCTGTGAGCACTCACATTCTCATTGAAGTCGCAACATTCTGATCGGTGAAAACAGCTGTTTTGCTCTTTTTTTTTTTTACTGCTCGTGTGTCCCACTGTGTCATGAAAAAATGCCCGGTTCGCCCGTGACTAAAACCGCATTTTCTAAATGTATTCTGTTTTCTTTGCTTTTCTGTAAAATTTAAAATTCTAATAAAAATACTTTTTTTTATCGGTTGAGAAATGTAAACGTTATTGCAGATTTTGTCCAGAAAAACTCCCCATTTACTTGCATTTGTTTAAAGAGCGGCCTTGCCCGGATCAATATGATGGACTCCTTGATGTGTCACAGCAACGGTCCAAAGCGGCCAATGAGGCGTCTATGCTGTGGTCAAGCGGACATAATAAATAAGAAGGAAGATACACAAGAAACAGGTGAGCAGAATTAAAAACACAAGGCATAAAGGAGTGTAGCAAAGGGAAACAAGGAGGGGAGACAAGCAGAGCACTTATGGTCAACACAGAGGCCTTGCAGGGCGGAACCCTGAGACTCTGGGCATCACTGCATATTATTTACACTACAAAACTTTGACACCTACGACCTATGACACTATGACACCTACGACTACACAAGAATCATATAAAATGAGCAGTTAGAGAGACAACATATTTCAGATTCATTTGATCAGCTCACCCGTGAATTTAATGGTAAAGAAAACTGAAACATTTATCACATAAATAATATTACAATTTAGAAAAAAACAACATTATTATTGTTTTACATATGTTTTTGTAATTTGTTTATAATGTTAAATAATAGCGAAATTGATAATATGATCATTTTTATGAGGAAATTATCATTATGTAAAATTCGACACCAATATTGATTTGATAGAAATGTTGACATTTTTTTATTTCACTACAGATGATGGGACAGTTCCCGATTTGCCTTGTTGTTTTCTGGGCATTGCTTCTAATGACCATTTCTGGACAGGATGACAAAGGTGCATCAGAAGAGTGTGAGGATGCTCCCTTTGTTCCAGGGTACAATCTTGCTGGAGAGGGATTTGATGTTGTGACCATGGAGCGAAAAGGATCTTACGTGATTGACATGGAGAAATGGGATTTAGGAAACGGCACTTGTAAATTGCGCAAGAACAATTACATGAATGGAATAAAACAGAAGCTACCAGCTGCAGTTGTGTTCTGGAGGACCTTGCCAAAGTGTTCAATGAAAGTCTCCAGTCAGATCTTTGAATCAAGTGAAGCACTGGTCAATGATTCATCATCAGCACTCTCGGTCGGCTGGAAAGTTGGTTTAGATGTGAAGGCTGTTGGAGCTGCAGTTGGATTCACTCATTCCAGGGAAGCGAAATTTGGAATGAAAAAATCAAAAGAAGACAAATACAGTTTCACCAAACATGAAGTTTCATGCAGCTTTTACAGGTGAGAGAGCTGGGTTGATTTTCCTCATAGAATGACTTTGAAAAAAAAACAAAAAAACCTTTAATTGTAAATTGCTCCCTCTTTGATCCCACTGAATTCAAACATATTAACTGTTTCTTTACAGATATCGTCTAGGTAAAAAGCATCATCTTCATGCAGTGTTTCTTGAAGCAATCAAATCACTCCCTGCGTCCTACGATCCAGACGCCTACCACAACCTGATCACCACATATGGCACTCACTTTACAACAGGTGTCAAGTTAGGGGGGCAAATGAAAGCCATAACAGCCATCAAAACCTGTCAGGCAGCAGTGAGTGGGCTTACAGAAACTGCTGTGAAAGACTGTTTGGATGTTGAAGCCTCTGGTTCATACAAAAAAGCAACTGTGAAGGAAGAGAGACATTTTTGTAAAGAACTGAAAAAGAAGATGGGCACAAATCAAAAGTTTAGCAGCATGTTCAATGAGCGTCAGACAGAGATTATCGGAGGAAACATAAATGGAGAAGATCTGCTTTTTGCTGGTTCATCACACCCAAATTCCCTTAAGAACTGGCTTGAGTCTTTGAAGAGCCTCCCTGACATTGTGCACTACTCTCTGAAACCCCTCCATTTCTTACTGAGTACTAAACACCCTGCCAGGAAAGGACTGAAGAGAGCTGTTGAAGAATACATAATTAAAAATGCCCTCATGAAGGTTTGCTCAGAGCCTTGCAAGATTGGTAACAAGTGCAGTGCAAGAGACCGATGTGCTTGTGTTTGTGTAAGTAGTCGAATTATAAAGTCTAACTGCTGTCCATCTGAAAAAGGACTTGCCACCCTAAAAGTCTACAACCTCAGAGCCAAAGGTCTGTACGGAGATGTGAGTTCACAAACAGATGGTGCTGTATCAGTTAAATATGGCACACAATTCAAGCGCACTGAGACTATTGATAATAATGATAATCCACGTTGGCGAAAAAAAATTAAGTTTGGTCCTATTAAGATTAGCATGGCCAATAGACTAATCTTTGAAGTGTTTGATGCAGACAGCTACTGGAACAGCGACCTCCTTGGTAAATGCTCTTTTAAACTTAGAAGTGGAGTTGTGAGTGACGTTTGTGTTTTTAAATATGGCACCTTCTTTTTTACCTATGAAGTGAAATGTGCTCCCAGTTTAAATGGCCCACAGTGTAATGAACACAAACCTTCTCCAATGGCTGCCCCTCTGGCTGACATTTTCAGCTCAAGAAATGGTGTTCTGGTTAAAGACATGCCCAGGCTTGAATTACCTCGCAATAACTCAAATAAGTTCAACTTCAAGAGTACTTATGGGAAACTATTTATGCTGTGACCTGCTTTTGAATCCATCCTTTATGCATAAAAAAATTGTCTTAATAGCCTAACAGCACTCATCTGCGATAGAAAATAAGTGTATTAGTATCATTTGCTTAGTTCTTTTTCTATTGCTTGTCTTTCTTTTTTCTCTCTGTTTATGCAATAAAAATCATTTTTAAAGACAGATCTGTGTGTATGTGTTCTTTTGGGTTTATTATTATTAGACTTGCAAAATGTAATAGGAGCAGTGCACTTATTACAGACAGTGCTGGTCCTTCCCCCCAAATTTTTTTTTTAATACTTTGTACTACACAGTCATATTTTATTATCACGGTTCACATTTGCTGGCAGAGAGAAATATGTTGAGTGTGAATACAGCTCTTGAATATATCTCCAGCATACATCTCTTACTATTTGTGCCATATAAATATATGGGAGTTTGCTAGTATGCTATTTTGAATTCAGCCATAGACTTTTTTTCACTGTCGGTTGCAATAAGTTCTAATATACCTCAGTATGATCACTCACATGACACCTCAGGTGATGGCTCAAAAAATGTTGGAACTGTACATGCAAAGATGACAACTTTAAGCTTGTGTATGTCTATTGCTAACTATTATTGTTATGGAATTGAAATGCTAAATAGCTCTCTCCATATATTTTACATAAAGGCATGCAAGTTATACTTATTTATACTCATTAGTTACTGTAGTGTATATATACTCAACTAAAGTATATTTAGGATCTAAATTGTGCTTCTTTAATCACTAAACTTTAGCTTCATCCATCACATCTCTTATTCATCAAAAATGCACACAAAAAAACTGAAATACTATTCAATTAATATTTTTGCTTATGCCCATGTATTAAAACTGCAGGATTTCCTGTGTATTTCTAAGTAGGCCTATTGATGTGATACATTTAAGTGTCTGTGGTTTGTAAGTATGATTCTGAGCTTCGGCGTTTCACACATCAGCTGAGCTGAAGTGCTTTCAGTAACCTCTCTGTATCACCTCTCTGTATCACCTCTCTGTATCACACCACTTTAAGGGGGAGGGGGGATTTCAAACGGCATTTGTTTCAAAATTGTGACAGAAACACAAGGATTTATTCTTAATTGTTGTGGTTAATGCACGCATAGTTAGCCCATTTCTGTATTTCCTAAAGAATATTTTTTAAAAATTACAAATTAACATGCCAATAAGAAAATCACATAAATTGGTTTGTTTAGTGACTGACGTTATAATACCAGTATCAGCGTTGTCCCCTTCCAAAGGCAACGTCAGAGTAATACTTAGCTATGATTTGCTGCTGCAGAAAGGCGGGTCTAATCTACAGCGCCTAGGAAGAAGAAGACGGCCATCTGCGTGAGGTCACAGGCCTTTGTGGTGAATTTAAAGGATGATCTAAAAGACAGAAATTGCTGAGAATATTCTTTGCTAGAAAAGCAGACCGCATTTTTATTCAGTAGTCTGGGTTTATATTGTTTTCAAATGAGCAACATGTCAGCTGCTGACTTAAGTATCGGCTGTTTTAGCAGCATGCTATGTTATTACCTTAAGACGACACTGCAGTCTCAAACACATCACATACGTGAGCTGACATCAAGTCACATCGATACGGGCACCGATAGCCGGCTGCTTAAAAAACTACTACAACAGAATAGTTTACGATATGGGGCCTTTTACCACCATATGAACTGGCATGCAATTTTAAGTAATTCAAAACAGGAAAACGTGTTAATTCTGAAAATCTAAAAAAAATAACTGATGAATATGATGCATGCAGAATTGAATTTTTAATTTATGTAGTTTTTCCTTATTCATTCATTAATTATTATTATTATTATTATTATTATTATTGTTATTATTATTATTACTATTGTTGGTGTTATCTTTATTATTAAAATTATGTTCATTTCGTTTTATATTATTTTTAACTTGTATTCTGATTTTGTTTGTTTTATGTTTTTTCTCTCTTTCCATTTAACTGCATCTTATTGACAGGTGGTAGTAACATTTAAAAAGTTATATCTGATCTCATTTAATTAAATCTAATCTAATTTAATTAGATAATTTAAAGCCATTATGTAAATGTGTGTGATCTAAAAAAGTTAGATTTTTTTAGATCACAAACATTTGACTGCTCTGCTGTAGGTTGCAAGTCAAAAGACACAAAAGACGTCCGGAAATCTGGAATCACTTTTCACAGGTGCATAGAAATGTTCCAAATCAGCAGTGGCCATGTTGAAAAACTGACTTAGCCTATATGTATTATTTGCATTCAGACCTTTTTCTTACTGCTGTTCATTAATTTAACAGAACAGACCTGTGACCAAGTTGGGAACTTAGACTGTAAAAAAAGATGGACGACGCCCCTTCGCTCTCTTCCACTGGCGAGAAGTGAAGCCGCCATTGTCCCGATATGGCGCTGACATCTTGGGACTTGAGTCTGCGCAGTTGCGATTTCGGGACCAGACATGCGCAGTAGTGAGCAGGAAGTAAGCCGCGAAATCAACGTCCCGCCCTCACTCTCGCTGAATCAATCACAAGTACACGCCTCAGCTGCAGAACAACCCATTATGTCGGTGTGAAATAATTAATTACAGAAATTTAGATATTAAATTTAAAGCTCAATGTGCTCAGTCCTCCAAAGATCCCGAAAAAAAGTCTGTTGTTGCTTCAGTGACTACTTTGCTCAGAGAACCTGTCAATCACAGCTGTCAATCATGTACGCCACAGCGCTGTTTTTATATCATCAAATAACTAACTAAAAACAAACTTATTTTAAAAACGAAAACTTGAAATTACATCAGCGTGATAAAAACTACAGTAAATTCAAGAAACTATCTTTGGAAAAAAGATATGTGAAGTGTAATTTAATTGTTTAGTTGGTCTCACGTCCCATTGAATAACATGGGGAGGCGGGGTTTATGAGCTATACTAGGACCAGTCACCGGGGGGCGATCAAGATGCTTTGGCTTCACTTTTCAGGGCTTGTGCGGCACGCTTGGTTGGGAACCACTTAAAAATGACAATTAGAATAGAAAGTGTATGTGATCTACAGTGTAATAGTTTGAGAACTGCCATGCCCGAATCAAAATATGCAACACTTTGGTCAACTCAAGAGAAACTATATAATTAATATCTGCCTCCAAGTGATCAGTTCACTGAACTACATGGGATTGTTGATAATAATTTGCATGGTCTCAACTTATTGTCCATATTCTCTGCCCAGAATGTATGTCAGTCGAGTGTGGATTGCATCAATTTGCTTCTGATCTTCAAAGTACAACGGCACAGGCGCTGTCTTGGTGGAACACTTTTGGAAAAAGTGTCATGCCACTTTGATTTCTTTTGGCCACGGATGATGGACTGTGCAGAGAAAATTGAAAATTACATTAAAATCATGTATGTCTCTGTCGTTTATTTACTAGACAAGCTATTGGTTTGGAATGCAGGTAAAAAAAGAGATGGGTGTTTATAGTTTATACAAGTTTAGAGAGAGAGAGAGAGATTTTCATTTCCTAAAGTAGCTAAAGCAAACAAACACCCTTATGAGATGCAAGTTAAAGCGTCTGTAACTTGGTACAAAACTTGGTACAGACAGAGTATGATTAAAAAAAACACACACATTAAGTGCACATACCCAACATTTTAGTCCAGATCAGTAAGCTATTTTAAGATAAATGTATATTAAGATATAAATTAGATAATTAGATCATCTCATTTATAAGAAACAACTCAAACCAGAGTCTACAATCAAACCATATGGGAAAAGTTTTTAATATGGGTATTATCATGTATGACGTTGGAAATAATCAGAATATTTAAGTGAGTGTGCAGTTCAACTTTTACACACACACATATATATATATATATATATATATATATATATATATATATATATATATATATATATATATCCTATTATAAATGTGTATTTTGTGTGTTCACACCAAAACAAATCCAATATCTACTGTAACGTTGCCCCAGAAACCATGTGGAGTATGCTTTAATGTAAGGAGTAAACAGGTTCTTACCAGAAGAGGCCATCTCACGCAAGCTAAAGACAGGCAACAAAAGAAAATTAAAAAGAAGATAAATTTTGAAAGTGAGTAGAGAAGACTAGGGGCAGCTAAACATACACTTGGTTAGCTAAATTTGAGCCAGACAGAACATCAACCTGACAGTCAAGAACTTTTTGTCTCTCGAAATATATTATAGACCCATCCATTGATATATAGAAATGAATTGATATCTATCTACACTAGCTTTATCTAGCAAATCGTTTCTAAATAATAAATGTTCCATCATTGCTAAACAACAATAACTAAGATTATTTAACATAGGGCCTACCTCAATTCGTGTCGTTGTACAGCCTCCCCCTACTGGACGAATAAGGGACAACAGGGGCGTAAAACTGTCTGGGGCGTATATTTACCGGCTCCAGGTCTGCTCCTGTAGTTTGAAGACTCACGGCGAACTGCTGCGTACATAGCGCTGCACAGGAAACTCCGCCTACCACTTCATCTCCGCCAAATGCTTCCGCCCAAAAATGTTTTTAATTTATATATATATATATATATATATATATATATATATATATATATATATATATATATATATATATTGTATTATTATTGTAAATGGCAATAGTGTATAAGTGTATTGTTATCTATTATACTATTTATAATAATAAAAATTCTTCTAATTATTTACAATTATCAGAGAGGGGCACAATACATTTTGAGACAAAAGGGGCATGGGCTTGAGCCCCCCGGCCCCCATGTGCACGCCACTGCAACTATGTACATTATATGTATATAGTCAAGCCAACATAATAAATAAGAAGGAAGATACTCAAGGAACAGGTGAGTCCAATTACCAAAAGAAGGCATAAGGACTAAATAAGGAGTGTAGCAAAGGGAAAAAAGGAGGTGAGACAAGAAAAAGGAAAAGGCCTTCCAGGGCGGAACCTGCATATTATTTATAATACAAACCTTTGACACACAAGACCACAGGCATCATATAAAATGGGCTGACAACATATTTCAGATTCATTTGATCAGCTCACCTGTGAATTTAATGGTAAAGAAAACTGAAAACACATTATGATTTAAAAGAAAAAAAATATTATTGTTTTATATTTTTGTAATATGTTTTTTTTTTGTAATATGTATATGATACATTTTATGATGACATTATCATTATGTAAAATATACTAATTTGACAGAAATGTTGACATTTTCTTATCTCACTACAGATGATGGGGCAGTTCCAGATTTACCTTGTTGTTTTCTGGGCATTGCTTCTCATGACCATTTCTGGACAGGATGACAAAGGTGCATCAAAAGAGTGTGAGGATGCTCCCTTTGTTCCAGGGTACAATCTTGCTGGAGAGGGATTTGATGTTGTGACCATGGAGCGAAAAGGATCTTACGTGATTGACATGGAGAAATGGGATTTAGGAAACGGCACTTGTAAATTGCGCAAGAACAATTACATGAATGGAATAAAACAGAAGCTACCAGCTGCAGTTGTGTTCTGGAGGACCTTGCCAAAGTGTTCAATGAAAGTCTCCAGTCAGATCTTTGAATCAAGTGAAGCACTGGTCAATGATTCATCATCAGCACTCTCGGTCGGCTGGAAAGTTGGTTTAGATGTGAAGGCTGTTGGAGCTGCAGTTGGAAGCACTCATTCCAGGGAAGCGAAATTTGGAATGACAAAATCAAAAGAAGACAAATACAGTTTCACCAAACATGAAGTTTCATGCAGCTTTTACAGGTGAGAGAGCTGGGTTGATTTTCCTCTAAGAATGACTTTGACAAAAACAAAAAGAAACCTTTACTTGTAAATTGCTCCCTCTTTGATCCCAATGAATTCAAACATATTAACTGTTTCTTTACAGATATCGTCTAGGTAAAAAGCATCATCTTCATGCAGAGTTTCTTGAAGCAATCAAATCACTCCCTGCGTCCTACGATCCAGACGCCTACCACAACCTGATCACCACATATGGCACTCACTTTACCACAGGTGTCAAGTTAGGGGGGCAAATGAAAGCCATAACAGCCATCAAAACCTGTCAGGCAGCAGTGAGTGGGCTTACAGAAACTGCTGTGAAAGACTGTTTGGATGTTGAAGCCTCTGGTTCATACAGTGTAGTAACTGTGAAGGTAGAGAGCCATTTTTGTAAAGAACTGAAAAAGAAGATGGGCACAAATCAAAAGTTTAGCAGCATGTTCAATGAGCGTCAGACAGAGATTATCGGAGGAAACATAAATGGAGAAGATCTGCTTTTTGCTGGTTCATCACACCCAAATTCCCTTAAGAACTGGCTTGAGTCTTTGAAGAGCCTCCCTGACATTGTGCACTACTCTCTGAAACCCCTCCATTTCTTACTGAGTACTAAACACCCTGCCAGGAAAGGACTGAAGAGAGCTGTTGAAGAATACATAATTAAAAATGCCCTCATGAAGGTTTGCTCAGAGCCTTGCAAGATTGGTAACAAGTGTAGTGCAAGAGACCGATGTGCTTGTGTTTGTGAAAGTAGTAAAATTATCAAGTCTAACTGCTGTCCATCTGAAAAAGGACTTGCCACCCTAAAAGTCTACAACCTCAGAGCCAAAGGTCTGTATGGAGATGTGAGTTCTAAAACAGATGGTGCTGTATCAGTTAAATATGGCACACAATTCAAGCGCACTGAGCCTATTAATAATAATGATAATCCACGTTGGCCAGAAAATTTTGAGTTTGGTGCTATTAAGATTAGCATGGCCAATAGACTAATCTTTGAAGTGTTTGATGCAGACAGCTACTGGAACAGCGACCTCCTTGGTAAATGCTCTTTTAAACTTAGAAGTGGAGTTGTGAGTGACGTTTGTGTTTTTAAATATGGCACCTTCTTTTTTACTTATGAAGTGAAATGTGCTCCCAGTCTAAATGGCCCACAGTGTAATGAACACAAACCTTCTCCAATGGCTGCCCCTCTGGCTGACATTTTCAGCTCAAGGAATGGTGTTCTGGTTAAAGACATGCCCAGGCTTGAATTAGCTCGCAATAACTCAAATAAGTTCAACTTCAAGAGTACTTATGGGAAACTATTTATGCTATGACCTGAATCCATCCTTTATGCATAAAAAATAGTCTTAATAGCCTAACAGCACTCATCTGCGATAGAAAATAAGTGTATTAGTATCCTTTGCTTAGTTCTTTTTCTATTGCTTGTCTTTCTTTTTTCTCAGTGTTTTTGCATTAAAAATCATTTTTAAAGACAGATCTGTGTGTTTGTGTTCTTTTGGGTTCATTATTATTAGACTTGCAAAATGTAATAGGAACAGTGCACTTATTACAGACAGTGCTGGTCCTTCCCCCAATTTTTTTTAATACTTTGTACTACACAGTCATATTTTATTATCACGGTTCACATTTGTAGGCAGAGATAAATAGGTTGAATTTGAATGCAGCTCTTGAATATATCTCCAGCATACATCTCTTACTATTTGAGCATTCATCTCTTACTATTTGTGCCATATAAATATATGGGAGTTTGCTAGTATGCTATTTTGAATTCAGCCATAGACTTTTTTTCACTGTCGGTTGGGATAAGTTCTAATATACCTCAGTATGATCACTCACATGACACCTCAGGTAATGGCTCAAAAAATGTTGGAACTGTACATGCAAAGATGACAACTTTCAGCTTGTGTATGTCTATTGCTAACTATTATTGTGATGGAATTGAAATGCAAACAAATAGCTCTCTCCAGATATTTTACATATAGGCAACTGAACTAGAATACAAGTTATACTTATTAAATCTTCAGCCATTTGCAAAATGTTATATTTAAATAAATTAATCAAGGACAGTTATGTGGACTAGTCAGTAATGTGGAAGGGCTGGCGCCTTACATCAAGCAAATAATCTTCTGGATGCATGTGCTTTATGTTCTTCCTTTGGTTAACAATAATCACAAATATTAGTAATAAATTATGCTACACAATGAAGTTTAAGTCTCATCAGTTACTTTAGTGTATATACACTCAACTGAAGTATATTTAGGACCTAAATTGTGCTCCTTAAATCACTAAACGTTAGCTTCATCCATCAAATCTCTTATTCATCAACAATGCAAGAAAAACTGAAATACTATTCAATTAATATTTTTGCTTATTCCCATTTATTAAAACTGCCGGATTTCCTGTTTATTTCTAAGTAGGCCTGTTGATGTGATACATTTAAGTGTCTGTGGTTTGTAAGTATGATTCTGAGCTTCGGCGTTTCACACATCAGCTGAGCTGAAATGCTTTCAGTAACCTCTCTGTATCACCTCTCTGTATCACACCACTTTAAGGGGGAGGGGGGATTTCAAACGGCATTTGTTTCAAAATTGTGACAGAAACACAAGGATTTATTCTTAATTGTTGTTGTTGTTAATGCACGCACAGTTAGCCCATTTCTGTATTTCCTAAAGAATATTTTAAAACAATTCCAAATTAACATGCCAATAAGAAAATCACATAAATTGGTTTGTTTAGTGACTGACGTTATAATACCAGTATCAGCGTTGTCCCCTTCCAAAGGCAACGTCAGAGTAATACTTAGCTATGATTTGCTGCTGCAGAAAGGCGGGTCTAATCTACAGCGCCTAGGAAGAAGAAGACGGCCATCTGCGTGAGGTCACAGGCCTTTGGGGTGAGTTTAAAGGATGACCTTAAAGACAGAAATTGCTGAGAATATTCTTTGCTTGAAAAGCATGCCGCATTTTTATTCAGTAGTCTGGGTTTATATTGTTTTCAAATGAGCAACATGTCAGCTGCTGACTTAAGTATCGGCTGTTTTAGCAGCATGCTATGTTATTACCTTAAGACGACACTGCAGCCTCAAACACATCACATAACGTTACGTGAGCTGACATCAAGTCACATCGATACGGGCGATCGGTCGCCAATAGCCGGCTGCTTAAAAAACTACTACAACAGAATAGTTTACGATATGGGGCCTTTTACCACCTCATGAACTGGCATGCAATTTTAAGTAATTCAAAACAGGAAAACGTGTTAATTCTGAAAATCTAAAATAAATAACTGATGAATATGATGCATGCAGAATTGAAATTTTAATTTATGTAGTTTTTCCTTATTCATTCATTAATTTATTATTATTATTATTATTACTACTACTATTTTTGGTGTTATCTTTATTATTATAATTATGTTCATTACGTTTTATATTATTTTTAACTTGTATTCTGATTTTGTTTGTTTTATGTTTTTTCTCTCTTTCCATTTAACTGCATCTTATTGACAGGTGGTAGTAACATTTAAAAAGTTCTATCTGATCTCATTTAATTAAATCTAATCTAATTTAATGAGATAATTAAAAGCCATTATGTAAATGTGTGTGATTTAAAAAAAGTTAAAAGGAATAAATCATCGTTTTTTCATTGTTGCCCAGATGCCCAGACACTGCTCTGCTGTAGGTTGCAAGTCAAGAGACACAAAAGACGTCCGGAAATCTGGAATCACTTTTCACAGGTGCATAGAAATGTTCCAAATCAGTAGTGGCCATGTTGAAAAACTGACTTACCCTATATTTATTATTTGCATTCAGACCTTTTTCTTACTGCTGTTCATTAATCTAACAGAACAGATCTGTGACCAACAAGTTGGGAACCACTTAAAAATGACCATCAGAATAGAAAGTGTATGTGATCTACAGTGTAATAGTTTGAGAACTGCCATGCCGAATCAAAATATGCAACATTTTGGTCAGCTCAAGAGAAACTATAATGATTAATATCTGCCTCCTAGTGATCAGTTCACTGAACTACATGGGTTTGTTAATAACAATTTGCATTAGTCTCAACTTATTGTCCATATTCTTGTTTTGTCTGTTAAAAAAGAGTGTAAAAGAATATAATATGTCTCTGCTGCAGTTGCTCAATGGGGTAATTAAATTATCTTAACTTGTCAATATTATTTATGATGTTACATTTTCCAGGTTGCCAAAGAAGGGAAACCCTCGCCGCACAACTTGGATTAACAACTCTCATCGCAAAGGCCCTGAGGGAAAAGGCCAGTGGGACCCCCAGAGTGGTTTCATCTATTTCTGTTCTAAACACTTCTCCCCTGATAGCTTTGAACTCTCTGGAGTCAGGTCTGCTGCTTATCAGACTCGTAACTTTTCATAGAAGCAATGACCAAAAAAACTTTACGTTTAATTCTGCTGTTAAAATACAATATATTAGAAGATTAGAGAATAATGTTGATACCTCCTTTTTTTTTTTTTAGTGGCTATCGCCGACTGAAGGATGATGCGATTCCAACTGTATTTGAAATTCAGCCTCATGAAAGAGGAACTGCTGGGAAATGTGCAACAAAACGGAGAGGCAGACCTCGAAATGTGGATAAACATATCAGGTATCTTACCTAAAGCTGAAAAAAATCACCTCTTATTATTGTGCTATAGTTAACTCTGACCCTATGTATGACGTAGGATGTTGGATTAGCGTAAGCTTAGGTGAGAGTAGACGCCTCTCGGTTGTTCAAACAAATAGGGCTGTGCAACAAACTCAAGCTCTGACATTTCAGTTAAGAAATTCTCCTTTTAGATTTCTAATTCGTGACTGGTGTTTTGTTTTGTCGATACATCACACTACCGGAAGCCAGTGATTATAGTTTTTAAAGTTATAAATATGGATAATTTTTTTACAAAAAAGCAAGTTTTTAATATGTACTGCAATACAAGTACTTGATTTTAACTGTAATGTGTTATTCGATATTAAATGTACTAAATTGCAACTTCATCATTACAAACATGTAGTTAAAAAAAAACAGTAATATTGTTAAATATTATGACAAATTAAAATAACTGTTTTCTATTTTAATATTTTTTTAAATGTAATTTATTCCTTTGATCAAAGCTGAATTTTCAGCATCATTACTCCAGTCTTCAGTGTCACATGATCCTTCAGAAATCATTCTAATATGCGGATTTGATGCTCAGAAAACATTCATTATTATTATCAATGTTGAAAACAGTTTTCTTTTTTTTTCAGGATTCTTTGATGAATAGAAAGTTCACTAAGAGAATAGAAAGTTCAAAAGACAATAGAATTATCAAATTACATCTAAAGCTGTACTTAAAGGGATACTTCAGCTCTGGGAAGATGAATGTGTATTTAATAGTGATCATTTATATAGTAGAAATGTGAAATTATTTTTGAAATTGAAGCATTCTAGAGTGAGAAAAGGCAGAAAATGTATTTTTTACTCATGTGGCTGAAAGACAACAACTCCCAGAATGCACTTGCTTTGCTCCCTAACCACGCCTACCGGTTACAGGCGGCAGTATCCGAAAAAAAATTCCACACATTCTCTAGGCTAATACATACTCTAGTAACAGTAAAGGTTTATAAAAAGAACCACAACCAATGTGAGTTATAACTTTTAATTAAAAATATAAAGAATATTAACACTTTTACACTCAAAGCTCTTCCAGAGCTTCAGCTGTTTCCTTATTCACAATATTGCCCGTCAGGAGGCTGGATATGTTCGTCTTATATCCTGGACAACACAGGTGGACAAAACAAGACGATTGCCTTTACTATGTCCCTCGCCTTGCAGGACCCATTCCATAAAGTGACGGTAGGCTGTTAGGCGTCGGCGATATTTTCTACAAAACAGTAACGTTAAGCACAACGTTAGCAATCCGAACTATTTGCACATACAGTATGCTAGCATAGTAAATATAACAACAACAGCTCAGCTGACTACGCGTGAAGAACATTGTGATAATGCCGAGAGTCCAAACTCCAAAAGTCCAAACTCTGTTCATTACGTCTTAGTAAAAAAAAGAAAAACAAACCAAATACTCACTTTACACTAAGCCGTCCATTTGTCCCTGCGGGCTTTGGCTGGCGTTTCCAATTTCGTCCAGAAGAAAATGACATCACTGAAATTCGCGACAGCAATAGGACTCTCTATCTGTTTCCATAGGCGCACAGCGAGAGCACTGACACCACCAGTCCGCCCCAGCTGGAGTCTGGCCGGGCTCGAGTCAGGTCTTGCTCCCCTGCTGCAGCAGCTGCTCCGGCCGCCTCTTGTTCCTCCATCTCCCGAAACTGTTCGTCGCTGTATTGCGGCTCGTACAGGTAGCCGCGAGCATCAGATTCGCGCAACAGATCTTCGAAATCCCCTTCTGCTATTTCAACTTCAAAACTCGTAAATCGTGATTAGACTACTATACAAACTTTCTACACAGAGCAAGAGCCTGTTAGCTTAGCTTCAACAGAAAGATGGCTGACACTATCTTTACTTTCTGTGAGTGAGATCCCGCCCCATATGGGCTTGGTGAAAACATGCGGAACTAGCTACTAGTACTGGCTGTAGTTTTAAGCCTCTGGCCCAAAAATCCTCCGATGACGCAAAATGATGATTTTTGCGTCATCGGAGGATTTTTCCCAGACTAAAAATACATAAATCTCTCATATCAGGGGGATATGAGGGGGGGAAGCACGGTAATTCAAAAATACTACTGGTTTTCTACTGATGCAAAGCTTAATGCTAAATCCTGAAGTATCCCTTTAATTTTTTTTCAGTGTCAAGAACTCCAATGATAATGAAGGATCAGAAAGCCATGAGATCTTCAACAATGAGACTGTGGGGCAAAAAGTAGCAGATGATGAGTGTGAAAAAGGTGAAGGGGAGGATAAGCATGGGCAGCCTCCTTCTCAGCCTTCATCTGAAGCTCCTCAGACTTCTGAAGAGACATTATTAGATGAACAACCTCCTGACCCCTCTTCTGCTCAACCTTCTCCACGTCCACCTTCTCCATCCTGCTACATGAAGCGTCTCCCCCCGCCTCCTGGCTTTTACTTACCGAAAGAGCACAACTACGCTCAGTTGTGCCCTCTAGTGTGGCGAAAGCGCTACGACAAAGCAATCGACAGCTTGGAAAAAGCATTGCGTCTTCTGAGTGCCGCCCGCCGGCGGGAGAACCGCCTACGCCATGCACTGCTGCGCCACAGAGAGAACCGACTTAGGAGTACCCTGTCTCGCTCACGAGACGGGGTGAAAGGGAAGGAGGCCCGAGGAGGTAGGTTTTCAAGCTGGGCTGCTCAAAAGGGACAAGGGACGAAGGTGGAGAGAGGTTGCAATCTTGAGGGATTGGAGGAGAGTGCAAATGAAGGCGCAACTGATGAAATAGATCTTCTCGCCGAGGGATGGAACGGACAGGGACAGACGAGGGGGAAAGTCACAGCGGAAGAAGAAGAAGGGTGCTGTTTTTATTGCGGAAGGGACAATGAAGGAAACAAAATAAGTGGGTACAAAGATTCAACTGTAGGACCTGATGAGGTTCAAGGATCTCAGGCAAGACATAAACCTAAGAGAATCCAGGAAGTCAAAAGGAAAGCAAAGGTGCTTAAAGAAGAAATGTCAGAGAACTCTAGGACTGATGTGGCACCTGTGGAGCAACAGAGCTACTACTTATATTACTGTGAGAGTACAGAGAATGAGGACACAATGCAGATGGTCACCATGGAATTGCAACCGCATCAATTGAACACAGAAGAGGAAGCATCTCTTGAGCTCCACGATAATACAGAAGCGATCCAGGAACTCGCTCTACTTCATCCACAGACTGACATGCACACTGCGCCTAGACCTATTCAATACTCGGCAACAATACAGGAAACTTCTTCACCATTCCAGCTACAGCAAATCCAAGTGCTTCAGCCGCATCAACAACTGCTTCTCCCTGACCCCGGCACAAAGGATAAGAGCGAAACGGAAATCGAGCAGGGAGAGGGACAGCAGTTTTTCTGGGTACAGGAAAAGACTGATGATCATGTCCTACTGATGCCAGTTGTTACTGAAACAGGGGAAAGGAACAGAGTCGACATTGAGGCTGTGATTGAGACTGTGCAGCCTCAGGCCATATTGGATAGATTTCAGTCAAAGGCCAATGAAGAAAGGGATGGAGTGACTGTGAAGTGTGATTCCATGATACTGACATCTACGGGGTGGGAAAACGGACAGCTCACACACCAGTCGGACCTGAGGCACACAGCAGTGGGGGGAGATGTCAGAGAGAGACTGAAGGAACATTTAGAGGGGTTTCAGCTTCAGCTTAGCAGCGAGTATATTGACTGATACGTCTCTGTTGTTATATTACTATCTAATGGTTTTATTCTCCACTTACAGAACAGGCACAGACTGTTCAGTTGACTTTGGCTAAGATGTATGAGAGACATAAGAATCATTTTCATATTTTGTCAGAATATTGATTAATAGATATTTAATACATTGGTATTTTAATTGGAAAGTCATAATTCAATAAAAATCTTTCTCTTCTACAATGTGTATGTTGGGCAATGTTTAGTAATTGGATTCAATAATACAGATAAATAATTTTTTCCTGACATTAGCTAGACTGTGTTCAAAAAGGCCAAAATTACTGTTAAAAGCTAAAAGAACTTGGGAACTAATTTGAAGTTTGAAGTTTTCAAGTTTGAAACCTACTCCATTATTATTCCCTGTCAATAATGTATACATTCATACCCATGAACACCCATTATGTAGTAGGTTTTGAAACAATTGTTTGTTCCCTCAACTATAATGATCAAGTTTTGCTTTCATAAAGAATAGGAAAAATAAATGCAATTTTTTACTTTCTGTTTGTCAAAACATCCTGAAAAAAAATTATCCAAAAGCACCAAATCAGCAGCAAATTGGAATAATATTTCACAATATTAATGTTCTTTTTTTTGATAAATGCAGCATTGGTGAGCATGACAGACTTGAATCTTATCAACCCTAAACTTTTGAATGGTAATGTAAATATTTTTCATTGCCACTGTGACCTTTGGCCTATAATAAGACAGACTTCATTTTCAGGTTAGTGATTGAAGTAAAAAGCCTACAAAATTTTGTTCTTCAATTCACAAAGCAAGAGAGGGGCTGGTTTGACTTATGCAATTTAAAAAAAAATATCATTTTGTAACAACAGAAGATCCATTTACAATTTACAACCCTCTGCCAACATCAAGTCAACATCTCAGCACCCAGCTTTAAAATTGAAACACTCCATTATATTATTATCACCCCAGCAAAAAAATGCAGAAAATCTCAGTTAAACAGTATTAGGCTGTAGTCCAAACAATCTGATGACATATAATAGGCCTTTTTTTAGTTGAGTTGGTTGATGTGGAGTAGGCTTAATTCTGTTTTCTTCAGAATTCTGTGAATACTGTCCATCCACAGTTGCTGAATAAAGGAGATAAAGCATGTCTATTTCACTGAAGGCACATAGTGCATGAGGACATAGTGACCGTAAGGTCAATTTAAATGTAACAATGGACAATATTACCATAATGGCCCCTATTACCATAATGTGAATTTCCTCTCATCAAAACTCACTTGCAGTATAGGATACCTTCAATGTATTTTAGACCAATTTAGATTTAGTATGATCTTAAATTCATCCATTTGTTCTGCTGCAGCCATTTCTAAAATTTGCTTGATTCCATGTCATTTGTTAATGTGACCACCAGGAGGCCTACTATACCCAGTATCGTGCTTCTAACTGTAGTAGACATTTTCGCATATACCACTTGGCGTCGCTCTTTAATAATTATCAGAGTATGTTGTTAAATGGACAGAGTTTGCAGATAAACGATGACAGAATTCATAGTATGCTTACAGCAATGAGGTTAAGAGCAGGATCTGAACAATATAATTTAAAGAAAATCGTCATTTATCGGTTAATGAAGGCCATGGCAGCTGGACACTTCTCAAGGCAAGCATGGAGAACTGCTCATTGTCGTGAAAAAGCGTTTGCCATGGCAGATCAAAAAAGGCTATATGTCTGTGTTGTATTGCTAATTTAATGTAGTCGTAATTAGTTGCTAAAGATCATCTAATTTAGAAGCATTTGCAATTCATAGCCCTTCACTGGATTGGTGTCATGCCTTGACAAGCCTCCAGTGCTACTTACAATGTTGCTGAAATATGATGAACCCTGATTTCATAATAATCATTTATGTTATTCACCAATCAATGTAGCCTATTATTGTTTATATTAAAAAATAAAATAAAAATAAAAACTTGCTGTCCCCTTCATGCATATTTCATAGTTTTTTCATATTTTCACAATGGTACATTCGATAAAAATGTCTATTTGGCTTTTTATTTATCTTAAATACTGATATTATAAAAATAATGTTTTCCTGTGCGTAGAGAAAATGTATTCTACCAAATTATAGCCAAAAACAACAGACGCTCTTCGCTCTGATTGGTCAGTCAAGAGACGTAGCCCCGCCCAGGCATATTGAGCCTATTTAAACACGCTTTCTAGTGCGCTTCGTTACGCTCAACACCTGCACACTGTAGGACTCTATCGACTGCCTGTACTACCTACCAATGGTTGTTCAAGTGAAATCACGCATTCGCTACAGTAGCAAATCCATGGAAGGCAACCAGCAGAAAGTGGAGGCCAACATTTTGTTACTTGGAGCTGAGAACGTTGGAAAATCTGGTAAGTTCTGCAGCAACCTTGCCGTTCCTTAATTTACAGTCTGAATTACAGCTCTAACAACCGCTATGTTTATTCTTCACAGCCCTCACCGTGCGCTTTCTAACGAGGCGGTTCATTGGAGAATATGGAGATATAGGTAAACAGATTACTGATTATAACTCTCTTGTCTTGATCCCCATTGTAATTTGCTGTAAAACACTCTTCGTTTTGCTTAACTTTTTTTCTTTTCCTTTTACAGAATCAATATACAGCCATACTGACAAGATCGAAGGGCGTGATATTTGTTTCAACATATGGGACTCGCTTTGCAACCAGGTAAGCATCTTTTTGCCAATTCCAAAGAATGATTGAAAGTTTTTTGCACGGCAGTAGTATGGCAAGGCATTTTAACATTTTATTCCTTAAAAATATCTACTATACATCTGGTTATACATTTTATTAAATAAATCAATTGCAACTATCAGTTGGGATGTATGTGTACTAGCATCTAAAATAAAATTAGCCTAATAAATTACTAATTAGACTAGTCGCTTTTGGGCATAGTAACTAAGAAAGTAACTATTGAATAGTTGCTGGTAAAGCTGAAATCCATACCATCAACAATGATAAGTGATTAGAATTAATGGATAAAAATCTTGTTTCAGAATGGAGAGGAGTCAGGATACATTAGCGACAGACAGCTGCAGTGGACGGATGGCTATATCCTTGTTTACAGCATCTGTGACCGCGCCAGCTTCAATGTGGTGCGGCAACAAGTGCAGTGCATACGACAAGCCAAGCAAAAACTGGCCAGCACAGCTCAGATCATCATTGTGGGGAATAAGAGAGACCTCCAGCACCGACGTACAGTGTCAAGTGAAGAGGGCCGGCTGCTGGCACTCTCGGCGGACTGTGGGTTTTTTGAGGTCTCCGCTGCTGAGACGTACCACGGAGTGCTGATGGTGTTTCACGAACTGTTTGAGCTCATCCGAGAGGCAAGGGCACTCAAGAAGGGCACCGCAGGCTTCAAGGGTATCGTGAGGAGCATGTCGGCCGTATTTGGAAGGAAGCGGACTGAATAGTTTAACATTTCCCCTTTAAAGCGGTGGAAGAATCATGGATAATCCCTTTATGAAATCCATATTGGAACAAAGACTGATTATTGATCTCAACTGGATTTTTGCAAGTTGACAATCTTGGGGGCCGTTCACACTGTGTTCCGTCTGTGCTGTTTTTGGTTGGCCTATGTATGGACAGACATCTTTGGCCATTATGTTGCTGTTTTTTTGGGGGGGGGGTTTGTCACCTCACACCATGAGCATCACTTAAGGCGCATGTCAAGTTAAAAGTAGTTCAACACAAAAAATTCTCTAGACCCCTCATGTTTGTTTCGTTTTGTATTTGAATGAAGAAACGTGTCTTGTGTGAAAGGCCCCAAATTCCTGAATGTTCAAGTTAGATGAGATATAAGAATAGTATTAGGTCTCATTGCTCACTCTGGGTTTTTTATATATCTATATATATATGACAGTTCTCTCCTTGTATCGTTTTTACTGTAGCTAATAAGTGCAATTGTTGGCTCAATGCTTCTTAGCCCCTATGCAATTAAATGAGACGGGTTGTAAAATGTGGCCTCCATCACACGATACATAAATATTGTGACAATGTAGCTTTTTTGTGTTAATTTTTTTTTTACAGTCATATAAATTGAATGAAATATTTCAAAATGATGCCCACTTTTACCATGGTTTGATCCTTAACTGTTTTGAGTATAATGTATTTTTAAAGTCCTATCAGTTTCATTCAATGCATTGGTGTCGCTAACTGTCAAACAAACAGATGATTGCATACATTGCAAGTGTAAAACCATATGCTAATATTGTTTTATAATAAAACATGACAAATATTTGAATTATGTTGCGTTTTTTTGGTATAATTAAAACACAATGTGCTGTTTTCATTAAATAAGTATGTGATAATGCATCTTGCCAAATGTAATACCAATAGCAGTAATGCAGCCTTTAGAATCTGCAGTTTGCTTGTCTTAAACTGGCGATTATCCTCGTTGCTTCCAGCTAATAACTCTGATTCTAGTCACTATTCAGACTATTGACAATTACATCCTTAATATATTATTTCAAGATTGTGGTGCTAGACAATGTCTGTGCTCAATGGATAATCGGCACTTCACAAATATTTCAGATGTACCTGGATTCACTGGTATCCACAAAGTTGGCAAGCAAAAATCCTGGAAAAGGACCTTGTGATTGAAATGTGTTAAGAACCGAATTGTTAACAGGGAGCACTTAGTAGACTAAATAAGGACTGACACTCAATCTGTTTGCAAAGACCAGATAATATCAGTTTTATTCATATTAATTTTTACGCTTACTACAGCTGACCTTGTGTCCACTGTATTTTTCTCGCCAATTCTTTTGTAAGATCAAGATCATCACACATAAAATTAGGATTAAAGAAATTAAATTACAAAAATTAAATTACACTGAAAACTGAAATCGAACAACTCAACTGTTACCTCGCACCCTTTCAGTCTTAAAACCTAAACACGAATAAGTTACCATGCTCAGTCAATCTTAATCTTAGTTCTGTGAAGTCACTTCCTCTTGTCACCTTAGAACTTTTGTAAAACTACCAATTTTTCCCTTGTGTAAATAAAGAGGTAATCTTCCTGGCCCTATAATGGAAGTAAAGCTGTTGTGTCCCATGTTCAGACACCTGAGTATCACATGTTCATTCATTCACATGTAAGCAACCTCAGAGCAGATCATATCACATGAAGGCCCCTTGCTGGCAGTTATGTGGGAATCTGTACATGACTTTACTGTTACTACAAAAAATATGACTAATCAACACATGATACGCATTGGTAATGACACCAAAAATTGGTGCAATGAAAATGTGTATCATATATACCAGACTGTGGCCAATGTATTGACTCTTAAATGTGTGTGTGTGTGTGTGTGTGTGTGTGTGTGTGTGTGTGTGTGTGTGTGTGTGTGTGTGTGTGTGTGTGTGTGTGTGTGTGTGTGTGTGTGTGTGTGTGTGTGTGTGTGTGTGTGTGTGTGTGTGTGTGTGTGTGTGTGTGCCTAAAGCATACATTTTCCACATTTCAAAGGCTTCGAGGAGGCAAAAAGAACCAATTTGCATGTCCACGCTTAAGAAAAAACAATTTGTAAAAGTGAATGATAGTATGACTATATATCTATTGAAGAAAAGGCAAAAGAAAGAAAATGGAAAATAAAGGGATTGAGAAAGAGATAGGGCCAGCTGGGTCTTTCTGATATTGCCCCCCTCTAGCCATGTGGGCTCTTTGCGGGGGAGCTGACTGAGACTGTGAAAGCTGTTGCTATGAGCACCACAATAACCCGCGTCAGTGATAATGACATCACTAACACAGACGTGTCTCCGTCCATAGTACGCCTCAGTGACACACCAGCCTGAATTCCTCCTAAAACCATGTGTACGCTAACGTTTACACACAAGCATACGCATGAATATTCACACTGTGCCATGGGGCATCATTTTCTGGCATATTTTATCATGCTTTCACAGCAGAGGCAACAATAAGAGGGTCTTTCTCAGGAAATGTAGGCATTTTTTTACATTTCCTCATTTCATTTGAAAAGGTTACCCCTGAGGTTTCAGGAAATCACATTTTCCCACCTAAAGCAAAAGTGCCAGGGCTGTTAGCAACATAAACATTGGGAGTCCACATCTGGGGCTTTTTTTCCCATCAGCATTATTAAAATATTATATCTGATTCAACATACAGTATGTGGCAAGAAATTAAAATCCATCCTATCTTTAAATGCATATTATAGATTATTATATTATTATAAACAATTCATCCATGTATATGTTTCCTTTAATAAAAAAAAACCTTGTAATGTTTAATCAAAATGTCATTATGTCACCATGTCCCTGTGTTCGCAAACCTGGTCTCGAGAGTGAGCTAGAATCAGCCAGACGTCAAGATAGTTCAGGATGCAAACCCTGTGTTGCCGGAGTGGCACAAGGGCTGCCTTGACGACTTTCATGAAGACGCGAGGTGACATAGCTAATCCGAATGGGAGAACTGTGTACTGGTATGCCTGGCCCCCGAAAGCAAACCATAGAAACGGTCTGTATCGAGGAACTATGGAGACATGAAAGTTTGGTCCTTCAGGTCGATGAACAGTGGACGAACACGTTTGAAAATGTGTTTGGCTGTCAACATCTTGAATGGAAGTCTGTGAAGGGTTCGGTTCAAAACACCCAGGTCCAGGATTGGTCATAACCCACCGGTTTTCTTGGCTACAATGAAGTAGGGGCTGTAGAAGCCGGACTTCATTACGGCTGGAGGGGCGGTCTCGATCGCACCTTTCGCCAGTAGGGTGGCGACCTCTGCACGCATGACAGGGGTATTGCCACCCACCATGGTATAGCGGAATCCCCGGAAGCGGGGAGGAGACCGTGCGAACTGAATCACATAGCCGAGCTTGATGGTTCTCGAGAGCCAGCAGGACAGGTTGGGAAGCTCTAGCCAGGCTCCCAAGAACTGAACCAGCCGGGTCATGCGAACCACAGACATACCCTCGATGGGGCAGCGAGCAATGACCGGCACGGATGTGGGAGGTGGAGCGCCCCAGTGTGTGGGCACGGTCATATGCCACGTCCTGACAGAGCAGACCAGGGAAGGATGAGCGTTCCGCGGGGTTCTGCTCTGACAGGGGTCTGGCGACGGAGGGGGACGAGAGTGGCGAGGCGGAACGTTGCACACTGCCATCCGCGGCCTCTGGGAGCTCAGAGATGGGGGTGTCAGTTCTTTCTTAAACCACATTAGCGCGCTGCCGGCCATGAGACCAGCATCGTGGTAAGGAGAACAAAAGATTCACCCCCGGCCCGGGGGAAGGAGTGGCCCTGCTACCACCTCCTGGAAAGAACTGCAGCCCATCTCTGAGCAGGAGGGTGCCCTAGGCGGCGAGCAGACTGAGGCAGCTGAGCCAGCGGCTGGGTAGTGGCAGCAGGTTTCGCCAGAGCTGTCTCTACTGCACCACAGCTGTGGACATCACCTGACCCAGGGAATGTGCGGTCACCTTCGTCGCCCGGAGGGGGCGGCACGCAGCTCTTCCATTAACCCCGGATCAGCTCTACCCTTGTCCATGTCCCTGAGCATCCGGGCCAGGACGACCATGACATGCGGCTTGCCCCGCGGCTCTGTAAGATTTCGCCACCAGGGTAGACGAAAACCTACAGGCTTTGGAGGGGTGCATAGGATCACATGACAGGTAGAAGCGCTCTGAGGACACAACTGCATCACAACAGAGCGCTCCACCGGAGGGACCCCAGTGTACCCTTTAGCCTCGGCCACATCGAGGGAAGAGAAGGTGGAGGAGGCCACTGTACGATCACGGGAAGACAATGGTGATTTCCTGGACCTCGTGACTTCCTCATGCTCTTCCGGGAAGAAAGTTATTGGGGCTGTCAGCATTTGCCGCCCCCAAAAACCAATCATCCAGCTGCGAGCGCTCGGGCCAGAATGGAGGATTCCATTCCAGCCCGATGCTCGCGGCTGCCCGAGAAAGCATGGCTGTCAATTCCGGATCAGACTCGGGCAATGCTGGCACACCCGAAGGCGGCAGCACAGCCGAGTCTTCATCTCTGAAAGACTCCAGCCCACCTTGTGATGCGGCGATCGACATCATCTCATCATCTGGAGCACCAAATGAGTTGTGGAGCGGGTCCGAAGACCGGGTCCGAAGGTTTGTTCCACACCGTAACCCTCAGGTCACCCTGGCCACCAGTCAAAGTATCGCCTCTCGCGGAGGGGATAGAATGGGGTGTGGCAGAGGGGAATCCACTTCCACAGAGGTCATTGAGTCTTGACCGAAGCACCGCAATGGTCAGGTTCCCGCAATGAGAACATGAGTCATCCACAAACGCTGCCTTAGCGTGATCTAAGCCCAAACACGCATGGCAGCGATTGATCACACTCAGAAGTGCACGGGCGAGACATCTTTAAAAAGACGTGCCACTCGCAAGCTTTTTGAGAGAGGAAAAAGCTCAGCAGAGTTATGAAACGCCCAGGGAGAAGCACACACAGTGTTGGGAGATCACTGTACTGATCAGCAGAAGGCAATGTGATATCGCTGGAACGCGCTGTTGCACCAACACACTGGAGAGCCGCTGGTCTCATAGTATCGAAGATCTCAGATGGCTTGCAGAGGAGTGTGTAGAAGCTCTTGGTTCCAAAGCTCGTTTTTGTAGAACTCGAAGGTGATAGGCTTCTAAGCAAACCCCCCATTTTGTCAGTCACTGACGTAACTCGGAGTGACTGAACGAAAGGGAACACAATTATTTCAGCCTCATCCCAGTGTGTTTGGAATTCACATTCTTAGCATGAAAATACATAACAGAGTAAATGCTGATGGTATTAGCCTTTTAATAAATCACACATTATTGTAACCCATGAATTTTCTTATTCAAAACTTTTTTCGCCAACCGTCTTTCTACCACGAACAAGGACATGGAAGCAAGGATGCAAGTAAACTCTATTTATTATAAGGAACACTCCAAGTCAGAATACACAAGACAACTGGTGACGCAGGGACAAGATGATCAGGCGTCCGGATGAAGAGTGGTGAGGTGATGAGTGCAGAGTGGTGAAGTAATCCAAAGCCGGGTGGTAATCCAGTGAAACAAAGACAGGAACAGGACATGAACTGAAACGCCGACAGGACCGGGACCAACATACACGTGGGACATCACACAACGATCTGACAAGGAGTGGAGAATACGGTGAGATTAAATAGGCGAGTGAATGGGCTGCAGCTGGTGAGTAGAGTACGATCAGCTGGAGCGCTGATCAGCTGAATGGAGTGGCAACGCCCACTCACACACACCCACACAGATAACAACAGAAACACGAGACAAGAAGGAAACAGTGAATTCATAAACCGTGACACTTACAGTGTTTTGGAGTTGAATGTAATGGGGTTGAAGATCTAATAATAGACAAATTTCATCTTACTACACCATATTATTGACAGTCACGATTACTGTGCTTTATTCTAAGAACAATAATTTTCTGGAAAAAAAGTTCACTATGATGTTTTTTAATAAAATTATTGTTGAGCTCGATAAGACAAATTTATGTGAAAAACATTGTAAGAGAAATGTATGTCTAAAACATTGTTTTACTTTCATAGCCTGTGTTAATGTTTTGGCATTTAAACTGATAAAATCTCTGAAATCTCTCTCTCTAACGTAGAAAAGCCCTGATATCAAGGCCATGTCTGCATCCTCATTTCCCCGTATGCGAGATTACAACATCTCAAGGTTCCGGACCATGGAGGCAGGGGAACAATGAAGATGTCTCTTCAACTCTATCTGTCTGTCTCTCTCTCTCACTTTGTCCTTTTGATGCTCTCCCTAATTTCATTTTAAGAGATAAAGAGTGCCTTCTGGCTTTTGGTGGTCTAGTACCTCAGCGCACGGTGAAGTGTGTGAGGTGAGTCAGGGACAAGAGAGATTGCGGGAACAGACAGGCTCTGAACACAGCGTACATGTGGGATCCTGTACGTACGGATGAAGAACACAGAGTCAAGGGCTCTTCAGGAAGGAAGAGTGTTTGAATCAAGCACAACTGCTACTGTGTAATGTAGAGTAGGAGCTTGTCACCATTTATCTGAGGAAGATTCAGGGTGTGTACACACTTGTAGTTATCTTGGCTCTTTTGGTCCGGACCAAAAAGTGTATTATTAACACCAAACCTAAAGATACCTAACAAAAAAATCGTTTTTATGACATTTATTTTGCAACAGAATTTACCAAACATCCAAAACAATGCTGTGTGCTGGGCTAAATGCGCTTGTTGTTTGTGTGTAAATATGATAGTATGGCTTGTAAAATATGACTTATAAAATGTGTAAAGGAGTCAAAACAGCACTAGGAATTCCTCCGTTGCACAAACGAAGATCTGCTGCAAGAAGATGGCGCCTGTACCGAACTGTAATGAGCAACATCTATGACAAGATAAACCAGGTATTCTTGAGTATTCTGTCCTTTTTAGGGTCGCATCTTGTGACATCATGCTCTGTTGTTCGTTTTTTTAGATGTCTTCCCTCCGTGTTGCGTTCATATTTCAGTAAAACCGCACCAGAGTTTGCTTGGAAACTTACTAAGACCCCCTGAAAAGGTGGGACTCTGTCCGCTTGTTTAGTGTATGCCAGGGTTTAGATGACAGCGTTCACACTTATTCAAATGAACCGCACTAAGTGAGCAGTCGCAGCAGAGTGTGTTTTAATCGAACCAAACCTGTCATGTGAACACACCCTCAATCTGATCTTCATCATATGGAACGATCTGAATAAACATCATTGCATGAACATCTAAAATGCTAAATTAACAATAAATAAGCAATGCACAATGTACAATAGTTTATTTGTATAAATCGCATCAAACCTGTCCTGTATCTCTGACACAATAGGCAGAGATTATACTAAGATTATGATTTGGTAGTTTCAGGGAAGATGGGCTGAAACTGTCATGCTCATATTAACTACAACAGAAGGATGTAGAAAAGATGTGTGCAGTACATGTATTGGATTTGAAAGGTTTGATTTAATTAGAGGGATGAGATGGGAGAGTAATTTGGGTGATGGCATTACAATGAGGCCTGATTACCGCTGTAAAATGTCTTAACTAATGCTGATGTCAGCTCTCCATCTTATTCCACTCTTCGCTCCTTTCTTCTAATCAGACACTCCTGCAACCCATTTCAGCTCATCATGGACTATATAAACTCCTGTGCATTACAAATCTCACCATGGACTAGTGTGATTGCACTGCTCCCTTGTATTTTGTATTTTGTATTATTTACCTGAAGTGTATCCTACTTCGTGTGCTGTAGGAGCATAACCTGTGGATAACCTATGGATCTTACCAGTGCACTCCACTGTTCATCTGCATCTTTTGTTGTGTCTTTTTATCCATTGAAGCTTATGAAGCCATTGAAGCTTTATCCATTGAAGCTTTTTATCCATTTTGCTTAAACTTCTTAAACTGTTCTGCTGTGTTTTTTTCTTGTCCTGTGTCCATCTGCAATAAAGCTTCCAACAGTTGGGCCCTCCATCCTTCATTGTGGGTTGTGTCCATAAGAGCTGTAAAGAGGAAGACTAGTCTCTAGAAATGACGAGCGCATAATTTCCTTTATAGGCTAATGAATAAGCAAATTAGGATGTGTTTTAAATTTCAACCTGCCTGGAGGAGAGGTGAGGGGTAGGCATTCATTTAGCTTTTTGGGTGCTTCTAAGAAAAAGGTCTTACAGATTTGCTCTCTCAAAAAAATCATACCCTTGCAAGATTGCATGAACTAAGATTTTAAATATACAGTATATATTAAGTGTTATTAAGTATCAAGTATTAAGTGACATGTGAAGGGCAAGTATGGTAACCCATACTCAGGATTCGTTCTCTGCATTTAACCCATCCAAGTTAGGAGTTGTGAGTAGTGAACACACACACACCCGGAGCAGTGTGCAGCCATTTTGCTGTGGCGCCCTGGGAGCGATTGGTGGTTAGGTGCTCTGCTCAAGGGCAAGTATTGAGTAATATCTGCCGGTATCGAGGATTAAACCCGCAACCTTCAAGTTTCCGTTCTGACACTCTAACCATTAGGCCACGAATGCATATGTATATATATATATATATATATATATATATATATATATATATATAAATATATATTTCAAGGCATTGATCAAATTACTAAAGTATTGGCACAATTTTACCTGTAACATTGAAATTAAGCATATCTTTTGGTATCCACTTTGTAATAATATCAGTGTCACGGTCACCTGTTAGTCCCCGTTTTCACTACATGTCACATCATCCTCTCCGGCTCACACCTGCACCTACTTCACAATTACCTGCACCTTCCAGCGATCATCATCACTCAGCATGTTCAGCTGTTGTCACCTTGTCTTCCTATTTCATCTGTGTACTTAAGTTCCTCATGGTTCTCTGTTCAGGTCGGTTCTTGTCAACACTGACTTGTAGTTTTTGTACGTTTCTATTTATATTACATTCCTGTCGTCAGAGTCTGCTTCGACGTGCCTCACACAGCCAAAAGCGTGACAAAATAACTGACCAAAAAGAAAACAGAATGGGTGTTCTCCTCACCCTTTCTGATCCCTTCTCTCGGCTGGTGACCTGCTTTCAGGAGGGCCGCTAGATTGAGGAATATGTCGAGAGTTCCTGGAGATTTCTCATGGGGTAAGCTGGGCAGATGACGTCCTAAAAACTGTATTTTGGTGCGGATTGGAAGCGCATCTGTACCAGCAAGCTCCAGCTGTCAGTGTTTTGACGGTTATATCATGTTTTAGCCTCTAGAGGTCCTCATGGTGCTATCGTGCCCTGCTTATTCAATTTTTAATTAGTGTTATTAGGTTCACATGTGTGTCATTCAGATGTGTGTATTTAAGTCTCTCTGTCTCATAGCCTCTTTGCTTGGTGTTTAGTTGTGCTAAAGCCGGTTGCTCAAGTAAGTGTCCTCTAACTCTGAGACATTTAATTTATCTTGCCTGTGGATTGTTCCCTTCTCTGTTTTATTTTTTGTGGACTTTCTCCTCTGGAGTTTATGCTGAATACCTATGGGAACATTTTTTGAATATTCTTTGTGAAAGCCCCGTTGGACTGATTTTGTTTTTTGATGATTTCTTTTGATGATTTTTTGCTTCAGCTGTGGATTTCTGTTATTCGTATTAAAACTATTTCTGCATCTCATCTTCTTCTGAGTGCGTCTCACTGTTGGGTACCTGTCCCCCCAGAGGCCGCATCTTCTCCTTGTCTTCTCCCGAGCGTGCAGCTATGGACAATCACATTGAGGAGTCCCTCGCTGCAGGAATTATACGTCGGTCCACTTCCCCTGCTGGTGCTGTTTTTTTCTTTGTGGGTAAAAAGGATGGGGGCCTTCAACCCTGCATCGATTATCGAGGCCTCAATAAAATCACTGTCCGGAACCGTTACCCATTGCCGCTTATGGCCACAGCTTTTGAGATACAGCAGGTAGCTTCCATATTCACCAAACTCGACTTGCGCAATGCTTACCATCTTGTGCGCATTAGACAAGGGGATGAGTGGAAGACTGCATTCAACACTCCCACCGGGCACTATGAGTACCTAGTTATGTCATTCGGCCTCACCAATGCTCCTGCAGTTTTCCAGGATCTGATAAATGATGTACTTCGAGATATGCTCAATCAGTTTGTATTTGTCTACCTGGACGATATTCTAATTTTTTCAAGTTCCCTCAATGAACACATGGAGCATGTCAGGAAGGTTCTCAGATGCCTCCTCGATAATCACCTTTATGTTAAACCTGAAAAATGTGAATTCCATGTGACCCAAGTGCAATTTTTGGGATTCATCATTAAGCCCGGCCATATTCAAATGGATCCTCAGAAGGTTCAAGCAGTCACGGATTGGCCCACTCCTGGGTCTGTGAAGGAGGTGCAGTGGTTTCTTGGCTTTGCCAACTTTTACCGCAAGTTTATTTTGAAATTCAGCTCTGTGGCGGCTCCCCTTTCTGCTCTCACTAAAGGGAATAATGCTGGGTTTTGCTGGAGTCCTGAAGCTGAGCTGGCTTTTAATGAACTCAAACGCCGCTTTACTTCATACCCCATCCTCACTCTCCCAGACCCAGACAAACTCTTCGTTGTGGAGGTGGACGCTTCGGATGTGGGTGTTGGAGCAGTGCTTTCCCAGAGGGGGGAGGATAACAGACTTCGGCCATGTGCATTCCTTCCACACCGTCTTACACCAACAGAAAGGAATTACCATGTGGGAGACCGTGAGTTACTGGCTGTTAAACTGGCCCTCGAAGAATGGAGACATTGGCTTGAGGGGGCCAAACACCCATTCCAAGTACTCACTGATCACAAAAATCTAGGTACATTCAGCAGGCCAAGCGACTCAACCCTCGTCAGGCAAGCTGGTCTCTATTCTTCAACCGGTTTCAATTAATTTTATCCTACCGTCCCGGATCCAAAAATCTCAAGCCTGATGCTCTGTCTCGAGTATACTCTAGCAGCAACCAAGAAGATCCTGTCACACCCATTATCCCGAGCTCCAAGATTGTGCCCCCCGTAAGATGGGAACTTGAAAATACAGTAAGACAGGCCCAGGCCCAGGAATCAGACCCAGGAGGTGGGCCAACCAACCGCTTGTTCGTCCCTAAAGCTGTTCGCTCCCAGTTTCTCCAGTGGGGTAATGTCTCTCGTCTGACCTGCCATCCAGGCACTACTTGCACCCTTGAATTTCTCCAGAGACGGTTTTGGTGGCCGACCATCAAGGAGGATACAAAGTCCTTTGTAAGTGCCTGTTCCACATGCAGTCAGGGAGGGTCTCTCATCGCTTACCTCAGGGATTGCTCCACCCTCTCTCTATACCTCGAAGACCCTGGTCACACCTCTCCTTGGATTTCATTACCGGACTCCCACCATTTTATTACAAGGTAACACCACCATTATGGTCATTGTTGACAGATTTTCTAAGGCTGGCAGATTCATTCCCTTGCCCAAATTGCCCACTGCTAAAGGGACTGCGGAGTTGGTCATTAACCATGCTTTTCGAGTTTTTGGCATCCCACAGGACATTGTTTCTGATCGAGGTCCTCAGTTTTCCTCTCGATTCTGGCGGGCATTCTGTCAACTATTGGGGGCAACTGTGAGTCTATCTTCGGGATTCCACCCTGAGTCCAATGGCCAAACAGAGAGATTAAACCAGGATCTGGAGACTACACTGAGGTGCATAGCTGCCAATAACCCATCCTCCTGGTCATCTTTCATTATGTGGGCAGAATACGCTCACAACACTCTACGCTCCTCTGCGACAGGCATGTCTCCCTTCGAATGCCAGTTTGGTTATGCCCCTCCTCTGTTCCCTGACCAAGAAATTGAAGTAGGAGTTCCCTCAGCCCTGCAGTTCATCCGACGCTGTCATCTGACTTGGAGGAAGGTTCGACACAAGCTACTTAGAGTCTCTGAGCAGTACCAGCGACAGGCTAACCGTAGACGCAGACCTGCCCCCACCCTGCGTCCCGGACAGAGGGTTTGGCTCTCCACAAAGAACCTTGCCTTACGAGTAGAGTCCCGCAAGCTCTCCCAGCGATTCATTGGGCCTTTCAAAGTGGCAAGGAAAGTTAACCCTGTTACTTGCCGTTTATACTTGCCTAGGTCCTTAAAGATTAATCCCACATTCCATGTCTCCCTTCTAAAACCTGTCTTGTCTTCTCCTTTTGCTCTAGCAGGTAAACCTCCCCCTCCTCCTTGCATCATTGGAGGCCAACCAGCTTACACAGTCCACCGAATACTGGGTTCCGTCAGGTGCGAGGATCACTTCAGTATCTTGTGGACTGGGAAGGCTATGGCCCACAGGAACGCTCCTGGGTTCCTGCCAGAGATATCTTGGACCCCAAGTTAATTCGGGACTTCCATGTTCATAAACCTGATCGTCCTGGAAGGAAAGTCAGGATCCGTCCGTAGAGGAGGGGGGGGGGGGGGGTCCTGTCAGTGTTTTGGCTGTTATATCATGTTTTAGCCTCTAGAGGTCCTCATGGTGCTATCGTGCCCTGCTTATTCAATTTGTAATTAGTGTTATTAGGTTCACATGTGTGTCATTCAGATGTGTGTATTTAAGTCTCTCTGTCTCATAGCCTCCTTGCTTGGTGTTTAGTTGTGCTAAAGCCGGTTGCCCAAGTAAGTGTCCTCTAACTCTGAGACATTTAATTTATCTTGCCTGTGGATTGTTCCCTTCTCTGTTTTATTTTTTGTGGACTTTCTCCTCTGGAGTTTTTGCTGAATACCTATGGGAACATTTTTTGAATATTCTTTGTGAAAAGCCCCGTTGGACTGATTTTGTTTTTTGATGATTTCTTTTGATGATTTTTTGCTTCAGCTGTGGATTTCTGTTATTCGTATGAAAACTATTTCTGCATCTCATCTTCTTCTGAGTGCGTCTCACTGTTGGGTTCACCATCTCCAGTCGCTCAGGGATTGAGAGTCTGACTATCACGCCAGAGACCCGAGTTCTAGTCCCGGCTCTGACACCAGCGGCAGCTCTCCCAGGCACGTTTGCCTAATATCTGGACCACGTGCTATTGTTGAGCTGTTCAGCCTTCATCTTGGGTGAGGCTGATGGTGACATTGACACTCAAACACCATCATCAGCCATCTTCCACGCCACACCACCTGAATGTGTTCATGTCATGTCTGCCGAGCCAGAAACTGTTCACGTCAAGCCTGCTGAGCCAGAGACTGTTCACTCCAGGTCCGAATGAATTAAGAATTCTGACCTGGAATTAAGTGTACGATAAACATTGCATACAGTTCACACTTTAGTATATTGTTTTAAAGTCTATTATTTATGTTATAATTACTATTTTTAAAAGTATGCTATTTTCACAAGGGTAAGCTTTAATTAGGAGGGTAAAACCCATAATCCATAAATCAATAGTGATGATGGTATGCAATGGGAATTAGACCTGTACTCATTGCTGGCTACAGTCAAGTGTTTTTTCTACCATTCCTAAGGGTTTTTAGGGTCACTGCCCTGATGTAGACCTATGACCTTTGACAGACACATAACTTTGATGCTGGGTTTAACTTTGTGTTTTAAAAAGCTTTATTAGTGATTTCATGATTACATTAATATATTCAAGGCAACATACTCACAAAAATGAAGACTGCAGACCACATTTAAAATGTCAGCACCGTTTCTAAATTAGTGATATTTAGAAGTTATGTATGTTATCAAAATAAATGTTTGTGGAGTGGAAACCTGATCCTAGTTCTATAAGATGCTATGAGAATTTAGCCCTGACCTTTGACCCCAAGTGGGAGGCATATACGTTTAAACCTTTTTCACCTTGGCCTTATGGTCATCGTATCCCCTACATACATTGACTCACAGGAATGTGATAGGAATTTTGACAAAAGCTGACCAAATCAAAGGTTGTTCCTTTTATGAGTCACGTCATTGGAGTGCCATTAGCAGGGTGTACTTGGGCTTGGGTTTTTGCTTTGTAGTGGAAAATTACTGAAAACACTTCTGTGTAATTCATTAACATCCACCAGGGTAGTGTGCAATGGACTGGTATTGCTCAGGAAACCCTTGAAAACAATTTTGTAGGAAAAGAAAAACTTTTTAATTGGTAAAGTAAACTAAAAATAAGATTCTTGAATATAGAGATTTATGGCTGTTGTTGAACTGTAATTTTAACTGTTATCACGGCTTTCCTTTTTCAAGATTGCTATGCAGATCAATTCAAACCATGACTGAGGATGTAGATATAGACATGATCAGGAAATAGAAATATATTTAGGGTCCAATAATAAAGCTTCTGAAGTCTTCTGCTCAAAGCCATAGTAAATCACAGAAGTTCATTGTGTTAATGTTGATTCAGCTATAAATCTTGCCCTCCTGAGAGTGTAATGGACCTCAAGCAGCGTGAACTAATGATTAAACTCCATGCTAAATCCTTGGGAATGTAGCAGTCAATACGCAAATACAACACAATAACAAGGAAAAAGTTAGATTAATAAAATAAAACTTGAAGGTTGCGGGTTTAAAAATTAATAAAATAGAACCATCTAACATGCTGTTAAATATCCCTAGACATATTTTGACATCTTTTGGTTTATAAAAAGAAATGAAATCGCATTTACATTAATGCTATTGACAGAGCTTAACATCCATTGGACCTAGAACATTCTTTTAAGGTCTTAATTCATTAGTTGTGAAAAGGAGAAAGGCAATTATACCTTAAAGCAACACCAAGGAACTTTTCCTCTGCAGTCGCCCTACAGTTTGGAAGCGGAATTGTCCATTACCACTTACGTAAATAATTTAGCCTACCGCAGCCTACCGTCGCACGCGCACGCACATGCTCTCTGTTTATCCAGCACCGGCTTTGGAATCAACAATGGCCACAGACAAGGTAGAGTATGAAACATGATTTTATGAAAGTATGATGTATTGTGACATCACAAACAAACAATTGTAGCAATTGTAATGCTTGCCGTAAAGCAAGTCAAATAAGTAGTTTTCTTATGTCTCATTACAACTACAGAAACGCGACCCGATCTGGCAATCTTACATAGCATGGATATATCAGATAAAGGGCCGCAAAGCTGTGGCATAAGTGCATTTCACCATGTCACAACTTGATGAACCACTGAAACGATTTTGGAAACATTATTTTAAGGTAAAAAATCTTACTTAGTGTTGCTTTAATATCCACATTTATTTGCACATTCACATTTTAACAAATGTGGCTATGCAGAAAGAAATTACAGCATTGCTAAAGCCGCAGTGTCACCCAGGATATACAGTTGTGTCCTCAGAAGTCTCAAGGTTTCTATTTTACCCATCGTTTTTTATCATTGTGGTGTCCTTTCTTCAGGACTCCACTGAGAAATGAAGCAGGCCTGAATGAATAGAGGGATTTGGTTTCTTTATCTTTTAATATTAAATATACTCTCACATCTTTTCACCAGCATAGGGATCTCACTGATCTACTGCCAGCAACCTTGGGATCTCTGCCTCTGCCACAGCAATATTCACTGTAGAATCATTACAACTTCTACATTTTCGATTTGCTGTGTGGCATCCAGTTATCATATAAATAATAATAAAACAATTTTTTATTTAAGTTTGAGTAAAATGTTCTATTATTTTGGCAGTCTAATCAAATAATCAGTTAAGAATCAGATATTACAAACAGGGCATGGCATTCCTCAATGGAAGAACCAAAATCACATAGAGAACTTTGCAGCATGGGATACAGAATACAGTGCGATGTGCGATGTGTTCAAATTGACAAATTAAGAAGGTCCTCTAGGTTTTCTGTGCATACTGTGCAGATTGCAATATCATAAGTCTGTTGTATTTGTACAACTAACTAGTAATGTCAAACTCCAGACTTCATGAAAGAGCTGGTTTACAGCGACCTCTTAACCAATTCTCAGCATGTGAAGACTTCTATGAACTTGAGTTGTACTCATTTATTGGGGGAGGGGTACATTTCCATGCATTTATTATGTCTTTCTGTCCCATATTCAGCTTATTCATGGGTGCCCCCTTTTAAGTTGAACCAAATAGTCTCGTTTTCTTCCCAATAACACCTAAAGATGGCATTTGTTGTCTATGTTGTAGATAAGCTCCAGCTGACTGTTTATGTTTTTTGTAAATGAGTGACTCTTTTGGCGTCAGTGAGGTCATAATGATTTGACTTAAAATAGGAAGCATTCCATTCATTCCATGCTGTGCTGCAATTCTGACGAAATTCCAAAGCCTTTATCTTGCCTTTAAAGAAGATTCATATTAGCTGAGAACTGTTGCACTTTGCCCCCTGTCAAACTACGCAGGGGATCCAAACATTTCATGTTTAGAGTTTGACCAAGAAATGAATAACCAACCGAAAACAGATTCACCTCAACAGCCCTCTAACAAAGAATAACACCCTTAAAACTACAGTTACAACCACATTATCAACTTGAGCCTGCACAATGAAATCAAAGTTCACATCGAACCAGACCTCAGCTACGCTTCCTTGCAGAGAAATTAAGAAATCATGAGTATGACAAACGTTAAGGGCCTTAATCGTGACAAATTCAAAAGGCTCTCTTGTGAAAAAGAAGTGTGATTTAACATACTGAAGTGTATTTAAACAAAGCTACTGGCAAATAGTCCATTTGAAGTACATTTTAACATTTGACAGTTGAAGTACACTTTAACCATATTTCAAGGACAATAGAATTTATATTAGATGTACTTAGATCCTAAAAAGACACTAAAGTTAAGCTAAATGTATATAAATTTGAACTGTAATACATTTTCATTTAATTGCATGATACATTCAGTTCACACTTAAGTATTCTTTCAAGTATTTTATTTCTATAATAAGTACTGTAATAAAAAATGTACTTAAGTGTACTTCTTTTTCACAAGAGCGCCCATTCGAGGCAAATATCATAAATTGTATCTCATTATCTCAGTTGGTTCTCAAAGTCTAAATGGACATCAAATGAAAACATTGTCCTAAACTGTCATGCTTTTTTGGGGTTCTCAGAGACTGCAGTGTCATATAAAAATAGCAGAAAAGTATATTTATTTAGCTGGGATTGAAACAGAAGTTTCATGTTTCTTAACATGTTTTTAGTTGTAAGTCCATTACGTCTCCTGAGCCATTAAAGAGCATTCTCCTCTAGGCTGTGACCTCCACAGTGTCCGCCGAAACTGAGATGTAATTTTATTGCAAATAAAAACACACCTGAGGCCTACAGTATGTGTGCACACACTGAGGCACTGTAGGCAGGTGTGTGCTGAGATGGTATTTGAGACGGGCATTCCTGGCATTCCACCTCTTCCCCCTCCGATCCAAAATTCCATTCATTTCAGCCCAAATGCTGTACAGAGCGAGGCAGCGCAGCACAGCACAGAGCTGGCTTCTCACCAGTCCGTGCACCTGTTCAACATGACAGCTCACTCCTCGGTGCACCTGTGCTGCTGATCGCCACCGCTGATTGCTAAATTAAACTCACGTGCGAGATGTCCTCCTGCTGTCCGATTTTAATTTGATAAGAGAGTGACCTGTAACAGCTGAGTCTGGAGTAACTCATAAGCTGTTGGCCAATATCAGCCCCGTGGAGAGGTTGGTAAGTGAAGCTAAACGTTCATATGCTTCACTGATTCAACATATTAGAACACTGAGGCAGCGTAATGTCCAGCAAGTTATAGGCCTGCTTGTACATGGCAGAGCCACAAGCAAACTGTCTTTGAAGTCTATAGACTATAATGTTTTTGGACACTGTATAGCATGTTATTTGCAATTGAATAAAATTCATAGTTAGTTATTTCTTCAATTGCTTTTTTGACTCATTTAAGTAGATCTTATTTATGCATATTTTCATAATTACCCCTTCCCTTGAAATAAAGGCTAGTTAAAGTGTACTGCCGAACATACCGACAAGTAATTATGGTGAACTACAATGTACATTAATAACCTCCTTCAGACCTTCCTCAGACCCTAACCATATTGAACAGTAAAAGTATCCTTGAAGCAGGAGAGTTTCCCACGAGGAGGAAAGGGAGGCAGTGCCTCCTCAGAAAACTGGATGAGAAAATAAATCCATATTACAAGAATAAAACAATGCATATATTACAAAATGTGACTGTAGCAAAGTTCAGGGAAGAAGGAGGCGGGAACTGGCGAACAATCAAAAATACTTTATTTAAAATAAAACAAACAAACCAAAGAACCACCAGCAGCCCCGGACGACTGCTGGCTACCGAAAATAAAACAAAACACAACATAAAACACAGGCCTGTTCCTCTCTCGATCATTCACGTCGTCGCTCCTCCTTTATGCTTCCGCTCCTCCGTGAGAGATGCGAGACTGGTGTGCCTCACAGGTGTCGCTCATCAAAACTCGCACCACCGGCCTCGCACCGTTCTCTCACGTCCCTCGGCCTCGTCCTGCTCGCCATATACCCCCATTGCCCTTCACAGGCCGGGGGGTACCCACGAGACTGTGCCTACTCCCAACCCAAAAAATGATGGCTGCTGCTGAGGGACGTGGTGCCCCGGGAGCTTCGAGAAACCAAACGTCCAACCGGGAAGGTTTGGGACGTGGTGGAGGGTTCCATGCAAGCCCGACCTTCTCGGTGGCCTGGGAAAGCATAGCCACCCATTCTGGATCGGAACTCGGGCAACGCTACACTCCCCGAAGGGGGCAACGCAGCTGAATTCTCATCTCCAGAAGACTGAAGCTCCCCCTCTGATGCTGCGACCGACATCTGATTGTCAGGTGGAGCTCCAAATGACACGACTGGTTGTCCATGAGAAGGACCAGTACGCTCCTTTGAAGGCTCCAACGGCGGCAGCGCTTATGAGGCGTGAGGGGCCCATGGAGATTGCCTCGGCGGGAAAGCCCTCTCGGTGCTTCATTACATATGGAAGGGGGAAATCTCCTCAACTACCACCAATGTGCAGCATCCACTTGGATTTTGCGACAGCAGCCAATGTGTCAGAACACCCTGCAGTCACACACCAGCTCAAAAGCACATAGTGACCCACGTGTATTTGTGCTAAAGCAGCGTGAATAATGTCACCAACTCTAGCTGACCTGCATTTGGCCAGATGTGTCTCCGCATGTGTCTCCAGCTGAAACGTGATAGCAAAATCAATAAAGCAATGGCTGGCAGATTTAACATTGCATTTTCACTCCAGATTGCCACTATTGGTTTTTCTCAGCATGTCTTACACATGTCTTACACGTGCAAGATCAGAGCATTGTCCTCAGTCTGAAAAGCATTTCCGTTTCGTTCCTGCCTGTAGAGAGAAGTGTCGTACATGTGCTTGTTATGTTCACCAGATCATTCAGGAAATTTCTAAGCTGAACTCGGTAACATTTCTGTCTGAAATAAAACAATTTTATGTACAGATATCTTATTTAAATTGTTTTACCTTAACTCATTACCTTTATTTTTTCTAATATGTTAATTAAACTTATTTTGTGCAACAACAAAAAATATATATATATATATAAAATTTACTATACTAACATAACCCATGCAAAGTAAATTTTTAATACCAGCAAATTTCCACTGAAAATTAAACCTCCTGTTTCAACAGAATAATATAACCCAACCAGAAGTTTAATACCTTTTGATACCTTTTCCTCGAATCTGAGCCTTCTAATCCATCGTCTTATTGGTATACAGTTTAAGTGATTATCAAGTCCCTCGCGATTGTTTACCTTGTCTTCATTCTGTGGTGAACTAAATCTGACATGGCTAAGACTATAGTCCACAGAATAAAAGCTTCTAAAGTAGGGCTTTAATGCAGAACTTGAACATGGGACTAATGTCAACCAGTTTATGCTAAATCTTGTCTTTTTCCATACGATCCAAGACCATTCTGACTTGATTCAAATGAGGGGTCACATAAAGTGTCGACAAGACCACTCACGTGCTGCAATAAAAATAAAAAAGTTTACAGCAGGAATAAGTAGCCATAAGTAAATATTAAGGTAGGAACCAGATTAAAGGCATTCCTGCTGCTGTTAAATCCTGCAAAAGTTAAAGGGGTAAAGAAAGTCAAAAACCAGTAGTTTTTGTAATCCTCTTAGATGGTTAAGTGTTTCAGATATTAAACAGAATTAATAACTCTGCATGCTGAGGAGAGAAACGTGACTCTGATCTAAACATCACATTCATGGTCTTTTTTAACAGAGATTTTTTTTTATTTAATTACATTTAATTTTTTAAGAATAATTGAGTATATGTTGTAAAGCTGCCCATAGTGAAGATAAAATGGAAAAGCCAAAGGCTTCTGCAAACGGCATAATTTGTTCTCCATATCATGGAAGGCTATTTCTACCACCTAAAGAAATAAATTAGATAAAAAGTCAAACTTATGAGTTCCTAAGTCCTAAGTTCAAATGTTTAAATTATGACATATTAAGTCAAAATTATGAGATCAGTTAAAATTAAGACAAAAAGTCAAAAGGATGATATAAAAGTAATAATATCAGATAAAAATTCAAAATTAGGAGATAAAAAGGTCATACTTATGAGATAAAATAGTCAAAATACGTGATATGTCAGACGTTTAACATATACTGTCATAATTATGAGATACAACTCAAAATTATGGCATAAAAAGACAAACATACAAGATGTCTATTATGAGATTTAAAAAATTCAAATTATGAGCTATAATTATAAGATAAAATACTGAAATTATGCCTTAAAAAGTCACCAGGAGATTGCAAAAGGAAAATTGGGATAGGGATATACTACTATTATTGAAATTTGACAAATTGCTAAAATTTAAATATTTTCATAATTATGGCTTTTTATCTGACAATTAAAACTTAGTATGTAACAGTTTCAGTTTTCATATCATATTTATGATCCTTATTGTCATAATATAGACTTTATGTCATAATTTTAACTTTTTATATCAAAATTATATAAATTAAATCATTAAATTAAAACCTGAAATTTCTTCAAGAAGTCATTAAATAACTGTTTACTTGCTATTTCTTGAAAACAGTACCTGGGTTTTAATACATTCCAGCATTTTTTAGCAAAATTTTCAATTTAAAAATCAAATGGGAATTGAATGTATTGAGTCATTTCTGCTCCAGCATGCTAATGCTATGTGATTAGTGCATAGAAATCTTTCTAAAGAGGGCATAACCTCCATATTAACACCAGCTTCTTGGTGTCCTTTCAAAAATATTTCAAAGGGATTTCAAAATAAGAATTCTAATCACCTTAGTATCGGCACATGACCATATTATACAGTATATCCCACTGTCCAATCTCTCTCTCTCTCTCTCTCTCTCTCTCTCTCTCTCTCTCTCTCTCTCTCTCTCTCTGTCTCTCTCTCTCTCTCTCTCTCTCTCTCTCTCTCTCTGTGTCTCTCTCTCTCTCTCTCTCTCTCTCTCTCTCTCTCTCTCTCTCTCTGTCTCTCTCTCTCTCTCTCTCTCTCTGTCTCTCTCTCTCTCTCTCTCTCTCTCTCTGTCTCTCTCTCTGTCTCTCTCTCTTTCTCTCTCTCTCTCTCTCTCTCTCTCTGTCTCTCTCTCTCTCTCTCTCTCTCTCTCTCTCTCTCTCTGTCTCTCTCTCTCTCTCTCTCTCTCTCTCTCTCTCTCTCTCTCTCTCTCTCTCTCTCTCTCTCTCTCTCTCTGTCTCTCTCTCTTTCTCTCTCTCTCTCTCTCTCATACAGCCCGGAAAGTACTGCGTAATTAAAACGATTTTACAGTGTAACTTTCTGTAATTATAGTGTATCCATAAAGTACTTAGATGTAAGTATAAGGGAAAAACATGTCAAGTTTGGGGAATAAAGGGGTAACAACCAGGAGAATAAAAATATGTATACTGTAAGTATTATAGAACTAAGGGGTACTTATTCTACAATTATGATACAACAATCTTGCATTTAGGACCAATTTAGCAAGAACATACACTGCAAAATGTTTGTAATAATGGTGTACCAATACATACTGTATAGGCTTTTTAATAATTACTTACAGGGTACATATCTATGCATGTATACAGTAATCTTTCTAACAAAAGTGCACTGAAAACTAAAACGATTGCAATTTTTGCTTAAATATAGGGGAAAGATACTCTTGTTTCATGTAGTGGTGCTTGTTACCCTCTTGTTCCATGTAGTAACAGGGTAAGTATGAAATTGTGGGCCGTAAATGAAAGTGGAGCTTGTTACCCAGTGGCGTATCCAGGACATTTTTTGGGGGGTGGCCAAAATGCGACACAAAGCTAGTGTGGGGTGGCCATGGCATAGCAAAGTTAATGCGTATATGTACGCAGCCGACCATGGTTCGAATCCCGGTCCTTTGCTGCATGTCACATCCTCTCTCTCTCCCATGATTTCCTGTCTCATAACTGTCAAATAAAGATGACTATCCTGTTAAAAACAGTCCTAACCACCTATCACAGTCCCCAAGTATCTCTGGTTATTTTAACATGTCTATTTTTAATCAGTAATTATGGTCAGGATAGGGTAAACATTTTCTAAGAGCTATTTTCTTGTAGTGGATTAACTTGTCTCTGCATAAGTTAGATTAGAGTAGCAAAATAAACTGCTCTTAACTCATCCTATATAGAATAACATGCATCAGTCATCAACTCATCATCTGTGTCACCTGTATTGTTACCTGAGTTTGCTTTACTAATTGAGGCACCATCTTGTGGTTACATAAAAACACAGAAATCCAACAGGACAAACCAAAATGCTTAAAGATAGGACCTTACCTGTAAAAGCAAAAGAAAAACTAAGCTTGTAAGAAAAAAAACATAAATATTTGTTGTTCTTTACATGCTTAGTATATGTTATTATTTAGCTTAGATATAATTTGTTAGAGATACTGGAATTTGAATTTCTTAATTTGTTCTTTGCCAGGTGTGTTTTTATTTAACCACAAGAGGGGACTTAAACTAGTAAAGCAAACACGGGTAACAGGTAACACAGAGGATGGCCTGATGACTGAATAATATCATTAGGATGCCTTGTGATGTATGAAAATGTGCAAAAAGTGGTTTTCAACTAAGATAGTATTCATATCCAAGGCCCCGATGAAGGTATAAATTTAAACATTGGCTTTGATTCAGCATACATTAATAAGTTAATTTAAGTGAAGATGAGCTAACTGATACAAACAAAAACAGCCCTTAAATAACAGAGCAAATAAATAAGTCACAGCTTGTTCTTGTGTTATAACTTAAATCTAGACTGTCACACTATATTTCACACACGGGTTGGCCAAAAATATAACATTAGCTCTATTGAACACACACATCTAGAAAAATCGTCCTCCTGTTTCACGGAGCAGCAGCAGCCAGCGCGCTCATCTCATGGGTCACCTGACCTGCATGGCCAAACGTCCGCTGTGCAGAAATCAGCTCTAACAGCCTCAGTACGACCATTACGGTGTTAGTTAAAAATGTAAAACTGGCCCTAAATCAGTTGATCAGCTGTCATCATTGATTGACAGCATTTCTCTTGTTTCTTGTGTTGACGAACTTGACCAACTACCTATCAGATCTGGGGTGGCCACAGGGGTGGCCAATGAGCTTTCAGGGGTGGCCCTGACCCCCTAGAATCGCCAC
Organism: Siphateles boraxobius; assembly: GCF_051911475.1. Taxonomy (NCBI): domain Eukaryota; kingdom Metazoa; phylum Chordata; class Actinopteri; order Cypriniformes; family Leuciscidae; genus Siphateles; species Siphateles boraxobius. The sequence continues at coordinate 14,939,986 of NW_027508975.1, forward strand.
TTTTCCCCTCTTGTTCCATGCAGGGTAAGTGAGACATTGCGGGCCGTAAATGAAAGTGGTGCTTGTTACCCTCTTGTTCCATGTAGTTACAGGGTAAGTACAATAAAAATACATACACAATACAATATCACTGTCTCAGAAACCTTTATTTTAAAAAAACAACTTAATTCAAAACAGATTTACAACACTTCTTTTTTGTTTAAAACTGCTTTTTTTAATCAACAAATCATTTCAAATGCTTAAGTCTTGATATAAAGTAGCACATTTTGTCCTTCCTTTTTTCTCTTCCGCTTGTTCCTCTTCTTTTTATTTCTTTCCACTGATGAATCTGAATAAGAAATCATGTCTCTTGCTATTCTGTATTAAAAGAAAATGCAGTACACCCAATCCTCACCATTTACTCATCTTTTACCCTCATACCATCCAAGAGGTACAACTTTCCTGCATCAGATTAACACAATTGAAGGTTTTTAGAAAAATAAAAAATACATCTCTAGGAATACTTATCATGTAAGCTCATGTGTTCCTTAAAAGTTGGAGCATCAAACAGCACATACAGCAATAACTGCAGTAATCCATACGACCCCAATGGATGGATCAATGTCTTCTGAAGTGAAAAAATTACAATATTTTAAACTTTTTAAACTGTAGACTATCGCTTCAGACCAAATGTAATAAGTTGTTTTTCAAATAAAGTTTTCCTATTCAGTGATATTAGATTGTATGTATTTTTATTGTACACCCTGTAACTACATGAAACAAGAGGGTAACAAGAACCACTTTTAATACGGCCCGCGATGTCACACTTACCCTGTAACTACATGGAACAAAAGTATATTTCCCAGTATTTAAAAAAAATGCAATAGTTTTAGCTTTACTTGCCTTGAAAATTGTAAGCCCTAACTTAAATATCTGCACTTTTGCCATCAAAAATAAATGCATGTAGATATGTACCCTGTAATTTTTAAAAAGCCTATACACCTTTGTAAAAGGTACACAATGTTCTTGCTAAATTGCTCCCAAATGTAAGATTGTTGTATCATAATAGTAGAATAATACCCCTCAGTTCTATAATACTTACAGTAAACATATTTTTTAATTCTCCTGGTTGTTACCCCTTTATTCCCAAACTTTACATATTGTTCCCTTATACTTGCAAGTACTTCATAGGTACACTATAATTACCGAAAGTTACGCTGTAAATTCGTCTTAATTACGCAGTACTTTCCAGGCTGTAATATAAAGCTTTACCAAACATTCCATGATAATTTGGCATTGTATTTACAAATGGGGTCTGGTAGGGTAACATCAGCTGGTTCAGGGTGGCTGGATCATGGGAAAGGAACAGTTTGTGTGAGGTCACCCTTTGGTGTGATCAGAGACCAGAATTACACTAGCTCTTAAAATATACATAGGTTAAGGTTTGAGTAACCTATGTATAGGTTTGGGTGAAACTGGGTCTGGAACAGTGCAAAAAGGCACCTCATTCCCAGGAAACAGAAATACTTCCTTGCTAAATATAATGGAGATGTGCGTGATGTTTGTGTACTATGAAGTACGTGCACTCTGCCACTGTGCTGCCAGCGGATATGAGCTGTTATTGGAAAGAATGTTGAACAAGGATGTTTTAAAAATATGTACATACAAAGTCAAACTATAATTGCATGGACAAAAAAACAATTGAAACATTGAAAAAATAAGGTTTGCAATGACATGAGGCTGAAGGTAAATGATGACAGAACTTTCATTTTTGGATGAACTGTTTTTTAAGACAGAGGCCTTAGTTTGAATGGCCACCATAGCTGGACCACCCTCAGCTGAGCAGTGCTGTATAATGTAATCACTGATACTCATTAGAGGCACCAGCCTCCTGACCTGCATCTCTTGGCTGCTTTTCATAGTTTTCATTACTGCTCCCAGGTGTCCAGTGGCTGCCGTCCTTGTTTTCTATGAGCTGAGCTCAGGAAAACGAGACAATAATGGCTTTTTCTGTGTCCCTGTGTAACATGGAGAACAGCAGACAACAGCACATTCTCAGATTGCATGAGATCTTTGATTTGTGTGTGTGTGTGTGTGTGTGTGTGTGTGTGTGTGTGTGTGTGTGTGTGTGTGTGTGTGTGTGTGTGTGTGTGTGTGTGTGTGTGTGTGTGTGTGTGTGTGTGTGTGTGTGTGTGTGTGTGTGTGTGTGTGTGTGTGTTGTTTGTGTATGATCCAGACCTCTTTGCTGTTGGTCCTTTTAGGGCTTTCTGCCCAGCCATGCCAAAGTATCTGTGCATTCAGGGGTGGTGAGGCTGAACCGTGTGGAGCTGAGTTAAGCAGACAAGAAAAACGGCTATGAAACAAGGGATGAGGAACAGAAAATGAGAGAGAATGAAATATACTGTTTGTGGAAGTCCACGGTGTTATGCAGCTTTACATCAATTCATTAAATGGTCAAATAAAGCTAAAACCATCAAATCTCATGGTTTTTACAGGACTGTGTTTTTTTTCCATTTTTGTCTGTGAGCTTCACTAAAATTGTTAGTCAATGTTTGTTTTTTTCCAACAACCACAGTCATATTTTAGTTTTTGCATGACGATTTTCCACCCACTCTTTGCCCTGAGGTTAAAATGAGCCATTTTTTTGCTGCTGTGTCTTCACACTATTGTATAAACATTCTACACATGTGAAATGAATGAAAACTCTTACTCATGGGTTGTAGGTTTGCTCTCTCTCTGAAAACCTTTGAGAACAAGGAGTGCACTTGATTGTACAGAATGTGCAGTTGTCTTGTAGTGTCCTCCAAATCATAAGTTATATTTTATTAAACTCTACTTGCACGTAATATTAATGAAATAAAAGGCCATTTAAATGGAGTTTACTTTCTACGTTTCTTAACACACTTACTGTAAGTACACTTTTTTAAATAATGCACTTTGTAATGTATATAAAGATGTATTTAATACAAATTAAAACTGTAATATGTCTGTAAAAAGTATAACTAAGCGCCTGCAATCTTTAGTCCTTGTTAGCATGCCCGCCTCCCATGCCATCGACTCGGGTACGAATCCCGCTTAGTGCAGGTCGTGTTGGACCGGTTACATTTGGTGCCGTGACCCTGATGGGAGTTAGGCTTAGGGGGGTGAGTGTAACGTACGTAGGCCAGTAAGAGCTGTGTGTGTAAACCTCACTCCTCTGACCTCAAGATGCATCTGTTTTCTTTAGCGTCCTTGTTAGCGCACCCGCCTCCCATGCCGGTGACCCGAGTTAGAATCCTGCGTGGAGCGGGTTGAGTACCAGTTACTCTAGGCTACATCCTCAGTATTTGAGATTGTTTATTTAGTTGTCTTTGCTCTAATATGGACATCTACTATATTGCACTGCATGTATATTTTCCAAGTATGATCCAGAGAGTTATGAGGTTTAAGATTTGCAAATGTGTAAATGTAAAATGAATATGAACAGTATAGCACTTAGCTGATGTTAGATCAAGTCATTAAGCATCTATACAGAGTTTCAGCTCAGTGGCACCATTGCCAACAGCAGTCAGAGTGTTATTGGCAGTCCGTCTGTTATCTCCACGTTTCTCCTCTCCTGCTTTATCTCTGAGTCTTTGTTCGACAGCGCTGAACCTCATACCTCACGTAGGCAAAGCCAGGTTTTCATATCAAGCAGTATATCATTCTTCACCCTCACACAGACCTCAAAGAAGGCTAAGTTGTTTATCAAGATTAGTGACAAAGGCCAGCTGGATGCACAGAACACCAGAACATCCTTTGAAAAATAAAGTCTTTATTAAATTCTGCAGTGAAGCACATGGAAAATTAGATATTTATATTTTGTATTCTGCTCTGTTTGTCATACCAAACTATTATGTATAAACTCTTAATATTTATGTAAAAAAATACACAAATTAATATCAATTATTTTAATAAATTATTTAATTTTAAATTAATTAACCCCTTAAAACTCATACCTCATGTCTTTAATGACACGTATGTCAATGACAATTATGTCATTCACTACCGTCCTCATTAATTTTTTAAAGTTAGACATTAATTTTTTAAATATTCTTCAATCAATTCATTATAAACTAAATAACAAGAAAAAACTATAAAATTATAAAATAATTGTTTTCCCATTCATTTGTATTGGGTCACTAACGACCCGAGGTGTGTAACAGTGTAAGTAATTTTTAGTTTTTCTAAGTTTTTCATTTAGTTACATTGTATATTTATTTTGCTTTGCTGATTTCCATGAGAGTTTATGTCCCATACTTTGCCCTACGAAGTGCAGACACTACATCCAGCCATACACAGACTCTCCCAGAGGATTCTTGGACACGCTGCATTGGAGAATGAGGCTCGGCGGGCAGCACGTAGCTGCAGTATTTTTACTCCCCAGTGACAGAAGGACAAGCAGGGTTGGGCATATTTGGTCTTCACTCCCCTTCTTCAGTCCCAGAGGGATATCTACTGCCGGGCCAGGCCCACACAAGGACCTGAGGGTATTTCGTAAGACTCATACCAAACAGCTGCCCTTGTAAACCCACGGCCCACAACAGCATTGTTAGTATTTGAATGTTTCAGCCGCAGTTCATTTCCCCATGTGGGAAATAAGGAAATTAAAATATTCAGCATGTGATTTTGATGTAGTCCAGGAAATGAATGAAACACTTGTTATGGTGATAAAAGCAGTGGTTTATACCATTAGCCATTGAATTCGTTCAAATAGGAAAGAGCTTAAGCACTTCGTCTTGTTTCAGTCTAAACATGTCACCCTGCATGTTTGGCAATTCAAATGTGACCCCAAAATTTTATTTGGAACACGTAGCATGTTTTGATTGCAGATGCAACTTGGTTTGATATTTTACCTAATAAAACAGATTACTGGAGTATGTTTTACAAGAAAATACTATTTCAGTCTTTCTACTTCAAAATCTCACATTTAATTTAATGTGTTTAATTACTTGCCCTTTGTTTGTAATTATTTGTGAAATTTATAGCAATTTTTTACTGTAATTTGTTTCGAAGTAAATCCTACACCAATTTTTTTTTTCACTGATGCTGCTGCTTTATGAAAAACACAGAGCAGAAAAGAAGAGGAAGAAAACGAAAAACCCCTGACAAACATGATGCAGCTCTAGTACATGTTTAGAAACATGTCATAAGTTACTGTGACAGTACCATGGTACAGTTAGGGTTTCAGACAATATTACTTTGATATACATACCATTCAAAAGTTTGGGAACGGAAAGATTTTTTAATCTCTCTGTCAAAAGACAGAAATCACTTGTGCTCACCAAAGTTATATTTATTTGATCAAAAATATAGTAAAACAGTAATATTGTGAATTAATATTACTCTATAAAGTAAGTGTTTTCTATTGTAATCTATTTTACAAATGTAATTTATTCCTGTGATGTCAAAGCTGAATTATCAGCATCATAACTCCAGTATTCAGTGTTACATGCTCCTTCAGTAATCATTCTAATATGTTGATTTGCTGCTCAAGAAACATTTCATATTAATATCAATGTTAAAACCAGTCATGCTGCTTGATAATATTCTGGAAAGCGATATTTTTTTAAAAGATTCCTTGATTAATAGAAAGTCCAAACGAACAGCAATTTAAATCTTTATAAACATTACAAAAGTTATTAATATATTGCCACTCTAGCCAATTTAATGCGCCCTTGCTGAATAAAAGTATTAATTTCTTTCAAAAACAACAAATCCTACTGAACCCAAACATTTGAACGATAATGAACCTTGCACACTATAATCTTGTGTATATAATGAATGACTTATAATGGACTATAAAGTGTATAAAATAGATATGCCCTATTTGAACTGCACAAACTATATTATATAAACCATAAACAATGTTGACCTTTCCAGGATGGTAATACTGTTGATGTATCTAGATCAGCTGAATGTGGCAGGTATTCATATCACTTCACCTGACGTCCCCTTTGTCATACAGAGTTTTGCACAATGGCGTCCTGATAATGCCACAGCGCTGTGATTATCTTCTGCATTGAGATGACAGAATTTCAAGCACGACCCGTTCCCTCCCCTGTATTCCACTCATCCCTGCAGCACGTATCCGGTTCATATGCAATCACAGGACATGCGGGCTGATCTGAATCATCTCACACATCTGATAGGATTGTGTGCACAATAAAGACACATGATCCGTCCATTGAAACACTTTCTGTATGAATCAGCTCTCGACAAAAGATAAACCATAGACCTCAGGGCTGATTATTGTTCAGGACGGATAGATAATATGACCTTATAGTACAATATACAGTGTGTGGTGGGGAAATCCAGTCAAAGAAGTGTATCATAAAATGATCTGTGTAGGGAATACTCATGGGAAGGACAGTGACTCCGAAATTCTTTCCAGAAAAGTTAGTTAAACAATATTTAGGGTTCTCGAATGGATGGATGGATGGATTGATGGATCAATTCCTGATTAAATAAGTTAGATTTTTTTATGATTTCCATGATTTTTTTAAATAAGGATCTTAAAATTAATTTGGTAAGTCCATGGTTCTGGATTTCTAACCACTGTCAACACATCTTTTTAATGCCCATTTGCTACAGACAGTATTTTGGGGGGATAGACCACCTTGGTTGGCGATAATGTGATTGGTTTAAGAGGTCAAACTTGAGCTTATGTAAGGAGTTCACAGACAATCATTTGTCTATTAACACAGTATTAAGCTCTTGGCACAGATTCATGAAGACTTGCACTGTTGGGACGAGCCAAACATTACTCATCCTCTCTCTCATCATCTTTATCAGAAATGCTGTGTGTCCTGGTTTAATGTTACTGTCTGCGGCACTGTGTGTGTCCAGATCTTTTCCTGGCGAGGTGCAAATGTCTGAGACTCAGACCTGGACCTCACTGGAAGTCGTTGTGCTTATCTCAATCACATTCAGTGTCTCTATGACTACCACATTTTGGGAGCCTATAAAACGATAATAGTTTATGTGGTCCAATGTCTTTAACTACGATGTACTTGAGTTAAAAAAAATTGTTTGGTACGATGTATTATTGTGTGCATGTTGTATACAATAAGTAGGTGAGGTGAGAGGCCTCGGAAGAGAAGGTTAGTGACAGGTTTTGTGGCATGCTTAGGTTTAAGAGGGTTTAATGGCTGGGTTAAAGGGAAGGGTCAACAGTGTGATACTCTTAAACATAATGGTTCTTTATTGGCATCTATGATTCCAAGAACCTTTCAAATCCATGGAACCTTTTATTTCCTCAAAAGGTTATCTATAGTGGAAACAGGTTCTTTTATAAGGGTTAGTTAGTTCACCCAAAGATGAAAATTATCCCATAATTTACTCACCCTCAAGCCATCCTAGGTGTATATGACTTTCTTCTTTCAGTCAAACACAATCGGAGTTATATTAAAAATATCCTGGATTTTCCAAGCTGTATAATGGGAGTGAATAGTAACTGAGATTTAGAGCTCCAAAAAGTGTATCCATCCATAATAAAAGGAGTCCATACAGGGTGTCAATAAATGCCGTCTGTAGTGAAGCAATGCATTTGTGTAAGAAAAAATATCCATATGTATAACATTTTAAACTATAATCACTGTCTCCCGGTAACGGGCGTACACAAGTCTATAGTTCTTCTATGGCATCACTGTGTATTAAAAAAAAACTTTTTGAACCTTTTTGTGGATGTAATAACATGCAGGTATTTTTAAGCACAAGTTCAACATAAAAACAAGCATGTACACAATAAGTGTACATCATATCACACTATATCATATGATTAATTTAAATGTGCATACGAGTTAAAGACACTTCATATAAAGAGGGTCCGTTTATGTACCAGGTAAAAGAGTATAGCCTGATTAGCAAGGATGTAGAATGAGATATAAACAGAAACCTATGAAAGAGAGCATCTGTTGTGGGTGATTGTGGGTGGTTTTGATGACCACTCTTGGCCCCTTCACATCCTGGTCATCATTTATGTCATAGCTTCCTACTGAAAACACTCAAAATGTTACCAAAAAATCAAGACTCGTGTACCTAGCATTTCATATAACTGTTCCACCAACACCCTCTCTTGAGAATCTGCATGCTGCCCAGTATAGAAAACATGTAGGCTTCTGGATTATTAAAAGTGATTTTGATCCTGATAGAGAGAACGAGAGGGTTGGGGGGTAATGCAAAAATGCAGCCATGTGGGAGTGACACAGCATCTGAATCAGTGTGATGTAACTAAAGAGAGAGTAGGAGGAGGACAGACCCCCACCGCAGCTTTCACAGCAGGAGGGAATGTGCTTTCTGCCATCAAACACATCAATAACAAACTTCCATAAGGACAATGCTTAAGCATGTGATCAACATTAAACACTATGGCAGTTTTAAACTCAGTTTACATTGTTTTAGTGTGGACATTTTTATGCAAATCATGAATTTATATTTTCACACTTAGCAATGTTTATCTTAATCATTTCACATCAACAAAACCATCTAAGTGTTCTCAGACAAAAAGGTTTTTGAGTACTGGTTTATTTATCTTATTTTCTTGCCAGAAACCTGCTGCCTACTGAAATGATTTCATGTTTCCGGTAGTAAATGTTGTGTTATGTTTTCCTCTACTGGTGAGATGCTGCATAGCAAGAAAGGGCAATGCAGTGATTCAACACAACAGATTAATCATTGATGAGCTTCAAATAGCAGCTTTGACTCTAGCTAGAAAGTTCAAGGAACTTTGATTCGATAAAATGTTTAAAATGGTTGAGATTTAATGCACAAGGAAAACTAGGGGAAAGTCAGAGTAGAGAAGAATAAAATTCAAGGCGTTATTTATTTCAAAAGTTAGATTCACAGCTCCATCATGTCGACATTCAGTGGTGCATAGTATTAACATTTAGGAAGTTTCAAAATATTGTTCAGTTTAAAAGAAAATAGTCACATATACATATGCTCCTGGCTCAAGGCTCACAATTTAAAAAAACAACAACTAAATAACAGCACAATGTGAGTTATGTAGTTTTTATTCATTAAGAATAAATAAAAATAATCATTTTTAATTTGTTTTTTGGTTGATATTTCATTAATCACAGCAAAAAAAAAAAAAAAAAAGTAGTAAACTAGTAAAATAGTTTTGAAATGAGTTTGGTAACAAAATGCCGAGATTCACAACTACAGGAAGTGAAAAGCAAGAAACAGCTTCAAACAGATACAATATATATATATATATATATAAATATTTTTAACCGTAACCGTTTTATCATTGTACAATAATGTTTGGTAAGTTTTTGACACTAAAGGATTTGAAAATGTTTTAAGCTCTGTAATTTAGAGTGAATTTCATGAGATCTGTATAAACAAATTTTTTTTTAATAAATTCACAAATCTAAAGGGGAAAAAAACTTGGGAATGAACACTTAAGATAAGTCTTAATCAAGGTTAATCCTTTTTTTTTTGCTTTACATTTGTAAAGGTCATGATAGTATTTATTGTACTAGATTTAATTTATAAAACTTTTATAAATTTTTCATTTCATCAAAAACATTTTTCATTTTGGGATGAAACATGACCTTGACATTTCTTCAATGATTCACCCTTAAGAGAAAGGTATGATTCTGAATAGTAAGTATAGTAAGCGTACCATTTGTAGTTCTGTGCTTTTACTACACTAGAACTGAAAACTACACCATTATATGGTGACAGACTAGGACATTTTCAGACTTGCATTCCTTTAAACAGACTTTAATAACTGTTTAACAAAGCTTTTTTTGCTTGTTTTAATCAGATTAGGCCAGATCTTGTTTTTAGTTTTTCCACACAGAGAAAAAAAGGTTTTGAATGTGCAATTAAACTGGGTATAAAGGAGCAAACATTCTTCTTTCCATTATCAACACAACCTCAAGAGAGGTTCTCTTTAGAAACAAAGCAACAGGATATGTAGTTATGATGTGTCACTCAGGGCTTGAGTTTGAGCCAGGGGTGAACTATAGTGAGAATGGACAGGATAGAGGACGTGAGGCCGCAGGCTCCCACAAAGCCCGACCCCGTGGGGTACAAACCCAGCCGGTCCAGCGGTATAAACACGTCACACAGGTTCTTCAGGAGGTCCAGGAGCAGCGGAGGGTTGTTGCGCAGCACAGTGATCAAGAGACAGAACTGCTTGTTGAGCCCGGCTGTGAACATCGGGACGGGAGACATCGCTGAGGAAGGAGACGGGGTTAAAGGGAACTCTCCGTTCTCTGGGGTCGGCGTGAGGGAAGACGGACTGGAGTTAAAGCTTTTAGCTGAATTGCTGCGGGACTCTCTCTCCATCAGAAGACGGATTTCATACGCGTCTCGGGTTAAATTGAGGATGAGTGCGAACAAATAGTATCTGTTTACAGGAAGTGAGAGAAAGACAGGTTATTAAATTAAACAATAAAAAAAAAACATTTTGCACTGTGCTCAAAATATTTAAATATCCAGCCATCACCATAGACTTTAGTAAAACAGGGTGATGCAAATTCAAGTCAAGGTGATGCAAGTTAATAACATTTTCTTGTGTGTGTGTGTGTGTGTGTGTGTGTGTGTGTGTGTGTGTGTGTGTGTGTGTGTGTGTGTGTGTGTGTGTGTGTGTGTGTGTGTGTGTGTGTGTGTGTGTGTGTGTGTGTTGTAATAATCATTATTATCGTTAAATTAAACTAAAAGCATTAAACATTTTCGTAAATTTATATAAAATAAACTTTTACCAGAAAAAAAGAAAAGAAAAAAAAAACACTAAAATTACACACACGTACATATACAGTATATATATATATATATATATATATATATATATATTTTAATAGGAAATAGTTTAAAAAGTTAATTTCGCAAAGAAAACAAATGAAACTAGCACTCACCTAAACGACCTCTGGCTCCATTTGTTTTGGTCCAGTTCGGGCAGTAGTCCTGTTTTGCCAGCCCACAGTACATTATCACAGGCAAAATACATAGCTCTGTTGAGATGGGCCACTGTGACGCAGAGACGGAGCACGCAGTCGGACAGATGCACAGTGCGTTTCGCTGCTTCCAGAGCTTCAGCGGAGTTCCCTAACCGCATCACTGAGACAAACACATGGACAGACAGCATCAATCAAACACTGAGCCATATTAACATAACTAGATTCTGTGAGTGAAAAGAGATTAGCCAACAGGGGCCACTTTATAGAACTACTTAGAGAAATTAGTGTTCCTTATTAGTATCGGTATTAGTAGGGATAATAAGTCTAAATCAACCCTTAGAGACCCTTTAATATCTTTAGGAAGATATTAGCAATATTTCATTTAGGCAAAAATTACATTGTGGTTTAACGTAAAAATGTAAAAATAGCAATGCTGGGCATTTAGGGTTGTAAAATGTCATTGATACATTGATACACACATACATACATACAGTATATACACACATGCATACATACATAAAAGCATGCATACACACAAGCATACATACCACACACACACACATGCATGCATGCATATATACATACACGCATACATACATATGTATACATATGATGTCAGTTACTTTTTTTCTATTGCAAATAGATACATTTTATAATGGCAGTTACTGTAATATGAAAACCATTGTGATAAGTGTCAGCTACTGTTATGTGTAGTTTTTACCCATATTTAATAAAAAATTGGGTATTATTTAAATGCTTTTTACAAATGCTGCCATTCTGCTATGCTGTGTCTCTCACGGTTAACTAAGCTATTAATTCTATTTTACAGCAAACTTGCATTGGACTTTCTCTTATGAAAACTTGTGATTGAGCTGAATTTCTTTAAATCGCAATTCAGTAAATTCCACCTCTGCCATTCCAATCCAGCATCCTGTCAATTCAAATTCTCTTATCAAAACCCAAAGAGAGCCAGTTGTGCCCAACCCCCATTCTACTGACCACTGCTTCTGGCAGAAGAGCTCAAACGTACATTTTCTGGTCAGGCTCATGTGGGCTTCCAGCTGTTTAATGGTGCTGAGCAGCTCTGCTCTGGCTCCTCCTCTCTGCAGCGTGTAACCCAGCAGTGTGCAGGCGTACTGGGCAGCCCTGTTCAAACACAATCAGTTATTGAAAATGAGCATTTACACTGCACCAACATTCATTTGGACAGTTACATCCTTACTAATGTCTGAATGTCTTTGCATTAGATCAGGGGTTTTCAAACTTTTTGATGCAACGGACCCCTAAAAATGATTTTCCCTTTGAGAGGGAAGGATACAAATACAGTTCTGCTCATAAGTTTACATGGCTACCCTTGCATAATCTATATATTTGTTTTGTGATAGTTGTTCATGAGTCCCTTGTTTTTCCTGAGCAGTTAAACTGAGCACCGTTCTATAGAAAAATCCTTCAGGTCCCGCACATTCATTGGTTTTCTACCATCTTTCCCATAAGTGACTGTATGATTGCTAGATCCATCTTTGCACACTGAGGACAATTGAGGGATTCATACATAACTATTAAAAAGGTGAAAACATTGACTGATGCTCAGGACGGCAAGATGATGCATAGGGGACCTATCATGCAAATTCACTTTTGAGTATAAATGTGCGTTGGCAGTCTGTGTACACAAACACCCAATAATGATAAAAAATACACTTCTTTTTTTAAATCCCCATAAATCATAAGCAGTGTCTCAGAACAAGCCGTTTGCAGATTCTGTACAAAGGGAAGTCACTTTGTACAGGCCCCGCCCACGACTGTTGACGGACTCTGCATAGACCCCGTGCTGAGTGAGCTGAACACTGTCCGCCATTTTCTCCAGACCGGAGCAGCTGTAGCGAAGGGACTGTGCCCCAATATAGCTAAATTTGTTTATATCTGAGCGAATCATTTTACACCAGACTGTTCGTAAATGAGGGTCAATACAAAACTATACAAAAAATTTTTACTCAAGGATGGATCAGTACCAACTGTTCGTGATCCAGCTTACAGTCTCCGGAGCGATACTGTTCACGGCAGTAATGGAAGGGAGCGCACGCACTTTATTACAGTTCATAGGAGTTGTTTTACAGATATAAAGTTTACCAGTTTGTTAAGCACCCCCCAAAAAGACATACGGTCTGTATATTTGTTTACTGTTAGTTGTAACGAGTGTTTTGTGTACTTCGCTGTGTATGTTGATAATGAAATGGGGAGAGAGAGTTTATGGATAAGACTTTAATGCGCACTTCTTGATCTCTGTTTATTCAGCTCTTACGGTGATTTTCTGGAGTGAAACAGACGCTTGATCTTTTGTGTGAAGTACAATAAACTTTGAAAGTTTCTGCCATCATTTGGACGAGGTCCGCTACAACAGGCTTGTACTAGTGGATAAATGCAAAATGACAGCTTAAGTTATCACTGTAATTAATTTAAACTATACCTGTTCTATCTTCATACAGCATATCTCTGGCTCTGTATGCATTATTGTCCGACTCCGGTTCGAACTGAACACAGCTACTGAGAGTTTCTGACATTTTCAGTGCACGAGATTGTCCTGTTTTGTTGCCGGTGTGGTGAGGTGTTGGGTCCCACTGAAGTATTGGGTCCCAGCTTAGGACCCAAGCAATCCGATTGGTTCAAAGGAAGTTTTCACTGTGCCTGGTTACAAATCAGACACAATCACTTTATTATAGAAGATGTTTGAACCACGTTATAACGAGTCATTAATGTCTTTTAACTTATATGTTTCATATACTATTATATAACCGAAGCTATAGAATATAGATTGTGAATTTAAACATTTCTCGTTCTTAGTGTTTTTTAGTTGGCTTACATAGTAACATAGCATGCAGCTATCCGATGAGCGTGCTAGTCCTTTAAGAGCTGGGGGGAGGGGGGGATATTTTTCTTATTTTGTTTAAAGATTTATTTATTTATTCCATTTAATACTGCCCTTCAGAAACTACCTAATGTTTCCCAGAAGACAAAATTTGTATAATTTACCCTGATGTTCCAATTCAAAAAGTGTTGTGTCTTCATGCATATTCTGCAAGGGGTATGTAAACATATGAGCAGAACTGTACATTTATTTATAAAAACAAAATGCTAGAAATATACGTAAAATATTGTATGGGAAAATACTTTCTTTTCTTAAATTAATTAAAAGTGACACTGTATCCTTTTTTACCCACCAGAAATATAAACCTGAAGAGAAACATAACATATAATAAACTAAAGAGCCATTCATCTCAGCATTAAAAAAAAAACAGTCATTAGAAATCCGAATAATGTCCTTCTGTAACTGTTTATTTTGTAATAATTATTTAGTTTTAGGTAACACTTTATTTTACAATGTCCTCCTTGTAATATATGTTACACATACTTATACATAATTACATGCAACTAACCCTAAACCAAACCCAATCGTAAGTACATGTTTTTAATTAAGATTACTCAGTACTTCAATCTATAATTGCACTGCAAGGACATCTATAATATATTTTTTATTATTATCAGTTTTTGTATACAATTTTTTACTACAACTTTGTATGTGGACCCCCTGGGGGCCGAGACCCCGGTTTAAAAACCCCATGCATTAGGAACCATAACAAGTGGCATCTGCGCTCAAATGCCTGGTTGCTTGGGGATATTTTTGTTCTTTTTTTTTTGTAAACAATGCTTTTATAGTATAATTACAGTACACATGAAAGTAATTTTGAACTGAATGAGTTTTATATTCACATACCATATTTACATGGACCTTTACCCAAAGACACAATACCATAACCAAAAACATGTGAATGCCACTGTGCTTTGTTGTTAGTTTTACTAATTGTTAGGTAACGTAGATGGAGGGGAAAAGTATAGACTCTTCCAATGCAGCACTTTCAAGTATCTAAACAGACTACAAAGTTCACGCAGTCAAGGAAACATGTAGTACATGTAACGTTAGTGGTAGTGCTGTAAGGATGCATGCAGTGAGTGTTTGTGTACCTGAACACGCGTTCTTTGGCTTGACTCTGCGAGCTGAATCTCACCCATGACTCCATCGTACACACACTGGGCCCGTGCGTGCTTCACGCGCGTATTCACTGATAATCACGGCGCCAGATACAGGTTAACCAAGCTGACCGTAGAAATCCTTGATGTTTTCAGACAATAGGTACTTTTGAGAGCAGTCTGGTGCTAGAAGTATGTTGCATACTTGGTCTGTTGCGCTTGATGTTTTTGTCGCTTTGACAGTTCGTCCGTGAACGGCAGCTGAAGAGGGACACGCCGTTCGCGTTTGGATTGAAATCGCATCATGCACTTGTCCTTGAATAACACGGTGAGTCGCATTTTGACAAATGGGGTTGAAATGTCAGAGAGCAGAGAGGGCAAGAAATTAACCGGTAAACTGTCTATTTATTTTGTATTAAAAACTAGATAACTTTAATATTTAACGACAAGTTAAGCTTTAATATGCAACAACAAAAGCTTTATGAATTTACTGTCAGTTTATGGCGACTAGCCACCAGGGGTCGCCAAAATTAAAAGGTATAGATTTAATATTACAGATCACAACTAACAAGAAGAAATAATACTAATAATAATAATCAGACTATTTAATAGATTGGTAAAGTGATTTTTATTCGAGAATCTCAGATGACAATAAATAAAGTAAAATATAGTAAAAAAAAACATTCTGGTTAAAATTTAAATCTAATAATCACAAAAAAGTAATAACATGAATTTTCCATGAAATGCCAAAACGAACAGACATAACATTCAAATTTGATGCGTAGTAAGTGCAGAGCATGTGAACGAGGATATCCAGATAAGGACTCACCTTCTTAGGCCACATTAAGGTGTTTCATTTCCGACATTGACTACAAAAACCACTGGAATAAACCCTGTGTAAAAAGGTAACAATTTTCCTTTCCATCGTAATCAAGTTAGTAATTCTGTTAATGTCCTTAAAGGTGGACCTGAATTTTGCTCGGCAAGATTTCACAAAATCATTCATACAGTGTATTTTGCAGCTACATCATACAGCTCAGTTTCCATCAAAGGCACTGAATCTCACAGAACCTTCGAGAGCATGTCCAAGTCATATTTCAGATAATAAATTATATTTTGATTCAAGATTATGGCTTTTTAGGAGCATTTTTGCATTGTGACATTATTTTCATGACAATAAAGCAATTCCCCCTTTTAATTTTGCATTACCCATAATGCAAATAAAAAAGAATTCTCGTTGCTGTAATATGAATGAAATCTATATATTTAAATTGAACAATATTACTGTATTACAGTAACGAGAATCTAATAAGAATTTCCACTTATAATAATGAGGATTATAAACTCAAAAGTAAAACATCCCGGCACATTAAGTTAATGAAAATTGGGGGAGAAATGTGCTTCCAATTATAATGCAAATATTTTCACAATGCAACCAATGGTCTAAATGATCTTAACCAGTTCTTAATGATCTTCAACAGGCTAATTTAAAAAAAAAAATATATATATATATATATATATATATATATATATATATATATATATATATTTGGGGTGAAATGTGACCCAGACATGTTATTGTGAGATGTAGTTTTTGAAAAGCTATAAATAAGAGTAGCAAATCAAACATTCATTTTCATTTTAAACTACAGCAATTGTTTTTAAATGACAGAACTACAGCCATGTTAAAGGAATGGTTTACAGTACTCAATATACTGGCAGATTAATATGTCTACCATAAACCCTTGCCTATTTACCAACCTCTGCACACACTTCGCTCTTTCTTTCTACTCTGCACATGCTCTCTGCTCTCTTAAACTCATTTGACCTTCATATTTTCCCTGCAAGCAAATCTCTGACGCGTGTCTGACATGACCTTAGCTCTCTTCACTTCAGTCTTTTCAAAACACGGGTGGCAAATCCTTACATGCCCCGTTTCCTACATTCCCATTAGTTAAAATGAGGTACAACATTCCCCTTGACATTCACTTTCACAAAGTATAACGCTGTCTAAAAAGAAAAGAAAAAAACTACTGTCAAGTTTAATATTTCTTTCTTAATCTCTAATATCAGTAAATCAGCCAACGTCCCATATGACGAGTGAGTGTGTCCTGCACAGTGAGGGTAGTAGTCTAACCAAAATGATTGGGAGTGCATCATTGCAAACAATCAAATATGAACTATAAATACAGTTCCCAAACCATCTGAAAGAGGGGGGACTAATACAGCTGTAGGTGAGAGAACCATCATCTGGAAGGCCACGGTTTTCGAACATGCCCTTCTCTATGGCTCTCTCAGTGCTCGGACTGCTGTTTCTTATGGAAGGGGGCTTTAAGGCGACTCCAGAAAGAATGGCTGCGTCGGGTTTTCCTCTCGCTTCCCCGCACCATCTCGGTCTCGTGCTGGCGGATCTGACGCACCAGTGCGGCAAACACCTCGTCGATGTAATAACGGAACGCTGCGGAGGTCTCAAAAAACGGGCACTGGAACTCTCTCGCCAACTGTTTGCCCTCTTCGACAGACACCTGAAGGTGTAAGGACAAAATAAATAAATACATATACAGAACAATAGTAAATATATATGAAAAAGTTTATAAAAGTTATATATGACAAAAGATTCGGCTCAGAGTCTCTTTTGCTGAAAAAAAAGTTGGAAAAAAAAGTAAAACAGTAATATTATAATATAGTAATTACATTTATTTATGTTTATTTTAAATAACTTCATTTGAACAACATTTTGTATTCATTTCAATGTTGAAAACAGGCTTGTATTTTTGTCCTTGATAACTAAAAAGAACAGCATTTAATTGAAATCAGAAACCTTTTATAACATTATTGATGTCTTAATTTCTTTTCAAAATCTTACTGACCTCAAACTTTTGAAAGGTAGTATACAGTGTTAATATAGCCTACACTATACACTAAAGTACAAAATAGGTTACACTTTATTTTAAAGTGTCATTGTTACAGATGTAAGTACTGAGTAATATTAAGCAACTACATGTACTTACTATACGGTTAGGATTTGTTTGAGGGGTAGTTGCATGTAATTATGCATAAATTACTGTTATTACTATGGTAAGTACATGTAACATATGTAACAAGGACACTAAAATAAAGTGTTACCCAAAAATATACGAGTACTATAAAACACTTACACAGCATTTATTAATCTGTTAATGTTAATTTTCTAAACCACAATCTAGCAACCACACAGCAACACCCTCACAACGACTGTGGTGGCGATTCTAGAATTGGTTGTTCAGTGGATTTGGAAATATACCAGTTATGGTACAGTAAGAATCTTTCCAGTGCTTCATATTGTTGTGATGTCAGTCCGTGTTCCCCTGTCTTTTCATGTTTAGCAGTTCCCTGTTATGTCTATTAATCTCCCCAGGTGTTTCAGATTAACCAAGCCCCGTTGTTATCTTGTTTAGCTTGTTTGCCCTTGTATTTAAACCCTGTGTTTTTGTTCAGTCCTTGTGATTTCATTTGATGCTATGTTGCAAAGCTGCATGTTGGTTGTGCCGTTCCCGAATCTGAGTTTGTAAAGTCTGGAGTTTGTTTAATAAAGTGTGCTGCATTTGGATCCTGCTTCCTCCTTGTTTCAACCGCATCGTAACACATATATCCTAAATGCACAATGCAGCCTATTGTAAAAAGCTGAGAAAATGTAGTACTTTGTAACTGAATGTGAACAGACTGAGACATCCTTTAAAATCATGGGTCACACTTTAGATTAGGATCCAATTCTCACTATTATCTAACTATTAACTACAACTTTTGCCTCAATAAACTCCTAATTTCTGCTTATTGATAGTTAGTAAGGTAGTTGTTAAATTTAGGAATTGGGATTAAGGGATGTAGAATGTGGTAATGCAGAATAAGGCATTAATATGTGCTTTATACGTACTAACAAACAGCCAATATCCTAGTAATATGCATGCTGATAAGGAACTAATTAATAGTGGGAATTGGACCCTAAACTAAAGTGTTACCAAATCATACAGCCAACAAGAAGCTTTGTAAGAGAGGCCATCAAGAAGCCTACAGCGACTCTTCAGAAGTTACAGCCTTCCATGACAGAGATGCTTGTGCGAAAGAGTGAAGAACTTATGGTATCTTGGCTAGAGTTTGCCCAAAGGCATGTGAAGGCCAGGAAGATTCCGTGTTCTTCTCAGACAGCACAATGCTAGACTGTGTTTGGCGCATACGCATATCGACAGAGCACATCACAATGACACATCATCCCTACAGTGAAGCATGGAGGTGGCAGCATTGTGCATTAGGGATTCTTCCCTCTGGCAGGCAATGGAGACATCATAAAGACAGAAAGAACATGGATGGAGCTGAGAACAGAAAAATTACCTTCAGTGCAATGACTTTGAAAGATGACAAAAATTAAAAAAACATTAAATTTAAATTAAATTAAAATAAAATAATCCAATTCTAAGCACTGGTGGAACAGTTTAAATTGCTCCTCATAAATGGTACCCTTCCAGCTGGATAAGTAAAGCTACCACTTGTTTTTTTGTTGGCCAAAACCTGTAGATAAGTTGCATTTGAGTACTTCCGGTTGCATCGTCCGGAAGTCAATGGGTTTTTAAAATGTTTATTTTTTTTTGTTAAATGTTTAAAATAAGGTATGTGGCTAACATAAGTGCAAGGTTTTATGTTATGATTTAATGTTTAATTCTACAACATAAAATACATCAGTAATATCCATTTGTGATTTTACTTGTCTTGAAAAGGGCAGTTGCTATCAAATGTCCAAATGGGACTAAAGAAGTTGTCTGGGACATTAAACATCATCACGTTGAACAGCTTAAACTCATTTACTCACTAGTCCGCTTTTTACAGCCTCGTGTTTATAATCACGCTCTTGTTATATTCCAATACACACTTTCAGGGAAGAAGAGAGTGACTTTGAAGTCATGCAACTGTAGTGTAGTTCGTTCAGAGCCTAGGTTTAACTTTTTACTTTAGGATTCAAAATTCAATTAAGTTGTGTTCATTTGTGAAGATTATCATGATTAACAAAATGTGTAAGAATCATAAACTTACTGTATGTTGGTCACAGAGCTTATGTTCTGCAATAATCCAAAACTCCTATTAGGTTTTTGTTGAGGAACCCAGGTGAACTTACAGGTTGGCCTACAAAAATATGTCATCACTGCAGTGCTCTATAACAGCTGCCAAAAATATCTAGCATTTTATAGCCTATAGTATTTTGAATTGATGTGATACATCTTGGTTCCATAATGTATCACAATATTATGCAACAGAATCTGAGGGGGGTGAATATTTATATAAACACTTTATTTCTATAGACCTTATGTAGCCCCGCCCCTTTTCAGCGCTGCGCTCGTTGTCTTTTGCTGCCGGTCTGTATTTTCACAGCGATCCTGCGTATTTATGAATGAACGGCTCGTTTTAAAAGCTTCCCAGTCTACTGACATTTGTTAAGAAATCTGCTTTAAACATTACAATCCCCATGATAACTTTCGTTAACTTTACATTAAGTAAATCCACTTCAAAAGCTAATTACTCCTGGACAGCAATGCCATAGAAATATACAGAGCGACCGCAAAAACGGAAGTTCAAAGACAATATTCTAAAGATGGCGGCGCCCTCGTTTCCCTGGTGCATAAGGTCTACAGGTACAGGGGTTTCTGGTAAATTTTCTCACCTGTCTGAGATGGGCCAGGTCAGACTTGTTTCCCACCAGTACGACGGGGGTGTCCACGGTGCGTCTGACACGGTAGATCAGCTGCTTAAAGTGCCGTGCCTCCTGGAAACTGCGGCGATCCGTGATGGAGTACGAGATGATAAAACCTTCTCCTGCTCGCATGTACTGATCACGCATCGCTGTGAACTCCGCCTGGTATAAGACAAATACATGAGGCCTTGTCCATCCACCTACTCATGAATATGATAACATCAGTTGATAAATTATAGAAATATTCCGAAGATCAATGCAGCTCAGTCAACAGCATTTATGGGATGTTGTGGATTACCACAGACAGTTTCAACTCCTCCCTCAAGTTTTAAACCAACACAAATCATGTTTATAGTTATTCCTTTACAATAGAAGTCTATAGAGTCCCGAAGTTATGACGTCACTTTGTAGGCCAAAACGCGGAAGTGAGTTCAACAACTCTTTGTAGAACACAGATCTTATTTTTTGCGATTTTCCAAAAGTCTATGGGGAAAATGCATAGCTTTTCGATCGAGGGAACCCATGCGCCGCTAACTTCTCTAACTTCGCCGCTAACTGACGTCATAACTTTGGCACTCTATTGGGTAAATACATTCCAGAACTTCTGAATCTCATATTAACCCTGTATGCCTAACATAAGAAAAATCTTCTTTTTTTTATATAAATGGAACCGTTTATTGAACCTTTAGACAACATAAAAACATAAAAGAAAAGTTTGGTCATATTGTTTTTCTTAGAGTATTATATTTGATACATCAGGCTTTTATGGCTCATATAGTATGATATAGTGAGAATATGGAGCTCAGAGGCTCCATTACATGCAATTTGCAGCAGTAGCTGATATTTATTTGGCCAAAAAGTAAGATGAAATTCTGATAGCTTGTAATGTAAATCAATGAGATGCTTTCATAAAATAAATATAAATATCAGTTATCAATTTATATATATCCCAATAGGAGATATTATAATCTATGTATTTATTATTATTAGGCTTAATAGGGTACATTTTCCTTTGCAAAAATATGAATTATAAGAGCTATTTGAACAGGAACACCTATAGGCAGGTGAACATCTGGTTAAATTTTATCGATGTAATTCCTTTGGAATTTTCTTTAAAAAGTCACTATCTTCTATCTTTGTTCATGTCATGCAAAATAATGGAATTCACTGGATTTACATTGTCATGAAAGGCAGTGCTCGAAATGGGTAAAAAAAAAATGCCAGCACTCCCAAGGGTTAAGAAGTGCAGCCCACTTCAAGCACTGATGTCAGGAGTTGAAACATTATATATATAACTTGACACAGAGATTATTAGGCAATTTTACCACATTAGTATGAAATTCCAAAGCTGGCATAATAATAAATAAATACATAAGTAAATATATGAAGAAATGTAAAAAAAAATACATAAATATATACATAAATAAATATACAAAGAAATGTAAAAAAATATATATATACTATTTATACTTTTATTTCATCATTTATGTATAATTGTATATATGTCTACATTTACTTATTTCCATAGTGGATAATTTCACATGTACATGCTTCCGTGTCGAAATATCTTTTATCAGATCTGTTGAAGATGTGGTTTCTGTTCATGTGTGTCAAGCCATTTTAGAAATCCCAATCAGACAATGTTTTTACGGCCATGTACAGGATAAAGAGTATGTATGGTCACCCAATACACATACAGTTAAGGGTGATATTAAATTACTTAAACCATGATATAAGATTTTGGCCATATTGCCCATAAGTCATTTATTTCCTGTGTGACTTGCAAAGCCTCGTGTTTCGTTTGGTCACACCACAAGGTTTCACTGTGGCCTCAAAGCTTCAGCATTGCCACTCTGAGCTTGATTGCTATGTCTAAGGTAAAACATGCCCCTCTCATTACCATATGGACAAAGAAATGTAGAAATGAATAAATCTATAAATAAATGTGGAAATAAATAAATGTAGACATAAAAACAAATTTTCTAAGCGAGTACTTGTCTGTCGAGCTTGTTACAGCAGGATGGATTCTGATTGGCTGTCAATGTTTTTATCGTTCATCAGCTGGATAAAATTGTTCTTAAAGTGATTCCAACGATATCATTTCTCTGTGCCGTTATTGTTATAGCAGTCGTATGAACTTTGCTATTCTTTAATATTGAAAAATATTTTTTGAACTACGTATTTTCGTTATCTTTATAGTTATCGTCCTTGGTGTGAACGGGCCTTAAGTCTTGTGTTTATACTTTTGGCCTCATAGTGCATTCCTGTAAACTAGGATTTTTATTTTTATTTTAAACAAGTGATTAGTATAGGTCAAGTTTTCTGACTTAATTGACATTATGCCACAGATGCATTATGAAACATTCCTTGAATGTCTCAACAATGTTACCAATTGAACCGTAAACTAGATTATTATACTGTAGGCAAAATTTAATTAAACTCGTGATGAGATGACTAATGTATTTTATAACAGTGCTGAGTGATCCAATGAGGATAAAGCAGCTGACTCAGAGAGAAACATTGTGCCTGTGTGTTTGTGTCTTGTGAAGTGACGGCCGCAAAGACGAAAACAGAAAAAGGGAAGTGAGACATATTGTTGAAGGAGAACGACCCTCTTATAGTCTGCAAAATAGAGTGTTAAGTTGACTTGACTTCACTAAACTTTACAACAGAGGTTTTTGCGCTTCAGTGTCTGTCTGATTCTTGTTTTGTTTTCCATGTGCTCATCTTTATCACAACATCCCTCCCGCCTACCTGTCCTGCTGTGTCCAAGATGTCCAGGTTTGCTGGCTCATCATCAATGCGGATCTGTGTTTTATAGGCATCCTCTAAAAACAGTAAAAACACATGCATGAACATAATGCAATGGTTGATGAGGGATCGCAACAACATTAAACAGCTCATATACTGTATTAGGGCTGTCAACGTAAACGCATGTGATTAGTTCAAAATCCTTAATGCCTTAAAATTATTTTTCTCATTATTCTGCATTATTATTTTATTATTATTCATTATTATTATTTATTGAACATAATTTATGTCACGCACTTACATGATCTTAGAAGTCGGGAGTTTATCACACTGAGCATCTACAATGGTGCAAGCACCTGTAACTTTGGTAGGAGGACTTTTTTTATTCTATTATTTCATTTCTCTTCTTAAATTCAATTTTTCTTCTCTGTTAAGTTTTCAACGCACATCGACGCACTGATCGCACATTGTATTTATGCACCGACACATTTCAGTACATTCACGTTGTTTCAACAATGGTTTAGGTTTTTATATCTCCATGTGGTTCTGTTCGATATCGCAACTTGACTTGTCTAAAATTTAAACAAGCTCTTTGCTGTTGCACTGTACACATACTATATTGTGAATTCTGAAAAGTATTTTTTCTTTGGTGTGCATAAATTTATGAATTAGCTATTTGGAATCCTTATATCATTTGGTTATTTGGTGTCCTTTGGAGTCTCCAGGTGTCCTTTTTTGGAAAGACACCTAAAAAAAACTTGCAGAAAACACAGTTTTGTGAGAATCACCTTCAATCTAATTGTTTACTTTGATGGATATAGAAACTGTGATGGATATAGCAAATGATGACAAAATGAACGTGTTAAAAATATAAATAAGTGTGTGTGATTAATGCAGCCTTGGTGAGCATTAGATACTTCTTTCTAAAATGTAAAAAAATTCTTACCAACCCCAAACTTTTGAACGGTGTATGAGACAGAGACAGCAAAATGGATTCAACATAGCAAAAGAAAAATGGCTTGTAAAATACCCAATTTACATTGTAAAAATTAATTTGACATCACCTCAAAAATAAAATGTGTAATTTCTGAGACACTACCGAAAATTACTGGTTGCTCAGGTTGCTCATTCAACATGGATAGCAGAAAGTATTACAACCTTTATATATATATATATATATATATATATATATATATATATATATATATATATATATATATATATATATATATATATATATTCCATTAATTTGCATCAAATTAAATATGTCATCCATCTAGGCTAAGACTCACTGGGCCACTTTTTGACAGTCATCCTGAATTCACCATAATTTGCTCGTCTATACCAGTAAGGTCACAAAAATGTAACACAATATCAATATGAAATGTAATATAATAATTAACTGTTAAGTTAAGACGACATGTTAGATATTTCCTCACCGATAGTAGGGTCATGATCCTCTGGAAATCTGTGACTTATAAACTGCATGATGATGGCTATGAGACAAAGAAAAAGAGACAAGCAGAGTTCTTACATAATTGTGATATCATGAAATACAACAAGAGGAGTGTAAACATCTCCCCCTTCTCCCTCATGCGGAACAAACACACCCTGCTGTCGGCATGTATTTGCTCTGTATGCGCTCTCTGCTCTGTTCCCATGGAGACAGCGATATAAAGAGAGAATATCAGTCACCCTGAAGAACCTTCTGTAGTGCAGTCTCAAACAAGGAGAGCAAAGCTTGTGCATCCTCACCAGGTGACCTCCACTCATCTCCTAGGCAACAGACTCCTGGAGGCGAAGGAAGTTGCTAGGCACCTGCACCTTCATAACGACCAGACTGAAGCACTGAGCCAACACCCACACCTTTATTGTCTGGCTGCCAGGCACTGTTTGTCTACAACTGTAAACCAGCCTACTGTCTGACCACAATACTGGGCTGCATCGAAAGAGAACAATATCCCGATAGGAAAATATCCCAATAAAAGTGCATGAAGAAAATAGACACAAGGGTAAATCGCACAAAAACATTTCATGTTAAATTCAAATGAAGAAAATTTTTCATAATTTCCATTACAGTATTTTCAATTATGATCATATTAACTTGCCAATGCTGTAATATAGCACTGTCGGGCCAGTGCGAGCCAGGGCTTTCAAAGGGCCGTGCCGGGCTAATATAGCCCTGGGCCTGTAGCACCGAGCCCAAAACACACTGCGTTTCCACTGTCGGGCCAGAAGCTCCACAGCACTTCACCAAAACACGCCTCTGGAACAACGTCACACATCATTTCAGTTTTATAAAAAAAAATTTTTTTAAATGGAAGTTTTATCAGAAAACTAATCAGAAATAAATCCCTGGGAACTGCGTGATCGCAAAACAAACATGATAAAAGCGACCGTTTGCTGGCAGTTTTGTTGTTTACTTGAATATTTAAAACCCAAGAATCGATGTTTTACCACAGGTTTACAATAAAAAGTGATACATTGATCATAATTAATTAATTTGTGTCAAAATTGCACATTAGTCACACAGAAATAAAGTGGTTAACCGTTCTATTTCTAAAAAGAAAGAGGACAGACATACTTATTCAGTCGCATCTGATTCTGTTTATCTGGTAGTTACAGGACATATTTACATCACATTTAGAAAGAATGATCATTTCTACAAATATGCCACCAAAAATACAACCCAAGGAGCTTTAGCACTCTCTCCCAGTAGGCTAGTTATATAAATATAAAGTATAAAAAGACGAGGCTACTGACAGATAAAATAAAAACATGATTGTGATAGCCTTTATGATTTGTCTGATTTCTTCAAGCGTTCATATTTACCATGTTTACTATGGTAATGTAGCCTGACAAGACAGACCCAAATCAAGATGTTGGGTCTTGGAGCACACCATTGGCAGGGCTCAATCCGAGGGGCGGGATAAACGGTTGTCTTTCAAATTCCCTCGGCAAGCAATAGGATAGCGTTACAACCAACCAGAGCAACGAAGAAGGTGACGTAGTCAGAGCGACGGACTTCAGTGTCGTTCTTTGTTCTTTTTTCAAAGAAAAGCTTAACTCCAAGTTTTTTTCCAGCTCGCAAGCCAATGGAGAGTTGCTAGACGACACTGGCTGCAAACTAAAATTTGCTGCCGCTAGGGTGCATCTAGATTTCTAGGCTAATGGTAATGGTTAGCGTGCATAGTCTTTTGCATCGCGTATAAATATTTCTACCTTTTACGGTGGTCAGAATCCACATTGGATCACAAACAGAAGGCATTCAAACATGAAAGTGAGAAAGTTTTTTTTTTTTCTCACCAGCCACTGTGGCTAGTGATTTTCCAAAGTTACTAGTAGCCACTCAGCATTTTCACTGGCCACAATTTTGACATCGGTACCATGGGGAAAAACTGCCATATAGATATTTTGAATATTATCTCATTATTTGGCAGCAGGTATATTAGGCTGCTGTTACTTTAAGACCTGATGCACGGACCCATTATGATTTATCTCTCTCAACTGTTTACGTTCTCTTAAATAACTCAATTTAGCACTGAGAGGCTGCTTTATGTGCACGCATGAAATTCAAGCCCTGTAAGACCTACAATATTGATCTTGCGCAATTGAAGCGCGTGAGTCAGGGGAGGCGGGTTTATGTGTCATCTCGCTGTCGGAGAGATGAGAGAGATGAGAACGTGCAGCTGGTATCGTGTATCTATTCTGTGGAAAATTAGTATTGGAAGCATTTCAGATATTTAAGTATCGATTTGTATCGAAAAAATATATATTTTTGACAACAGTACATGCACTTAGTTTATTATTTCAGATGCCTTTTTAAAAGACTACAGAGTTATCCATTAGCATTCTCAGTGGTTATTGCTCACCTTCAAATCTACCATCTTTGTACAGTCCCAAACCCAATTATGAACTGTGATGTCACAGACAGTAGACCAGAGAAGCCCAAAAAAATGTTTTAAGAAGAGCCAAATGGTCATGTCTGTTTTGTCACTGTTTAATGTTTCCTTGTTTGTCTTGTGCCTGAGCAGATGCCTTTGTCTTTGTTTGTGTTGGCCATGTGATCCTCTCATTCCGCCTCCTTGTTCCCGTTACCACACCCCCTTGTTTAGTCCTTGTCTAGTCCTCATTTGCTTGATTGTGTGTACCTGTTCCTCATGTGCTCTGCTCCCTTTATATTGTGTTTCTGTCCTTCATGTCTTTGCTGGTTCGTTTTGTATCCTATGGTATGTTCCTGTTCGCTTGCACGTGTCTGCAGTTCTAGTTGTGTATTTGATTGTTTCTAGATCTAGTGTATCCAATTGTTTCTAGTTCTAATGTATCCTAGCCTACTACAGACCAACAATGTATTGTAGCCCAGATGGGATGTGAAGTGAAGTGAAGTGAAGCTTTCTGAACCAGCGAAGCATTCAACACAATTGTATCGCACAAAGGTTCATTGCTCGAAGCTTTTCAAATCAGAGCTCGACCAGGACCAGGACCTCTGCTGGTGAAAGTTAGGGAAAGCGCTGTGTCGCAAAATGTTTCAAAACCAACCAACGCATTAATCTTAGAAGCAAAAATAAATGAATGGATGGATGAATAAATTAATGAATCAATATATTAAATACATGACAATAATCTGTTCCATTGCATATACTAGTAACTCAAAATAACAAAGAAAACATTTTGTATTGTGGATGTGAAAATTTTTCCTGTTTGTAATCAAATAAAACTCATGAATAGAGGAAGTAATTAAATGCAGGTGCACACACACACACACACACACACAAACACACACACACTTTCACACGATTATGTAAATCTGTAGCCTACTACAGACCAACAATGTATTGTAGCCCAGATGGGCAAGGCTTATAGCGGCTTTGTACTTAATGATCATTGTAAGAAGTGTTCTTTAGAATTACTGGTGCTTGGGGAGAGGGTAGTGCTTATAGTGTTTTGAACTGGGACCAGTCCTTTGAAACAGTGGGAGTATGTATCAGTGGCGGCTGCTGGTCTTTCAAAGAGGGGAAGCTCATTTTCAGCCTACATCATAATTTTTTTTTTTTATTTATACTTAAAAAAATATATATATATATATATATATATATATATATATATATATATATTGATCGTTCATTCATTCATTCATACATACAGTATATATATATATATATATATATATATCATGGCAGGCTAAATCAAAGGTCATCGCTCACTGAAGTAGACAAAGAAAATGTTATGCTTTTGAGAGTCTCCACTGAATTGACACAGAAAAAAAAACATCTATAACTATAACAATATTTCATACAAGTGCTATAAAAAAAAAAATTAATGACATTTTTTTTAATGCTCAAAAAGGTAGGGACACCAATCCGACGCCAAAGAACTATGAAAGCCAACTGTGTTGTCGCCTCACGTCGAGGAAAAATCTACGCTTGAACACACCGAAAGGACTACAGGCGACTGTCAGCTACAATGCTGTCAGCTATGGCTGCGTGTAAAGGAGATAACTGTCTATTAAAGCAGATATATTCGTCTATATTCGTCATTCAAAAAGGGAAAGCAAAAAGTAAGATTGCAGGTATACAAACCATAAACAAAGCAGTGCTTACTTACCGTTTTGAATATCAATCATGCTGATCACGTGCAGTGGAAGGCTCAGGTAAGATGACGTAAAACTACAACAGCCTTTCTGTCTGTCCCGTCATGACTTCTGTGCTCGCTTTCATCAATTTTGCTCTTATTCTTGTGCAAAGACTCGTTCGCTAAACTGAACAGCCTATCAGAGTTCTCTCTCTCACCGACGGCCCAACGCCGATTCTACATTTTGAATCGGCAAATAGAAAACGACGGCATCCGACTAGAGCCACACACTGAAAAAACTGGGGGGAAAAATCCAACACCAACACACTGAAAAAACGAAGTCGTCAGTCGACACTTAAAAACGGCCTGACGTTACCTGAAGCCCGATCGTCGGCTTGGTGTGTCCCTGGCTTAAATATGTTCCAAAACACACAGTGGCCTTTACATATCCTTTATGAAAACATATAATTTCTTACAAAGAAAAGTGTTTTAAGGGAGATGGATGGGATAAAGTGGGGAAGAGATTTGATTTTTACTTGATCACTGGAGGATTTAAGCATTATAAAGTGACTTTCTAGTAGGTCCCTGTTTAAGCTACTTAGAGGTGGGCTATTTCACCAAAACATTTAACACAATATGAGTAATGTTCAAGCTCAGTAAGGAAAGAAATCAAAATATAATAATTATTTCTAAAGATTTGTCGAAATAACTTATCGAATTACAGCTGTTCTTTATATTTCTCAACATCATCACTTAAAAATGTTAAAAGCATTGAAGGGATAGTACACCCAAAAATGAAAATTCTGTCATCATTTACTTTCCCTTAAGTTGTTCCAAACCTGTATGAGTTTCTTTATTCTGCTGAACACCAATAAAAAATTATATTTTGAAGAATGTTGGTAAACAAACAGTTGACAGCACCCATTGACAGAACAGAAGAAACTCATACAGGTTTATAACAACTAGAAGGTGAGTAAGTGATGACAAAAATTTCATTTTTGGGTGAACTATCCCTTAAATGCATTTCACGAGTTCCTTTGTCCATATCATTTTTAAAGCGTATTTGGCTTGCTGTCCGCAGTGCAGGGGCTAGAGGAAGCAGTTTTAACTCGAGCTTAGATATACCCCGCATTGGGACTACAAATGCTTGGATGATGAGTATGGTAGCAAGATGCCTAAATTATGTTGATGGAGTTGGGGAGGTGGAGGGATGCCAAAACAGCTGATGCCAGAGCAAGTTGAGTGGCTGCTTATATGCTCCGGCAGTTCATTGAAAGATTAGATGGGTTCACTCCTCCCGAAATTACGTTGTGAACTTCACTGACATAGACATTACAGTACGGTATATCAACAACAGAGAGACAAACAGAGAGAGAGAAGAAGAGAGAGGGGGAGAGAACTGCGTTACTTACCACTTTTGCCCACACCACCCTCTCCTAACATCACCAACTTGTACTCGCGGGAGTGACCCCCTGTGCTCCGTGAGGACTCCATCCAAATCACTGGAACACACATCACACAAAACAAAATGTTGTTTAAAATAGTTTGAAAAACTTTAAGTTTAAAGGTTCAAGTTTAAAGTATACTTTAGAGACGGACGGACGGACGGTAGATGGATGGTCCTTGGTGATTTGTCAAGTCATCATAATAAACAATAGAACCCTCAGTGTCTAATTCCACAGCTGCACTAGTGCATGAATGCGGGCCTGTAGCGGAACATCAAAAAAACACCCAGAATAAAAAGCACTTGTAGAGGCTGCATTTGACACCCAAGCTTCTGTTTGATGGAGAAGAGGAAGTGAGTCATTCTTTCGAGCTATTCATGTGACAAAGCGAAGCATCCACAGGGTGGGTGTTACATTAACCACAGTCAATAATAGATTATCTGCCAGTGTACCCCTGTCTGATGCATTTTCCCATTGTCATTGACTGTAATGCTGCATTAGTTACTGTAGAGCAGGCAGCCCTTCTATGTGATTTCCAACAGTCGAAATAACACCTGACCTGAGTAGCATTCTTTACGTTTTGAGCAACTCTATTTAATTGTGTGTGTTAAATGCAGCTCCTCTAACTCTCATTTTGTATATCCATATAATGTTTATTTGATTATATTTTGTGTGTTAGAGTTTTTGTGCTGCTGTCGTAATTGATTGTCATTGTTTATGGGAAAGCAAGCGAAAATTTTATTCATGAAAGAAAAAGTTATGAGCAGCTCTTGTGGTGTCCAACATTGAATTTAACATTGTTAGTTAATAATAAATGGCTCAGCAATTTATTATCAAATAAATACCAAAAAGGGTTTAAATTATTTAAGTTGACAGAATCATTATTCTGCAGCCCCTATTATTGTCACTTTTAATCAGTCATGAGAATCATAAATTCAACCAATTTTTTCTGGTATTGGACTTTCTGTTGCCCCTTATTTACCATGGTAACTATAGTGCACTTTGGGGTACCATAGATTATATATAATGTATAGTATTTACACTTTATAATATAACATTTTTATTGTTAGAAAATTGCAAAAACACAAAAGAATATGAGTTTTAAACTATTCAGGTATGATGCAAATTGTGGTAACAATGTTGGACAAAAATATAAACATCACAGAAAATACAGCAGCTAAACTTAGTTCGGCCTCGAGCTTCAAAATCAAATTATATAATTTGCTGACAGTTTTATTGTAGCTACTTGATTATTGTAACCGTGTAACTGAGGTATGTTGGCGGAAACTATGGTTGCTGTAGTACGTTTGAAAGGGAACTTTAGTATAAAGGCCTTTTGTCATTGAGTGGCACAAACCCTCCGCTTTAAATATACCCAAGTTAAAAGGGAAACTTGCACAACCACGAAAAAAGAGTATTTTAAACTAGCAAAAGATGAGTAGCAGCCTGGTAATTATTTCATGACCGAGTTTGAAATGAACCGCACTACAGGACTGGATTAACTGCAATGCAATAGTTTGTGATATTAATAGACAGAACGCCTCGACGACATTCTTTGAGTTAACCTTTGACAATGCATCATATATATGTGTGTGTGTGTGTGTGTGTGTGTGTGTGTGTATAAATAACGTTATTAGTTATATTTTCAACGTTTATTTTATAATTTTTTAGTGGTCATCAAAATTTCCGCGAAACTTTTAACACTCTTTTGAAGTTGTTGAAGAAGAGCCCACAATTCATCGATGTGAGTGAGTAAACGTATACTTCAGCGACAGTTTATTAAAATAAAATAAACTAACGAAACATAGTAGCCGCCGCCGTTACAGTCATTTTGCTTTTAAAAAGTGTGATTCTGTAGGCTACATGATAAAACAATGACATCGAGTTGAGTTACTTGGTGGCTTACCTGTGTCACAGGATCTCTGTCTCCATTGGGACTTTTGTATCGATGCAAATTATGTTTAAATATTTGATGTTAGAAAATTCCTGCCATACAATTCTCACTGTAAACATACAAAGCCATGGACGAATGGAGCAGCTTAGAAGATGCTGGGTCCTAAAGCCCGCACAATTACATTCAGGCCATTGACAATTGACAATGACAAAGTAGAACCCTAACATAATAAGTTATAGAATGAAATATAATTATCATAAATCAATTTACATACATAAATCAATTAAAGACTAGTTAGTACAGTTATTTTTCCTTTCTGTAAAACTAAAATAAATTAAAATTGTATGAGTAAAGTTATAAATATACAACAATAAAATAAATATATGGTATTTAATCTCCATATTAACAAAGAGTATAGAAGAACAAGAGGCGAAACTCTGATGCTTTTTTGGAAACAGCCACTATGGCCGCCATTTTGGGATGAAAATTCCAACTGGAGTTACTGGACAACAGCAGATAACAGTTAATCCAATCATTAAATACACATTTGAGGTAGTTTTTTCTTGCTTTTTTTGAGTATTACCATTTTATGCAACTTTACACATCGATTACTATTATTAGATACCAACTCCACTAGGCCTGAAATAAATTTTGTACGTTTTACCCATACAAAAATGTAATATTTGGCCATATATATATGGCCATATATGTTATATTTTAAATAGCATGACATCTATACATCTAAATGACATCTATACATATATTTGACTTATCTGAGAACACAATATAGCCTATGCCTGCAACAAATATGAACATTTATGTGTCCAAACATGTGAAGAAAATATTTGAGTTAATCTATATATGATACCATATCTGCATATATTACAGAGTATAGTATTGGTTTCTCCCATATATGGACAACATTAAGTATAAATATGGGACATATTTGTTTCCCACATATTTAATAAATGTATGTAAACATACATGCATGTGATACTGATGCATCGAAATAAGTACTTATATGCATATGTAGATATATGCGTCTTAGGCTACATATATTTAACATTTATGTGCATATACAGAAAAATATATGGCACTTACAAGAAAACGGCCATTTTTTCTATATTGTTTCATATATGTCTATGTGTTTTATATGAATTTTGCATATATTCTCATATAGGCAGCAGACATATGGGCACTGACATTAGGCTATATATGTAATTTACTTATATTGACATATATTACATTTCTGTATGGGTAATCCCCTGGATTATGCTACAAACATGATGATCTTATAGAACACGATGGACAGTGGCTGATTTTTTCTGTTTACATAGTCTTGCTTTAACGGTCATTAATATAAGATAGTAGCTAGCCTACTGCAAAAAAAAAAACAAAAAAACAGTTGACTGTAAAGCTTTTTTATTGCTGTTATATTGTCCAACATTCCCAATTATCTGATATAGCATGTCCTTTACTTACTGTTATATGTTGGTATTAATTCAGGGTTTGTAATGCTAATACTAAAGGTTTTGTGGGAAAAAAAGTAGGCCTACAACCCCAAAACAGAAAAAGTTGGGACATTTTGTAAAATGGTGGAACTCGCGTTTTCAGCCATGACTTAGGTGGCACATGCGAAGCAGACCAAGCTGGAGTAGTGAAGATGCTGAAGCCATAAGGCCCAGCATTTTCTGAAACCTTTTGAGCGGGACTATAGTGCCGCAGCGGAAGGATCTCATGGCGCGCTGAACGTTCAGTCCGCGCTCCGGCGACAGGCGCGCTGTCATAGACAGCGAGTCCAGTACTTTGCCCAGAAAATAAATTTTCTGACTGGGAGACAGCGAACTTTTCGCCCATATGACTGTTAGACCCAGGTTCTCGAGATGCTTGAGTAATATGGTGTTCTATGAGCACTGAGCGGGATCAAGCTAGAATCAGCCATTCGTCCAAGTAGTTCAAAACTCGTTTGCCCCAAAATCTCAGGGGTGCGAGAGCTGCGTCCATGCACATCGTAAATGTACGGGGTGCCAGGGACAGGCCAAACGGCAGGACTGTGTATTGATATGCCTGGCCCTCGAAGGCGAATCTCAAGAAACACCTGTGACGTGACGCTATTTGTATTTGGAAATAAGCGTCTTTCAGATCTATTGACATAAACCAGTCCTCCTGGCGAACTTGCGCAAGGATTTTCCTGGTTGTAAGCATTCTGAACTGGCGCTTCACAAGCATTCTGTTCAGTTGCCGGAGATCTAGAATGGGTCTGAGACCCCCGTCTTTTTTCGGTTCCAGAAAATATCTGCTGTATACACCCCCTTCGCTCTGAGCCAGAGGTTCTATGGCCCCTTTGCTCAGTAGTTTCGCTATTTCAGCTCGAAGTAGGTGAGCTACCTCGTTTTTTACCATAGTTTCGACACGCGCCGTGTAACGGCGGGGACGTCGAGCGAACTGCAGCGAATAGCCTCTTTTTATAGTGTTCGGCACCCATTCTGACACCCCGGGAAGCTTTATCCACGCATTTGCATGAATAGCTAGAGGTAGAATGAGATCTGGGCTCTGGCCGCAACGTAGTGGTGACCGAAGGGCTCCGTTGTGCTGAAACGTAAACACTGTGTTTGCAGTGTTCGAGGCGGGGGGTGCGCTGATCACAGCGGGCAGCCTGGCTCGACTTCTCTATGACCTCTTGTGGGGAGAGAGCGAGCGGGGCGAACTCCTTGGGGTTTAACATGTCTGTGAGGGAATGTGGTAGCGGGACAGCGGGCACACTCACTGCACTGAGAACACCGTCGGCCTGAGCTGACTGAATGTGTGTTGGTTTTGTTTTTACAGAAACCGTTGGAAATGTAAAAACCGGCTTATTTACTGCAAAATACACTGGGACAGTCACATTGTTTGGAACTGAACGAGCGAGAAGGAAAATCCGGCCGCAGCGGGATTTGAACACCGTCATTTTCCTAAGGGGGCAAGGAAGTTTTTGAGACATCGGGCTTTATTTCAATCCTTGGCCGGGGCCCGCGTGGAGGGGGGCGGCGGCCAGTAGAGCGAGAGCGCGGTCTCTGGTCTCGGGCCTGGCGGCGCTGAGGAGCGGCGGCGGTGGGCTGCGGCTGGGAGCTCCGAGCAAACAGCTGTTTTGAGCGACCTGCTGCGGAACTATAGCGCTTCGGCATGAAGTGCTTCATTGCCTGTGACGTCTTCTGAACCTCGACGAATCTGTCCGCGAAATCCTTGACGGCAGATCCGAAGAGGCCAGCTGGGCAGATGGGCGCGTCGAGGAACACAGAGCGCTCCGAGTCCGTCATCTCCGATAACGTCAGCCACAGATGTCTCTCAGCCACGGTGAGAGAAGCCATGTTTCGCCCAATGGCTTGTGCAGCGGATTTCGCGCCGCGAAGAGCCAGGTCTGTAGCGCTCCTTAAATCCGCACGCTGATAGCTTCCAGTCCTTCCTCGTCCATTTTGCGGAGAAAGGTCGGCCTGGAAGATCTGCAGAATAGCCATAGTGTGCAGTGCTGATACGGCCTGGCCAGCGGCGGTGTAAGCGCGACTGTGCATGGCGGAAGTCGCACGGCAGGCTTTAGAGGGTAGCACCATCTGAGCGCGCCGTCCAGCAGAGGGCAGGCAAAGATGGGCTGCTACAGCTGCTTCCACTGGAGAAAGAGAAAGGTATCCCTTGTCTTTAGCACCGTCCACCACGGAGAATGCTGCAGAGACAGAGGTACGCAATCTGGCCGAGAAGGGGGCGTTCCAGGACTTCGCAACTTCTTCGTGAGCTCAGGTAGAAAATGCGCGGGCCTAGACTGTGACGGGGCGAGGTCCTTTTGCAGGAAGAATCCGTCCAGCCGGTTGCGCGCAGGCTGCGCGGGCGGACTAATCAGTCTTACTCTTCGGATTCAAATTAGACTAATCTATGTTTTTATGTTACTGACTAAAAAAGGCTATGACATAGTCGACTAACTTGTAAGACCAGTCAAAGCCATTTATGCAACCAGCCACAGCTCTGTTTGTCAAATGTAGCTGTTAGTTAAAAAATATATATATATATATATATATTTCTTTTTTTGATCCACTCCCTTTTAATTGAAAACTTGCAGTTGTAAATTGAGCAAAATAAGGGGTGATAGGCGATAGATTACAAATCAGGTTACAACTTGAAATGATTTTTGACAATGTATCTTTAAAGCAGAGAAAGAGGTGAAGATCTGATCTAGTGTATCAGTTTTTATTTTATTTGCACGTCCATTGTGTTAACAACTTCAACATACAGTACAAGTCAGCATTAGTGTAACATACTGTATTTAGCATAAACTCACAGCAGTATGCAGATAATTTGCCCTCAAAAGCATTACACTTCATATTTTATGTTAGATGTCCCTGAAGATCATGTAGTGAAATGAGCAGTATTAGGCTAGATATGTAAAGTACATGTTATTACACTGTACTTACATTATACATAGACAACTTGTACTTACAAATATTGAAAAGGCCAGGTAACAACATGAATCACACTACAGGTGTGGTGAACTAACACTGTTTATCATCTAGGCTGTTTTAGGGACAACTAAAATAAAGCTGAATCACTAACTTCACTCCACCTTCACATATCGACATTGCGGTATCCAAATGGACTAATATATTTATTACAATAATTTTCTTCTCAGTTCATTTTCTTCTTTGTTCAGCTTTCAATGTATTTGTACAACACACAACAGCAAAAAACTGAGGGATTGTTAGGGACCAGTGGCAGAGAGAAAGAGGGGCAGATAGTACTTCATAAAAAGATAAGGTTTACACAAAAAGAAACCATTTCCATTCCAAGTAAAACAGTTAGATACAAGAAGAGCAGAAAGTGCTACTGCCCACCAGTGCATTGGAACAAACACTCATTTACAGTTGGTTATATTCTTCTTTATGTACTTATTGATATAAAACAAGCTTTTTATGCCCAAAAGATCAAAAAAGTTCAAGTAACACAGGGAGCTGAGGGTTAAAGTAAAGAAAATCACGCATGTATCATTTCACGGTTGCATTGTGTAATTTGGGTTGCTGTTTTTACAAAAGTGGGTTTTGCTGTCATATATAAACCACTAAAAACTGTAATATATACACCAGTTTTGAAGCAGAAATTTAGATAGTGAATGCATGCAGGGTTAAAAAAACACTATAGAAGGTGGAAAAGTTCATTCTTTTATTGTAAATGTATAGCCTGGAAGTGAAATGGCAAGTCTGGACTAGGATGATGGGCACATGGTTTCTTGATTTTCATGAAAATGTGATTGAAATGTGATTAATTTTCTCCTAAACAATGGTTAATCTCATTATGTGGTCTTTAAAACTCGCAATGAGCTTGACTACAGAGAATGCTTGGGCCTAATTTACTGCTATATTAATTTCACATGTTAAATACGAAATATCTCTAATGTGCCGGTCGATTTCCTTTTCCTGCTCTCACCCTCCCACTTTCTGCCTTACTAACTTAATATGCGCTTATTCGCACTGGGAAAATGGCATTTAAATCTGCCTCAAGGGCTGTGGCCACCGAATTACATAATTAGGAACACATCCACATTCACATTGCATGCCTTCAAACATAGACCCATGGGCCTACTGTGAGACTGCGGTGTGAGATGCTTCATCGCGGTCCCCAACGCTCAATTTGCTCTGGGGTGCGATATAAACACCACAAAACATTGGTCATTTACTTTGGTTAGTTTTCGACAGCTGGCGCCGACCAGGTAATGGTTACTGGCTCATGCCAAAATCCTAAAATGGTCATTTATTAGTCCTATCATAGTTGTTAGGTTTTTGATATACCATATACATATAGATATATAGATATATATTCTTTCTTTTGAAAACAAATCATAAAAATAAATACAGTACTCTACGAAAGTGCAAAAATTGTTCTGAATCTGCATATATCTGCGTTAATTCATATAGACTAACTTACTGAATAACCTAAAAGGTTATTTAAGTTATTAAGATTTCAAAGTTGGGGTGGTTAGAGGTCTGGCTAAATTTAATTTCTGTTATTTCATGACAACCTTAATGTCAAAGGTATATTTGGCGATATTCAATTGTATTATTAAAATAAAAAATCGAAGAGTACCAGTGTTACACCCAATAATACATTATGTACATCTTGACCAAAGACATTAGAATTAGTTGCATTGCCTTAAGAATTAAGTGTGGCCTTAAAAACATGTTTGTTGGCAATTAAAACTGTGATGTTAGGTACACTTAAAATGTACATATTTGCAGACAATACGCAAATATGCTAATATCTGTCACATTTGGCTTTGACTGTTAATTAATCTTTATTTCCCTCCAACTTTTTTGAACAAACCTTCCCTGATCTCTGTGTTATGGCAGCACAGCAACTGGGTTAAAAGTAATTTGCAGTAAAATGGAAATGTGCATTGATATGCCCGAAGAAGAAAAAAATCAGTCAATGAATAGTAGATATGTTAAGAAATGCAACAGCAAATATGTCATAGAAGTGCTTTGTCATCAAGATGGAGAAATTAACAATAATGTATAAGTACAGCTACAAATAAATAAAGCAGCTACAGCATGGAGACAGTGTAGACTGGCTTTACTGTATGGAACATTAGAGTGTTTTCATAAATTAAATACATTTTTAATCCTGAGCTGACGATCACTATTTTTTTATTTGGTGGTTGGCTGAAAACTCTGCCTTAAAACCAAGTATTGTTTAACAGATATTTAGAGTTTTATTATTTTGTTTGTTTTGTTTTTTCAGTGAAGTTACATCTCAATTTCAGCGTCATCAAAAGACTA
This sequence comes from Siphateles boraxobius, assembly GCF_051911475.1. NCBI lineage: Eukaryota > Metazoa > Chordata > Actinopteri > Cypriniformes > Leuciscidae > Siphateles > Siphateles boraxobius. Next base: position 14,979,093 of record NW_027508975.1, read on the forward strand.
AGCATTAATAAAAACTTTTTAAATGGATATAAATAATAGCCATATTTCTAGCTTTCCTTCTGTGGTAAATATTAGCATGTTAGCAAAAATGTTCATGATGGCGTCCAGTTTATATCACCATTCATCCGTATTTACTATGAAAAATTCACCCCATTATTTTACTAAAAAGTGGGCTAGAAACTCACTTTTTCTTACTGCCCTCCTTTAGGCTAAATATAAAAGTGTCTCAGTATCTCTAGCATGCGGCTAATTGAAAGTAGTGTATGTATATTTTGAATATGCCTGTATACTGGTGAAAGGCTCTGAGGATACTGTAGTATAACTGTCATACAGGTATTCAGAGCCATAATTTACTTTTTTTCTTTCTTTTTTTTCTATGACAGAATTTTTTGCTATAAGTTTAATAGAGAACTTACTAAGTGGTTCCGTTAGACTGCTTCTGGTCCTTTGTACTGACACACATACTCATCCACTCATTCACCTATCTATATAGGGAAAATGAGAGATTGTTAAATGGGCTTCTTTCTATAGAGGGGCTGACAGGAAGGAAGTGGAATAATACACTTTGCTTTCCCAATGTTTTAGCCAGACACTAGTACTCTGTAAGGTTATGCCATTTGGCAATCTGCCGCCTCGGGTTGTCACAGACTTCCCTCCAGTGAGTCACCCCTGATGGAATGGGGCTCTGACCACCCAGAACCAGGCGACCCACAACCTCATTCTTCGTGGTGCGGTCAAAATCAATGACCAGAAACTCCACAGAGATGTCCGGCATTAGCTCAGCGGGAACATCGTAGATAAAGGATTCATTAAAAACGGGATTGAGTGTGCATTTCTTGACATGCGTCTTCTTCTTGGCTATGCGCTTGCGGCCGTAGAAGACGTTCACTTTAACATAAGGGTCTGTAGATAGAGAAATAATGATGTGAGAGGTTAGATACTGATACGTTTTTGGCATCATCAATGGGATTATTTGAGTATCTTCACTCTTAAAAATAAAGATTTTTTGGCGTCTATGCTTTCATGTGGAACCCAAAATATAATATTTGCAACACCCCTCTTTATTTTTAAAAGTGTGTATTTTTGTGTATATGTGTGCTGTGCACTTACTGCCTGAAAGACCACTGATGTCCATGGTTGGCAGGTGTTTGGCCTTAAGGACCACCACATTAAGCCTGTGAGTAACAGGATGGTAGGACAGTGAGACCAGCAATTCCCCGCGACTTTCGCACTATGGAGAAACAGAACAGAAATTGAACAAATGCTTATAAGCATACAAAAAGTCCATCAGATAAATGACTAAAGATCATAGTGATGAGCTACCCGCGATGACCTGTCAGTGATCACACAAGACTGATGTGAAAGGATTGCCCCAACGACTCATGATACTCAGCTCTTTCAGACTCTGTCCCATAGTAAGGTAAGCCTAGTCCAACTATCCATACTGTACTTCCCAGAGCAGTGCTAACAAGAGGAGGATGCCTATCACCCAGTGTTGTGGTCGAGATCAGCTCTATCGAGTCCAAGGCCAAGACAAAGACTAGAAGAGGGTTGAGTCAGATATAATACAGAGACCGGAAGAGGGTGTGAACGATTCAGGCAGTGTAAATAAGTTCAGGATGAATAAAACCTGGTTTTGCATCAGTGTCACACAGTGTCACTCCTGCGGAGAAACACGATAGCACCAGAGTGCATCATATTCACAAATCGGCAATGATTCTGACTCGAGGCCAAATCCAAATGCTCCCAAGTCCGTGACAAGGCCAAGAACATAAAAATATGGCCTTGGAGCTCAGACTTCAGGCAGAGGCCAGTCTTGAGTACTACAACCTTGGTCAAGTGCTTCAATGCCCATGGCCATCATAGCCAAGTCAGTGTTTGATTGTTGAGAAACCTAACGGCTTTTAATCCAAGTAAATCCAAGTGGTCTCTCAACAATCAAACACTGACTTGGCTATGATGGCCATGATGTTTGCAAGTTATAGGATTAATTGTTCTCCTGGCACTCCTGACCTCTGGGACAAAACCAGACTAAAAGTAAGATGTTTTTGGAAATTGTCTTTGGAGGGTCCCCTGGTCAAGAGCAGGGGTTTCAAATCCTGCTCCTGGAGGACCACTGTCCTGCAGAGTTTAGCCCCAATTGAACACACCTGGACCATGGTAATCAACATTTACTAGAAATTTCCAGGAAGGTATGTTGGGACAAACTGTAGCTAAACTCTGTAGGATCTCCAGAACTGAAATGGGATTCAACTGGCCAAAAAGATGACTGCATATGGACTGCTGGTGTCAAGTCTTCAGAAATATTGGCAAGTACCTTCTGTCAGCAAAGTCAGGGTCCTCCAAAACTCTAGGAGGATTGGGAGTGTAAAACTGAAAAAAAAATGGAGGAACTGGAAGAGAGGGCTACTCTCTGAGAAAACAAAGGAAATTAACATTTGAACTCTCTTGCTATATATCCATCCCCATTCGAGACACGATCATACTTGAGTTGATCACCTCCCAATTTACACATCATTTCCTTCACGCATCCCTACCTGAATTCACCCAAAAATCTATATGGTTTAATATGTACAATTATCATACAGTTTTATACATGTTTGGTATCATTTGAAATGTCTCTCTCAATGTGACTGGTACAAAGGTCTCATTCCCACATAAGTAAACCAAAAAGATAATAAGATGTGGAGAGTTTAGAGATATCTTGTTAACTGCTGTGGGTGTGACCCCACGTAAATCAACTTCTGTCCCCATTAAGTCTGGGACAGTGATTAATGCAAATTGCCACTGTGAACTCATGTTTACATTTGAAAAGAGGTTTCTGCCTTGGTCTGAGTATTTAGGAAGATGCTGAAGAAGGATCGTGGCGATTTGTAACTCAAATTAGCCTGTGATGCGGAGTGTGTGCAAAACACTTCGCATCATGTATTTTATAATGTTCCAGAGCATTTGATGTTTTGTTTTTATTATCTTTGAATTGAATAAGAAATTGGCATGATATATTTACCTGACATAATAAACGGTTACATTTGATTTTATTCTCACTGACTCAGATTGGGATTATTTTCCAAAGTAGATTAAATGGATTTGTATGTTACCGTAAATCTGAGTCAGATTAGTGACAACTAATATTTGGCATCAATTCAAGTGTACTTGGTTTGCAAAGACAAGAAGTGAATTTCCGTTTAGAACAGCAAATGCTGCTTGACCAATCTAAATTTGGGTGTGTCTTACCTCTGATTTAATTTAATGTTACTTTACACTTTTCAAGTGTATGTGGGAAACCACGGTGTGGCCAATCCAAAGCTATTATAAGAGAAGTAAATTTAAATTCAAGTGTATGCAATTCCATGGGGGCTATACCAAAGTATCTTTGATTGTGTAAACATGAATGTGACCGATCTCAGGTATATAGAAATTACCTCTGTTTGATGACCAAGTCTGATAAGCTTGTGTACGTAAGACCTGCGTTTAAACGTGAGGACCTCTGAGGACCATAGTTTCCTAATTTGAATGGGTAAAATATAATTAAAGAGTTAAAAAGAAAAATCAAACATTCAAAGTACTCCCTTTTAATGATGCTCAGATATCATTAAAACCTTTATCATTTATGGAGTCAGATGAAATAACGAGGTAATACATATGAGAAAATGTATTTCATTTAATCTGGTTTGTGTTGCATAAAAGGAAAGACAGTAACAAGCAGAGACCTCACCCGTTCAGAGCATGCCTCCATTGGACCAATCTAGAAGGGCTTACAGGAGTACAGGGGCTTTCCTTTCAGTATGCTACCTTATCCCAGATGTTACATATCTGATAACCTGGATGAAGTCATTATCCACCTTGGGTGCTAGATGAAAAACCTACTTTATCTCCTAGACAGTGAAATGGAGGAGAGAGCATTCACGGCAATTACACCAGAGCTTGTCCTGCTCACATGATATATCAAATTGCCACTTATTCTCTAAGTGTGAGGGAGAACTGCAATGGGGAGCCATCTGTGCACCTGTCAGTTCTCCCTGGGCAATGGTGATCATATGTTCATGTGGGTAAGCAAGGTGGAATAATCAAAGGCACCTGTCCATTGTCACAAGAGAAGAGGAGAAAAAGAGCATTGGCATCTCTGCAAGCCATGCTTCAACTCCCAGAGGACATTCATTTCTAACCGTCTCTGCGAATACAGTTTTGCAATCTGACACTTATGAGCGCTGAAACCTTCAGCAAAAACCACCTAAAACAGCTTAAGGTGACTTTTGACCCAGAATTTTAATCATGAGTTATTAAGCTCTGTCTCATAGTAATCGCAGTGTTAATAGCAAATTGTGATTACGGTTAAGTTTCAAATGTAGAACAGTTCCGGCAAATGTAACGGCAAGTTTTGTTTAGCAACAAGCAACCAAATATAAACTGGCTTAATGCTTTCCTCATTAAGTTTTTATTATTAAGTGTTACTTTGTACAGTCACTGTGTTTAGTTTCCGTGCTGAACTTTCACTGTCCCTCAATGGTAGAACAAGCATCCAGCCTTAACCCAGTTGCTGAGACCACAAAAAACAGCTTTAGATATAAATAAAGCCACTTATTGCCATATAAAAATACATCCTTTTCAGTACTGTTCTTCACATTTATTTCTGGTCTACACTGCTACAAAAAATTGTTGCCTTATTTTCTGGGAAATATATTTGAGGGGCACAATTGTTGAGGGGCAAAAAGGTTTTCAGAGAGTATATCTTGAATTAATGTTCAAGATATGCCAAATAGTTTGACCTTATTTTAAGTTTAACCCTGCCTACTGTTAGATTTATGGTCAAAACAAGAACATTTACATTTACATTATTTTAAACTGTTGTAAATGGGATAAGAAGAATGAACATAATTCAAGCTATTTTCTTAAAAGTTTTATTGTATTATGCAATTTTTCAACTCATGTAAATCTATTTAGTTTTTATGATGTCTAGATATTTGTACTGGACAACAAGACAAAAATACAGATTGAAAAATAAATGATGAAGATTTAAATTTTTAGAGCTGTTCTGTTTTATTCTTTAAATAGCATATTGAGACTGCTAATATTTTTGGCTTCTTTATCAGTGTTTTTCCTCAGTCACTTTTTTATCCAACCATCTGCTCAATAAAGAAATGTAAAAGTAAAGATAGTCTTTTCTGTGGCACAGACCTTCGTCCACATCATATACAGAGACTTCTAAAGCTATACAACGTCGCCTTTTCTTTTTCTTGTTTTTGTCTTGTCGTCTCCGTCTTTGTTTTTCTCTTCTCTTCTTTGAGAGTAAAGATTCCAGTCCTGCTCCAGGTCATCACAATTGCAACTTGAATTAGGAGGCATCCTGGAGCTAAAACATGGACTTAAAACAGCCTTCATATTAATGTGTAATGTCTGTAAGTGTTTGTGATTTTCTTTTTAGCTGTACAATGAGACTCAGTCTTTATGACTGACTGTGTTCTTAAATTTCTATTGATTTGTATTTTGACCATAGATCAATTTGAAGGGGGAGGGGTATATTTACTGTAAACATATGACAGGAATTTACAGTATTAAATTGTATTATTTTACAATAAAGTACTGTACAGTCAACATCTACAGTTAAAATCATTCCATACTGGGTTATTTTCTGTGAAATTGCTGAAAAATTTTGCAATTATTAACCTGGAATATACTGTAATTTTCAACAGACATATTTAACAGTTTGTGCATGTTAAAGTTACAGTATGTCTCATTTGTAAGCTATACTTTTTGAGATTTTATGATAATCCAATTTATCCATGCAATGAGTCCAAATAACTGGATTTAATTTGTACATAAAATAGCTATTAAAAAGTACAGTTGGTGACTGCAACACTCAGGCAGAGGTGTAAAGTCCAGGGGTCAGAAAGTAAAAGTCCTGCCATATGTTTATTCCACCCATGAACTCGGCCAGCTGATTTCACTAATTAGTTCTATCTCCTGGTTGAAAAACTGTGCCAATTAGCAAATACAGGTGATTGGAACAAAACACTGAGGAGAGCTTTTACTTTCTGAACCTGGACTTTACACCTCGGCACTCAGGAAATAAACGTAACAAATAACTAATGAGAACTTGGTGGTTTCTGTTAATTTCAGGATTTTTTGAAGTTACATAAAAGGGATTACACTTTAGATACCGTCAAAACATTGATAGTGTATATTTAAGTGTCTAGTCAAATACAAATATATACATGAATATTTTAAAACAGATACCTATGAATTTGATTGAGGTCACCCTAGCTCCTCTTATTCTGCTAACATTCATTCTCTTTCTTTTACATGGAGACTAAGCAAGTAACGAGCATGGCGCTGCCGCAGTATGTCACTCACTCCTCATAATCACCATCTCTCTCTCACTGCACAAACTGCACCCCATCTGTTTCCTTAGCTTTTTCTCCTTCCTTCTCTCCTATAGTCCTCTGACTCCCTCCCTCCCTCCCTCTCTCCCTCCCTCTCTCCCTCCCTCTCGCTCTGTCTTCGATTGAATCGATTGTCCACCACTCCCAGCCAACACCCTAATGCTCCTGTTTTGTGGAGCCATATCTAGGCACTGATTCAATTTAAGATACTCTCTTTATAGAAGAGTATAAAGCAGACAGGAAGTTCTCTGATTTGAACAAGCTTACTCTGCATATTCTGTGTGCTGATGTACAAAGCGGGAACACAAGCTCAAATACTTATTTGCCTCCAAGTACTTAAAATTTCCTGTGGCCAGAGAGAATGAGATTATGAACATCGCGTATAATGCTATTGTTCCTGTTTTGATGGAAATACAGCAGTGTATTTATTAGACTGTTTACTTGTTATGCAACCACTTTTAACAGTGTTCTGCTTGTGTTTGAGTGAAAATGGTTGCAAAGCCTTCATCATAACTTAATCAAGCTCTCTCTCTATTTCAATGAGTGTTCACTAAGCCCTCTTTTACACCTGCTATCTGTCTTGTGTGACCTGATCATCACAGGCAGAAAATCAGTTCTCTAAATACAGGTGTAGAAGAGGTTCAAAACATTTTGTGATCACAAATTATAGTATATTTCAAGGTAGTCAAAAATGCATGTGATCACAGTGGAGTGTAAACACTGATCTGCTATAATGTGTCTCGGACATTACAGTAAATGCCTAGTCACCTCTCAATCATCCATTACACTAAAACAGAGGGATTACATTTTACTTTAAATAAACCTGGTGAGAAGTTTCACATCAACACACAGTTGTACAGATCATGTAAAGCATTTCCTAAGTTCAGTTAACACAGATGCCAGTATAAGGAAAATAATACTAATAACTAAAATAACAATGAGCATTCCACTTGAAACTGGGGTAAATTTTAAGCAATAGTGCGCCAAATCAATGCTTTGTTTACATTTTTTTTACATCAGTAAGATTTTACAGTTTTTTTATTTTTCAGGTATGCATTAAATTGATCAAATGACAGTAAAGAAATGTATAACGTTAGAAAAGATTTCTATTTCAAATATATGCTGTTCAACTTTCTATTCATTCAAAGAATAGACAATAATAAAAAAGTTTCTTGAGCAGCAAATCAGCATATTACAATGATTTCTAAATGATCATGTGACACTGACGACTGGAGTAATGATGCTGAAAAATTTTCAAACACAGGAATAAATTACATTTTAAAATATATTAAAATAGAAAATAATTATTTCAAATTGTAATAATATTTCAAAATATTGCTATTGTGATATTATTATATTATATAATTCCGGGGGACGTTCAGCCTTGTAAGCACAAGAGACTTCTTTCAAAAATATTAAAAAACCTTACTGACCCCAAACTGTATATAGTCAACCCGGTCACACTAAATGCGTCTCTGAAGCACGCACTGTGTTTATCGTGCAATTTATATTCGAAAATGATTTTTTATGTGCATATGATACGCATGGGTAGGTTTAGGAGTGGTGTGGGGTACGTATGTATTATACGTTTGGTTAGGATTAGTGGTGTGGAGTGCGTGTGTATTACACGCAATAAAGTGTGTATCAAATGCATGAAAACTAATTTGAACGATAAACACGATAAACACACTTTTCATGAGATCAGGCTGATACGCCAGAGACCCTCCCTTCAAAATACAATCACAAGTGGTTACAGGAAACTTATTTTCCATCAATAAAAGGCATCAATACCAGTTGTAAACAGGGGTAAGAAACTACAGAAGCATAGAAAGTATCAATAATTTTCATGAAGTGAAAAACTAAAGATATGCTTGTTGTTTTGTTTGTGGGTATCATTGCTAATGATGTTAGCATTAGTTCTAGTTTCCAAATGGTTGTACTGATGGATGTCCCCCCTGCAGTCAGTAACCTTTATGGCTACACTCTCTGTCTGCATAATGCCACTTTAATGGGCCATGGATCAATAGACGCTCTCACCACCCATAAAGCCCAGCCCATACATGTAAGGATCACAATGGTATACAGCTACATAATAAAACATCTGTAGTATGAAGCACAGGATGATTTTAGAAGAAAATATGATTGATGTTTGTCCACACAAAACTGTCTAGGTGGTTTTAAGTGGTTTCTAATTCCCCACCCCCACATCTAAATTCCCATCATCACTTACAATAGTAATAGCAACCTTTACTTAACAAACCTTGTAAAACGGTGTGCTGAAGTGTGCTTAACTGTATTGAATGTACACTTGTAGTGTACTTCAAATCTTAAAAATATATTTTTACAAACTGTACTTGTAGATAATACAGCCTAATATTAATGAAATAATAGTACATAAAGAGAATAAAATTGCAAGACTCTTAACTTTTAAGTTACTTTGTAATAATGTTAAATTTAAACTTTTATTTCAATTTAAGTACAATTTAAATAAATTTTTTAATATTTTGTCATTTTTTAAAGAAGTGCACTTATTTTGATTTGTTGAGTAACATACTAGAGCACATGTAAAGTACTTAGTTATAATTTTCAGTGTTATTCAATATATTACAAGTTAATATATTTTAAATGGAATAAACTATAACTTCATCGGTACAAATGTGTGAATACAAATACCTGTAACATAACATACAAATAAATACATGACAAAAGTTTAATCAGTAATTATATAAAAGTAAGTTTGTGTCTGTGTGTGTGTGTGTGTGTGTGTGTGTGTGTGTGTGTGTGTGTGTGTGTGTGTGTGTGTGTGTGTGTGTGTGTGTGTGTGTGTGTATATATATATACACACACACACACACACACATATATATATATATATATATATTAGTCTTCTAAGAATATTGTTCACAGTGCTTTGTTTACAGTGAAGTAATTGAATTACTCACCATGTGTCCATATAATAATATTGTGTTTTTGTAAACTGCACTGCACACCTAGTGAATTGACATTTTGTTCCACTGCATACTTGTACATGCCTGTAATGACAATAAACTATCTCTAATCTATTCTCTAATGTAATCTTTGGCCCTGTTTACACCTGGTATTAAGATGCGTTTTGTAGACAAAGAAGACACATTCTCATTTATACCAGGGGCCTCATTTATAACCGTTGCGTACGCACAAAACAGGCCCTGAAAGAGGCGTATGCCACTTCCGACGCACAAGTTATGATTTATAAAAACAAACTTGACGGGAAAATTTGCGCACCTGCACGCAAACTCTGACCCATGCGTAAAACGATTTGGAGATGGAGCAGTTTGGCAACACCGATGGTGAGCTGGAGTTACATGTCTTTTTGGTCACTTTTAGACAGAAAATCTAAAAAAAATTATTCATATACAGAAAGAGAAATAAAATTTTACTCACCAAGCCTATCACATGAAGCAAAGATCCATCCCTTCCTAAAAGCGCATTGGGCCGTTTAGTGGAACTGACGCATATATAGCATCTAACACATCTGTGTTAGATGCTATAGTAAATCTTAATTATAAATCTTAAATCTTAATTATAAGTCCTAATCATAAATACAGTTCATGTTCACAATAACAGTTTAAATAAGTAATGATTTAAACTTTGTTTTACTTCTGTTGTAAATATTTAGATTAAATATGCCATTCTGATTAATGGAGTTAAACACTTAAATTAGATGAAATCATTACTGAAAAGTTACAACATTTTTTATAGGCTATTCAATAAATAGAAATATTTTTTGTCGATGCAATGCTTTTGAACACTTTTCCTCTGGCATCCTGTGTTTTAATGTTTTAACTACAGAGATAATTGCTTATCATGATAATAGCAGATTGTCTGAGAAAATAGTTTCTTGCAAATAATGCACAACAAGGTCTATCTGTTTCCATTAAAAAAATAAATGAATTAAAAATACTCTTTGGCCAGTGGAATAGATTGAGAAAAACTTTCTCCGAAATGTATTTTACACTATTTAATTTATTTATTCAAAAACATTTATTCTAATGTGACATCACATCCGCATTTCATATTTTCCTAATGTCTTGTACCTAAACATGTTATCACGTGGATGAATAATCATATGCAAATGATATGCAGATGAGGATATGCATAGTAAAACTAGGCGTTGTAAGCTCCATATATGGTTGTTTCGGGGAGGAGACACATGTGCGCACAATCTTACGCTAACTGGGATTTATAAAGTGAATTCTGCGCAGGTTCTGGCGTACGCATGGTTTTATAAGTCTGAATATTTTTTTGCGTAAGCCATTTTTGGCTTTCGGCCGCACGTACACTTTAAGTAAGGATCCTACGCACAGTTTTATAAATGAGGCCCCAGGTGTTTTAAACCGCCTCCTTTGTCCACTCTTTTTGTCCACCTGATTTCCTCAAGGGGACGGGTCTATGGGTGAGTAAAAGTATGGGCTTTTTCCTGAACTTCTGATTTAATAAATGAAATAAGCTTGTGCAAAATTACATTTGAACGCAAAAGGAGACGATGGAAAAACGTACAGAGAGCAGCAGCTTTCGTTCCTGCTATGACACCCGCAAGACCATGACGAATGAAGTGAGTGCATGTTAGAAATCAGGAATGATAAGAGAACATTGTGCTTGGTACATTTAAGTGTACTTCTTTTTCACACTAACTTGAATTAAAAAACTTTCCCTTAAAACCACTTTTTTAATCTGACAGTTACAAAAGGAAACTTCACGAGTTCACACTGACATATAAGTTAGAATAAAATATGTCTATTTTGCGTGCTGTTCAAGGAGAGGCCTCAGAGCCTGGGGTGGTGATGGCGCAGTGGATAAGACACATGCCTCTGGTGTGAGAAAACCGGGTTCGAATCCACTGTGAGACACCAATGTGTCCCTGAGCAAGACACTTAACCCCTAGTTGCTCCAGAGGCGTGCGACCTCTGACATATATAGCAATTGTAAGTCGCTTTGGATAAAAGCGTCAGCTAAATGTAGAGCTCGGAATTTGGCCCGAATCCAGAGTACTCCCCCCAGGAATAATTAAGAGTGAGGGTGGAGGTGGAGGATGCTGGAAAAACTGTCATGGAACAGAGGCAAGTCGGTTCAATATATAAGCCTCCTCTCGTGCTGATTGGGTAGATTATCTATTTGTAATCTTACCGAACTTTGAAAAACCAGACCGAAAAAAAGAAAAACCAGACCCTTCCTGTCAGAATACGCAACACAGCTACTCGTCCTAGCCCTTGTAATTTCAAAACTGGACTACTGCAATGCTCTACTAGCGGGTCTTCCCAACCAGCACGACTAAGCCTCTGCAGATGATCCAGATTGCAGCAGCCCGTCTAGTTTTCAATCAGCCTAAGAAAACCCACGTCACACCCCTCCTGATCTCGCTCCACTGGCTCCCAATTGTGGCCAGAATCAAGTTTAAAGTTATAAACCTGGCTTTCAGGCCTACCTCAACCCACTACTAAAAATGTATGCTCCCTCCCTGCTCACTGAAAAAGTCACTGTCCAAAACCTTCACTCTCTCTGTTCCTCTCTAGTGGAATGAGCCACCAATCTCCACTCGAACTACTGAGAACATCACATCTTTTAAGAAGCAGCTGAAGACGCACCTATGCACCAATGCACTTAAACACACAAACACACACTTCTAAAAAAATCTGCATTTCTTCTCTTCTCTAGGTGGTTTCCTAATCTAGTTGTCTTATAAACCTGGCATTGTGCACTTGCACTACAAGGATTGCTGGCTCTAAGATGAATGCTTTGTTCTTTTGTAAGTCGCTTTGGATAAAAGCGTTTGCTAAATGCATACATATAAATGTACAAATGCAGCTACAAAGGTCTACAAATCATAAGTCATATATATCCTCTAAAATGCCACAAAAAAAAAAGGTTCAAAATGTCAACACAATAAAATCAACACCTCTGGGACTCGATCTATAGCTTCAATTAACTGTAATTGATGCCAGTGCTATCACTCTGAAACTGCTTGTATCAATCACAGGCACGCTTAACCTGGGGCAAAGATCTCAAAATCTTTTCTGTTACTTCATTTCCTGCAGGTTTATGTCTAGAGAAAGCCTTTCACCCACAATGACTGCCGCTAACCGTAAAACATCTAGGGAGATCCATAAAGGTTCTAGCAGCCATCTCATGGGGATGATTAAGTTTAACGATTGCTGCGTCGAATAACAGCCGAGGAATATGATGCCATTTGCAGGGCCAGCAGCACCCAATACTGATGTTTTCATGCTTCCGAATGATTTAAGTGTGGGTTTATGAGGATTACAGACATCTAAGGCCACATACACACTGCAGCTAAAATCGGATGTCAATTCACCTTTTAGTGCTTAAACTTGTTCTGTACACACAAAGTTTTGTGATTTACAGAAGTAACAATTGCATTCTATAAAAGTTCTGCAAATAAATCACAGGGCACGAGGTATGAGCTTTGACTCATTGTCATGGCCTGATTTTGTTAGAAAAAAACATAGAATAAGAATAAGCCCAAAATAAACAGTAATAAATCCAAATGTTTTATATGAAAACAAGACAAAAATATCGTGACTTGCACCCCCTTACAAAAAATAAGTATACTATACAAGTTTTTAGTCGCTGAAATATTATTTTGGTCAAAAATACTAGATACCAAACACAAAAGACGCCAGAATGTTGCTGTGGTTACCAGGGTATCAATCATCACATTTTAAGGAGTGAGTCGTGTTTCGTTACGTTAGGTGATTCACTTCTATATTTAAATGTGGTTGTCACTCCTGAAACTTTACAGTGTGTACGTGGCCTAAGATATCCCACAATCCTGTGCAAGGTCAAGAAACACTCACCTGTGTGTTCCTCTTGCTGATTTGCTGGGTGATATGGGCTCGTCCCGTGCTGGGGTCTACGCCCACCAACGGCACGACCGCCTCCCCAATGACATCATCTCGTGCAAAGCGATCAAAGCTGAGCACCAGGAAGTGCAGTGTAAGCTCGGGCAGCAAGCTGTAAGGGATGCCGTAGAAGGTGAACGTCTCGTCAAACACTGGCTCCAGAGTTTTCCTCAGTACACGTGTCTTCACCCGGTGCTTCTTCTCGGGTAGGATGGTCATCTTCACATAGGGGTCAGAACTGCCCGCCTGTTCGTCCACCGCGGGGAGTCCCTGCGCTCCTACGATAGTGACAACAAGGGCCTTCTTGGGGAAGTTGTAGTCAATGGCCAGACTGAGCGTTCCCAGAGAGGGCAAGTTGAGACTGTAGGGTGATGCCGTTTTACTGGGTGCTTCACTGCTGCTTCCTGAGCTGCTCTCCATACAGCAGTAGTCCGCCCGGATGGGCAACGCCCTCTCCAGTCTGGGAGGACCCATAGGGGGGACCAGGTGGTTCATCTGTAGGTGCGTGGTACCACCTTCAGGATCTGCATCCACAAGGACCACGTCACCGTTTTGTGATCCACGACTCCATTCTCTTAACAAGGAACTCGATCCTGAGCGTTGGCCCACCCGTACAATCTTCTTGTTGTTGCTGAGGGTCTCGGGGTAGATGCTGATGCCTTTGAGCATGTGGATGAACTTGTAGGGGGGGTCAACGGGTGGGTCGTAGGGGCCGCTGTTCAGTTTGTATGCACCTGCCATTTGACGATATCGCCGCTGACAGCATGTCCACATGAAAACGGCCACTGTCACGGAGACAACCAAGACCCCTGCACCCAGAAAACCTGCCAGCACTGGGGACACATCTGAAAGAGACAAAGACAAGAAATTAGATCACCTCTCGTGGAAAGGAAATACATTTTAGCATACTTTTAAAAGGGGTACTTATTACAGAATTAATATATTGAAGTATATTTAATATATATATATATATATATTTACATATAAGTGCAAATTGAATGTAATGTTTTTGGGAACTTTGTTGATTGCAGAATGAGAGAAAGTGTTAAAAAAAGTATATTTTCTGAATTACATGACATTTAAAATAAAAGAGTCTCTTGACACTCTCTGTCAAGGAGGATGGAGGATTGGACAAGAATAGCACATAACAAGCATGCAGCCTCTATTTTTTAAAAACTGCTTGTGGAAATTTTGCCACAGAAAAGTATATACATGTGACCACATGTTAAACACTGAGGGCAGTTTTAGAGTAGGATAAGTCTAGGAGGATAAGTCTCCCCTCAGTTACCCACCCATTTACTATAGGGATAACAAAGATAACTTTCCTATTGAGTGAACATTTACAGAAGAAAAAATACAGCTAAAAGTTCATGTTTCTTTTTTCAAGGGAATAGCCCCTTACTTTACACCTAGATAAGGAATCTGAATTTGTATTATAGATAAAATTATATTTCAACATTATATGCCTTCCTTTAGATATAAATGTTGTAATAAAAAGGAAATTCCTAAAAATGCATGAAATTGGTGAGCGAAAAGACTGAAGATGCCAGAATATTGCAGAAACAGAGCAAAGTAATCATTCATACCGCAAGTTACCGATTAAGTTACTAAATAAATATACTTGCCATCATACTATGCCATCATTTTATTTTTTGTCTGTAATGTGTTGTTTGTACTTTTAATATGCGTTTTGGACATTTATGTTATTACATTACATTTAAATATTTTTCAATTTTTTATTATTTAATATATTTCCATGTTGTCTTGTCTTTTGTCTATACATGAATCTTTATACAAAATAAGTGTGCAGAGGACATAAAGATTTTTAACAAGAACGAGTAACGTTATCAAACATCTAACTAAATACTGTCCACAAATAATATTTCATCATAATTTATAATAGTTTAATTTTAATTGTGGCCCACGTCCACACAGAGCTGTGGGTGATATGGAGTTGGATGAGGTTTCTAGAGAAAATCATCTGGTCTGAAAGTGAATTAAACGGAACAACAAACACGGACACCGATGGTCTCAAATTAAGGTAAGAGACTGACCCAGTTAGAAAAGAGAGTAACAGGGAATAGAACACATAAAAACAGCAGCAGTGCTTCAGGTCAGTACAGGCAAATGCAAAAACATGCATATGAAAAAAACAGCAAAAAATAAAAAGAATTATGGTATATACTTGTTTGTGTGAGAGAAAAATCTCACTCAAATTTAAAAATGAGCTTTCTAGGTAGGGCTATTGAAATGATCCGTGGCAATGAAAAACAAATTTCTGGGTATAATGAAAGGATAATTCTTGCTCTTGGCTGCAGCTTGGATTCTTTCCTGTTTAATTCATGGCTGTATGTTTCTTGCTTGCTTCAAAACCATTTGCTATCTAATGGGGCTGATGCTGAACACAGCAGTTATATTTATGATCACAGATTCTTTATTACAGCCCATGAGAAGATCCAGCACAGCAGTAACATTCACCTGCCTGGAGCATTTACTGTTATTCACACAGACCTAATCTCAACACCCAGACATCTCTTCTGTTTCATTAAAGGTGACAAAACTGACACTGCCAACAGAATCTGGTCATTTATATGTCTGTCATATCTGGCTCATTAAAACAATTCCCCTGAAACTTTCAAATGTCAGAACAGGCCATAACAAGCTTAACCGGAGCTGGCAGGTTCTTCTTTTGCCCTATGCTGCAAGGCATTCAATTAGAAAACATCACACTATGGGCTCCCTTTGCCCAAACAAATTTAATAACAGACAAGTAGCATGCCATTGTCCGGAGGGCTCTACACATGGCTTTAGGACAAAATTAAACAATCACCACCCATTTTACTTCAATAATATTTAATTAATTGGGATCTGGATAGTTCTACAAAAGTTGGTGTTTCACAATATCTAATTTTGTGGGAGCGTGGCCTGCGAATGCTGACTCTGATTCCGACAGGTCAACCATGGCATACAGAGGTCAAATATTCCACTGCCGCCTGTCATCTGGAGTTTCCGAGTTGGGGGCGAGTCGTGAAAATGTCGGGCAGAATAGATGCAGTGGTAAATCTTGTAAAATTATTATTATTTTTTTCATTTACAATTATAAGACATCTACAGTAAGTTGCATGTACAAAATACGCCATTGTACAAGCTGAAAAGAATATAGCAATTATATTTACAGCACCTTCTTAAATTGAATAAAAATATATAGCAAAAACGCAACCAATGCGCTTTATTCATCATTTTGTAGATTCACTTTTTTTTTTTTTTTTATGTAGAAAAGATACATCGCCATTTTGCTTTGACCAAAATGATTTGAATGCGGCAGAGTTTGATTGTTTTGGACAATGTTTCTTCTTTAAAATAACAAGAAAATACACCGAAAAAACTATAAAATTGGGGGGGTGTCAACTCAAGATGGGGGAGGAGAGAGAGTGAGCAAGCGGGACATTTGAAGAAAGACTGTAGAAAGAGAGATGGCTGAGATAATACCAAAGAGGAAAAGATCTGAGAAATGTAATTAGAAAAAGATTTTGATCAGTCAAGAGAAATGACCTGCGTTAATATTGGAAAAGCTTTACAGCACTGGAGAAATGTTAAAAAGCAGGAAGGCCTAAAAAACAAATGAGGTTGCTTTGTTTCTAATTTATATGTGAGTAATATAGGTTTACACAATGCTACACAGACCAAGATATGCTATTGTATGCTGTTGTTGTTGAATCACAGTTGATTCATCCATACTTGTGCCAGCTGTCTGATGTGGCAGCTGTTACACTGCATTCACAAGGGGCGTCTGCGTCAATGCTTAACGGAGGGCATGTCTGAAGCTTTGTGCAAGTGACAACAGCCAATCACATTACTTCCAGCTTGGACTTTATTGAGCTAGGGTATTTGCATAAAGACACCTGCATTGGAAGTGTGACGCCCAGTGTGAATGTTCCGTTGGTCGTTGCCAGGTTTGCATAACAAAACCCACCCAATCACGGCCTAAACTAGCCCAATTGCATTTAGGGGGAATTCCCCGGGAAAAATCAAGTTCCTGAGAGGGGAAGGGGAAGGGGGGTTGGAGATGGTCGGGGGATGTGGGGGGTAAAAATCATGTCCCGGGAGAGGGGTGAGTACTTGGTTGCTTCAACCTGCAAACTAAAAAAAACAACCTGCGGCAACAGTGTAAAAGTAGCCCAATTTCGAGGGAAAATCGCAGTCTTGGCAGCACTGGTTGCCTGCGTTTTATTGCATGGTCGTTATTTTGGGGGCGGAGCAATGAAGGAAGGGGTGTGTTTCTTTTGGGTAAGGGGTGTGTTTGTCAGAAACCGCTTTCTGCACCTTTAAATTCACATTTATTTTACATAATATTTACTAAAATAATTAGAAATATATCATTTGCAAGTGAATAAACGTCAGAAAATAATTTGAACTTGATCAAAAAAAAAATCATGTAATATAGACGCACACTCGAAGATATAATTGATGGATTCGCAGAAGTTTGCGAGGTTTGTGGCATTAAATGTTTATTAGATATTCAAACACTTGTTAATATGATTGAAATGCGTATTTGCTGAACGCTGACAGCACATGAAAAAAGTGGTAGTGTTTGCCTTTCTATTATTAGACAGAACTGTTCAACAAAGATAGTAAACTAATGAAGACTGACAACGGGCGCTAATGTGCGTCTGCACTCAGGCGCAGAGTTCTAAATGCTGCCAAAATAATAGTCGATGGCTATTAACTACTATTAAATTATTGCATGAACTATTGATAAGAATATAGAAACTAACAACATTAGCCGAGAACAATGCCAAAATAGCTATTTGGTCACTGGTTAACCAATAAGCTTGCACGGCCTAGATGACATCACCATAAAATGTGTTGTTTTAGAGAGATATTACCTATTGCTTTAGAGATGGACCATTTCATGTTAACTTATGGAAACGAACTCGTTAATTTTTTGTTTAGCACGGTAAGGTTTAAGAGTGATTTCTTTGATAAATTCGCTGCCACAGACTCCCTTTTCTTTGCCATTCTCTCTGCAGTCTGCTTTGTCTGTCTCATTCTCTTTCATTTCTACATTTACTTACTTGACACTCTTCCCTATTCTTTTTTTTGTTATATTCATTTCACAGTCTTACACCCCTCTTTCTTTGCCCCTCTCTCCTCCCTTCCACTTCTCTCATCTTTTCTTTCCTCTTGCAAACTCCAAAGGCCTGGGTGGTGAAGTGTTCAGGTCACCGTGGCAACAACAGGTCCCATTCTTTCGTCATGCTGATCAGAGCTGATTGGAATTTTAAGTTGGGCTCGGGTTCAGTGAGCTGATGAGAACAGGATGTGCTCTCCTGCTCCACACAACAGCCTTAAGTAAAATGCCAGCCAATGGGAACACAGAAACAAACCACATGCCCAAGCTAAAAAGTACAACAATAAAGTTTAGGGAGACAAGCCACCTGCAGAAAATGTAATTTTATTTAATTGTACAATCTTAAAAAAAAACAGGTTCTTTATGGCAAAAAAAAATGTGGCATTGCTTTCAAAACTCTTTTGGAACCTTTATAAAGTTTTGGTCTACATGGCCAATTTGTGTAACCAACGTGCGCAATTGTTGCTAAATTCCAGATCACGTGGATTCCTATTGAAATTTGACTGAACAGCTGTAAATGTGACCAAACCGTAAGGCCAGCGCTCTTAAGTGTTTTCAGAAGAGCGTTGGAGTTTTTCCCCGGTTAAGATGCTATATGTGCTATATGCGAAATATCCGCCGAAGTGTTACTAGTATCTGATTTCCAATATAGTTTGTTTCTGGAAATAAAAAAGTTGATATAATATAAAGTATTTGCTCTGGCTGTTGTTTTCAATGATTTTGTTCCATTGTTGTGCCTGTTGTTGTTGTCTGTTGCCTTTGTCCCAGCAGGATGTAACAGTTGGTCACTGTGGTATTTGTCCCGCCCCTCATCCACTGTGATTGGACGGCTGGGTAAAGAGTGACAGTGATGAGCGCTGCGTTTTAACCGAAGTTGAACTTTCTTCATCTCTCGGCCACCAGAAAAAAAAGCTGAGCGCTCAGCGTGAAATAGAAACTTAGCACATATCTACTTATGCTACTGCCAAACGCGGCGCTCCCATTAACAAACACGGTGCTCCCATTGAAACCAATTGGAAAAATACGCAAGCCATGGGAAAAAAATGCTTTGGTGGACACTTATACTATATTATATTTATTTAACTGTTTATCATAGTAAAACATTTATTAAGTATCACTAGTGTCCTTTATAAACTATAGCAAGCATGTACAAACACACACCCACTCCTTCACCCACATAGCATTCACCACATTTCATACAAGATTACCGACAGCATAGTTTGTTGCTTTAATGTAAAACATCACTAATGCTCTGCTGGCCTCAATCTGAGAGGAAGATAGTGTGCTGCATTACCAAAGAACTTGCCTATTACTGCAGCTTACCGACCACTCGAGAGTGACTCGTCCAAGTCTCTACAGGTTTCCTGAAAATGAAGGATGAAAACCTAAGACCTCTATTAAAATAAAATATTTAATTTAGGCTGTTAGTTAATGAATGATTGCTGCTCATGGAAAACTTTTCAACATGGTTGCCAAGGGATTGCCAGGCAGTGTTTATAGAGTGCAACAGTTGAGTTCCGGAAGTAAAAACACCATTCATTTTCAATTAGGAAATTGATTTTGAATGATAAATTATTCACACCTTTAAAGACAGACCTACTGTAATCTAAGAGGTTGTTAATCCATGGTATTTACTTCTGCCGAAGCCGTCAGCGTGTGTTATTCCAGTTTATTTTATAAAATAATCGTTTTTAACAGAGGAATTCTTGTTGAAAACCTACATCACCCATACAAAATAATAACACCAATCAGAGAGTCAAAAAAAGCAACAAGCTCCCAAATAGCTCTTTAGCTCCACCCAATCCAATGAAGCGCTGCGTATGACGTGATTGAGCTCACTATGCTCTCAAAATACTGAAATGTTTGTATATGCATATTTTGCAATTTATATTTCGCCATTGTTTAAAATTTCGATTATGCTGTTTGCAATTCTTCATAGGATTGCAATTCTTTCCCTCACTAAAACCGTTAAGTACACAGTCTTGTACATTAGCAAACTTTGACTGATTGTGATTCATGTGTAGAGTTGTTGTTTATGGCTTATAACTCTTTAACCCTCTGGTCCTCTTAGCGTGTCAGTCAAAAATGACAGAATTATTTATTTATTTTTTCAATGAAATGAATGTACTATATTTAAGTTCGATAATGTTTTTTTATTTAGTATTTTTATGGGATTTTACGGTACTAAATTATATAATCCATTTATTCTCTTTTTGAGCATAGACCTAAAAAATAAAATTTCCAGCTTAAAGGTCATTGGATGCAAAATTCACTTTAATATGGTGTTTGCATATAAATGTGTCTTTGCTGTGTGTGAACACAACCACCATACAATGAAAAAAAATTGAATCCTCAAAACACTAAACACTAGTGTCTAAACTCTCAATAATCAAGCCGTTTGGATTTTTTTTAGCAATATGATGTCATATTGCTCATGCTCTGCCCACGACAACTGACGGACTGTCTCGTATTAGCATATTTCCGCCCTCAGCCATTTTTATAGATCTTATGTAGCCCCGCCCCTTTTCAGCGCTGCGCTCGTTGCCTTTTGTCTTCGGTCTGTATTTTCACAGCGATCCTGCGTATTTATAAATGAACGGCTCGTTTTAAAATCTTCCCAGTCTAGTAACATTTGTTAAGACATCTGCTTTAAACATTGCATTCCTCATTATAACTTTCGTTAACTTTACAATAAGTAAATACACTTCAAAAGCTAATTACTCTTGGACAGCAATGCCATAGAAATATACAGAGCGACCGCAAAAACGGAAGTTCAAAGACAATATTCTAAAGATGGCGGCGCCCTTGTTTCTCTGGCGCATAAGGTCTATACTTTGAGGAGGTTGCCATGGCAGCACTGTCTTGTGTCAACATGCCCCACAGAAGAGAGGGGTGGGGGGGTGGGGTGAGCAGTTGCACATTATCACTTAAAGAGACATTGTCCGAAACGGGTCGCTATGAACAGAGCTGTTTTTGAGGAGGTAAAAAGGGTGTTGTTTTACACAACCATTGAGGAATTTTAACCAAAATATGTTACAATCTTTACATGAAGACTCTAAACTGTCGTAAATCTTGAATGCTTTAGAGCACAGACTTAAGTTTGATCTCTTTTCAAAGATGACACTTGGCAGATTATTGCTGAAGTGCAAAAGGTTTTAAAAAGTGAACGTGTTCAAAATTTGAGCCTCATATCTCAAAATGTTACTTTTCAGAAACATTTTATTTGGCCGCAGTACCAAATGTTTTCACTAGGTAAAATTCATCTCCCATCCATTTCCTATGCAGTCATTTTTGACCGCGAAGAGTAGCTACGAGTGAGACTATTTTTTTCAGGACCATTTAACCTATTCGAATCATGTCCATGATTATGATCATGTTTTTTTTTTGTGTTCACACATCAAGTGGCTAAAACCTTTACCAAGTTTCGTACCATTCCGATGAAGAAAAATTAAAATGAAAAAAAGAAACTTAATTTTTTTTTTACAGAAGAGCACCAGGGGGGAAGGCGATTTTTAAATCTTTATGGGGGAAAAAAAACAACTTCCAGAACCAGCACAGCTGAAAAGGGGTGCAGGTAGGCTACTGTTGCACTCTATTAACGAATTGCTAGTTGGATGCTAGGGTATTCTGGGTACTTACTTATGGGGCCAGGTCAGAACAGCCCACCCTTAAAGGGTCACCTAAAAATCTTAATTTGTCATAATAATCATGTCGTTCCAAACCCGCAAGACCTTTGTTCATCTTCAGAACACAATGTTATGAAGCAATGAGAATATTTTTTGTGCGCAAAAACAACAACAAAAATTGTGACTTTATTCAACAATTTCTCCTCTGCTGTTCATGTAGTAAACACAGTGCAACTCTTCCGGGTTCTATATCAAAACGCTGCCTCAGTATTGGCTGACGCTGATCGTGTGATTTTGTTTGTTTTTTGTGCACAGAAAGTATTCTCGTCGCTTCATAACATTAATGTTGAACCACTGTAGTCACATGGACTATTTTAACAATGTCTTTACTAGCTTTCGGGGCCTTAAAATTGGTCATAACGTTGCAGTCTATCAGAAAGATTTTTTCGGATTACCATAAACCCCAGAAGAACCTCTCTAAGAAGGGTGTTGATTAAAACGAACATGGAGACATAAGATTTTTGAAATTCCTGATTGAAACCAGCATCTTTGATACAAAACTGTATCTGTCAAATTTCTATAATGTGACCCTGTTGGCTTTATATTTCCTGACATTTTACCTAAATTATTCTTGCTTTCTCTTTAATGTCTTTTTTACTCCAACCCGTCAGCCTCGGTCAACCCCGCCCTTTTTCTGTCCACACAAAGGACGCACCCCTCGCGCTTCAACCACCCCGGAGGGATTCCGGGCCAGATGATGTCACTTTTGGCTGCATGTTTTAAAGCCAGCTGCTTCTGTTGCTTAGAAACGACCCCTCCGAGAGAAGAAGCACAGGGAAATAATCATTTTGCCAGCTGATACACTCAGCTCTCGCTCTGGTAATTGCTTCATAAATAAAACTGAAATCTGACATACTAGGTAATAAGTATCTGAATGATCTCTGAAATAACTATTAGCAGTGGATGCTCAAGCTAATGCTATTACTGTTGCTCATATTTTAGTAATGGATTGAACAAAATCCTAACCATAAGTTTTACACCGCACCGTTTCTGTTAATGAGACCTCAAATTATGCAAATTACTGAAAAATGTGCTGTTACATTTTTAGATTTAAATTAAAGGAGAGACTCAAACCATAATCCCTTGTGAAATAGAAGGGTGCTTAATTGTATTGAATGGCTTTCGTAGTGTAAATCCCTAAATCTTAAAAGTATATATTTTTTTTAAAACTGTACTTGCAGATAATATAATAGTAATGAAATAAAAGGCCACTTAAGTGCACTTTTATAACTGTTTCTTAACACACTTAAATTTAAAAAGTGCACTTTGTAATAATGTCACATTTACAGTTTTACTTTAAAGTACAATTATGTTTTAATAATATTTTTTCATGCTTAAAAGAAGTACCGGTACACTTATTTTGATGTGTTGACTGCAGTGTTACAAATTTATTAAGTGATCTAATTTAGGTTCAACAGTATTTATACTGAGAAAGTTTACACAAGTTTTTACCATTTGGAGGCATAGCTGATGACATCAACCTTTTGTTACTTCTCAAGAACAGCTGGGCTTTTGTCTCTATGATATCAGGTCTGGGGAATTTCCGGGAACGGGCTGACTTACTGTCTTTTATTTACATTTACAAATCCCTCCCCCTTGAAAGGTATAAAACACTGTGTTTTAGCTATTGAGTTTAAACTTGATGACTGCAGCTACCGACAGCTCGTGTTCTCAATAAAGCTGCAGAAGATACAACCAAGTCTCCGGGTCTTCGCTTCTGAGTTTCCAACAACTGACATACTAAATAACAAAATACGAACCCTTTTCTTTGCATTTTTCATGATTTTCACGATTAAAACCTGTATTATGCTGCCAGCCCAATAGTTGGCGATGTCACTTTGAAAAGAAACTAGACTAAAGTTTACTAAAGTACTAAGTAAAGTACTAAAGTACTAAAGTACAAAATACTAACCCTTTCCTTTGCATTTTTCATGATTTTCACGATTAAAACCTGTATTATGCTGCCAGGCCAGTAGTTGGCGATGTCACTTTGAAAAGAAACTAGACTGAACACATAATACACATGCACATGACGTCACTGTTTTCACAAATTCACATTTTTGTTGATTACACAGAGACAATAAAGGTATCGTTTTCAAAAACTTGCACGATGAAACCCAATTTCAAATTTTGCATTTTCGGGCCCCCCAAACAGCATTGTCGTGTTATTGAACGACCAAAACACAAAAACAGTGTCATGTAAACCGCCCCTTAAACATATTATTTCCATAATAAATAGCCTACTCTTTTTAAATGTATGCTAAAGTGTGCTTTCTTTTCACAAGGTTCTACAAGCTAGAATATCTGGTCTTCTGGGTGGTCGAAGACCAGACTTGACCTCATACACCCTAACAACCACTAGTAAAACACTAAAATAACTCTAAACATAACAACGCACTAGCAACCACCCAGAACACCCTAGCAACTACTTAGCAACATGCTAAAAGAACTCAGAACACCTTAGCAACCACATAGCATAGTGATGACAACTTTTTCACAGGCAAGCATCTCTTTAAAAAAAATTGTAATAGGTGTATTTTTTCCCCCATTAAATTAGAATTTTAAATCTGACATTTTTCTAAACGGTCGAAAATGTGTGGCACTTATCTCAACAGATATTAATGTACGTCAGCACGGCTCATTTTTCAAAAAAACAATACATTTCCTGCTGATTCTGACACACTCCATAATGTGTGTCAGTTGCACAAGTACACACAACTGTGTGTGCTGAATATGAGTGTGTTTGCGCGTGAGCCCACATGATTAATAAGCTGGACAAAATCGCCCACAAATGAGAAATGATCCCATTGTCTGTAGTCACCACTGAGCTTTACATCAGGGTGTGGTTAGTGATGAGTAGAAATTAAAAGAAATCAGGATAAGAAAATGATGAGGTTAAGAAAAAAGGATGTATGGGTCACGAAGCGGACAGGTGTGGATAATGATGCTCAGCACTGCCAGATTCTCAGTTTTCACCCTTTCTTTATACGCCACCCACAGTTTTGCTCTCCGTTCAACAGGATCACAAAGAGGTTTAGGTAGCTGCTATATCAAGACGGTTCCCTCTCTATATGCTGTCAGTGGTAGTATGTCAGTACCAGCAGGGTGAAAACCAGCAGTTTTTAATCACCAGCAGTCGTGTAGTAGAGACACTGTGTGCTGGATTTCAGCAGGGACAGAGAAGACTTGTCACTCTGACACCAGTCACACGCATAAATCAACCCATTGTTCAATCACTGCGGCTTCACACACCCTCTACACACACAAGAGAGAGAGAAAGGGAGAACAAGACATATACACTTAGATACCAGATATGTGTGATAAGCTGAGATCAAATACAGTCAAGGCTAGAACATCACTTCAAAGCCTCTTAGTCTTCAAAAACAACTCTTGAATTGAATTATTAATTTTATTTTTTTTACTTTGCACAGTTTGCAGTAAAAAGAGTTGTTTAAATTGCTATAACAGTCCAAAATGAATCAAATAAAAATTCACATATTTTCTAAATAAAATAAAATACCTCTCCATTACACACACACACACACACACACACACACACACACACACACACACACACACACACACACACACACACACACACACACACACACACACACACACACACACACACACACACACACACACACACCAGCTGGGTCTGAGCACATAAGAAATTCTGCAACACACTCTGAAATACTGAAATCTGTCTAGAAAAATGTTAACCTAAAAATGCTTCATGTGGAACATCAAAAATTATTATTTATATATTTAATAGAGTAATAATTATTACACTATTTAATAATATATTTAATCATTTAATTCAAGGCAAAAATATGATCACAGAATCAACCTAAAAACATTAGGATAGACACAAAAAAAACTACATTTAAGGGTTTAACTTTGTTAAACCAACAGTGTAGGTTACAGTGTATAATAAAATGCACACTACTGAGATAATCATTTCTGAAATGTTATGTTACAAGTAAAATTATATCATTTTTAATCAGACTCATTCAAGTAACTTGACGTCACTCTATGTACTTTTGCTGTCAATATTAATAATCCCAGCTAGACTTTGAATATCCATAAAACAAGCAAAAGAGAGATGCTATTAACGTTTAAGGCTTGACCTGGTCATCTTCCTTCCTGAAAGCACTTTCTTGATTCTATTTTGCCCATTAAAATAATGTCCTGCAAGGTCATTCGACTCTCTGCCTAATCAATGAAGGCAATGTTATTATCTGAGAGGACTTGACATTTGATTAATATTGATACAGCCTTAATCTGACAGAATTCAGTTTGAATTCAGAAACCATGCAGTTTCTTGTTTCACTATTTTCAATCATTTACACCCTGTTAACCAGGTGTGATTTGTCTTTTCACACTGAAATCAACAATGCTATATGAAGCAACAAATCAGAACATAGTTGCAGTGTAATATACAGTTATGTAGAATGGGATTTTGACCAATGATATTCTAATGTGGGGCGTAGCTAGTGAAACTAGAAAGCAAGCTACCGACAATATATCTAGTTTGTGGCATCGATATCTGTTATTGCTTGTCAATTTATCATGTCGGACCTGACTAAGACACAGTGATAAGCTTGTTTGATGTCATATATCATAAATCTATATAAAGCTACCAGTCCTTGTGAAAGTGCACGTAAACATACTTTTTAAAAGTACTTATTAATACAGAATTAATATACTTTTAAAGAATCTAATTAAGTGTGAACTGAATGTAGCCTAATGTTTTCAACACTTAATTGCATAATAGTATGTTATGTATTTAAATATATTTGAAATTACACATTTGTAATGATAAAGTAAATTAAATTATGTTAACTTTAAAATAATGTCGAATTACACACTACAGTTAAAATTAGGCTTTAATTAAGGACTTTAAATGTGCTGTAACATAAATGTATGTTAGTCAACAAATCAAAATAAGTGTACTTCTTTAAAGCACGATAAAAAATCATTAAAACATAATGATTTAAAATGTACTTTAAAGCTCATAATTTGACATTAATACAAGGTGCACTTTTTTAAAACATAGGCCTAGTCATGAAAGTGAACTCTCTTTAAGTACTCAAGAGGCCTTTTATCATTGATATATCAGCAAGTATAGTTTTAAGATTTAAAGTTCACGTGTACATTCAATAAAATAATGCACACTTCTTTTCCAGAAAGGTAATCAGCAGGATTTCCAAGCAACAATATATGTTTTAGTGGCTTTGTTTCTATTTCTGTGGCATTGTGTTTGATAGCCTCACCCACCATCTAATCTCATCTGTCCAAAATCCCTCTTCACAACCGTACATGCACACACATACAACATGTTCTGATTTTCTATTGTCCTGTCACATCATATAGAATTTTCCTTTAAGAGAGGAGAGACCAATCCCTGGAAACTTGTAATACTGAAGGAATAAAGGGTTTTATTTCCTTCATGGCTTCAGAAACCCTAAATCTGTGTTTATCTGGCTGGACTAGTTCTGGTTATTTTCTTCTCGAGCACACATTTTGCTGCTGATTCTGTCTCTAGGCAACTCCCACGTGGTCCAAGATGCCTCAGACGGGTTCCTAAAATACTTGACCCAAACTACATCACACGCATTCACCAGGAAACGCGTCAAAACTGTCCACCTCCCCCAGCGTGTGATATAATCCCACTAAAGATTAACAGCAGATAAATCTCACGGTTCATGATTTTAAAACCATTGAACAACTTCAAATGTAATTTTGAACTCAGATATTAGATTAATGGGATTGTGTTTTATTTTTCACTAAATATTCTGAGCAGTATTTTCTGGACAGTATGGTCATTATTGATCTTTTTTTAAATAATTTTATAGGCTATATTTTAGTGAGTTGGGCTATCAGGGTATTCAAAAATGAGAGTTGAATTGATGGTTAAAACTTATTTCATACCTATTCAATCCTGTTAAAATCATATGGCCTATGCTCCGTGGTATAAAAAATAGGACCAATAATAATACTGTGATGACAAATAAAATGTAGGCATCAATTATTTGTGGCATGTCACAAATTTTATATTTATAATATTGGGAATAGCATGTAGGCTAGTGGTAGCCTATACTTGAAGCTTATACAAATGTGCATTATACAGATATTTATAATGTCTTATAATACAGCCTATAATGTCATATAACACAGCCTATAATCATTACAATTTTAAAATGTTAGCCTGAAATAGGGACCGTATACACATAAATAGTAAGGCCTTTAAATAGTAATATATGATATCATCATGTGTTCATTATACATTCATAACAGGAATAGGCAAGTAATGTATAGTAACTGTAATTTGATTGTGGTTACCATCCCTTCTGAAAACATGCAGGCCTAAACGCCAAAACAGATTGTATTATATAGCATTATGAATATAATACATAATGTATTGAGGTAAGGGCACAAAGTGATCCAGTTGACGCCTCGTGAACACTGAACAGACATGACGTCATACACGCAGTGTCTTCAGGGATGCGAGAGTTTAGTGTATCTAAATGCGCCTTTCCTTAAATATGTAGGACTAAATTTATTGCTACATTGATACTTATTCAAATGAAATAAACCATCACATGACGCAGCATGTGTGTGTACATAAACACACTTAATCTGTCTCAGGTGAATCACGTAGGCTTCATGTGCGTAGCCTATTTCCGGTGCTGCACTTTACACTTGATTGGTGAAAATTAAGAATTTCAGTAGCCTATCTATTTTATTATCAGTTATTACCAAAATAACTTGCCCTAACGCACTATACATAATATAAAGTGGTAAATCAGGTTATACACTAACTAAACATACTACCCAGAAAATATTGCTCAGAATATGTAGGCTATTTAAAATAAAACATAAATCTGACTCCGAAATGAATTAAAAACCAAATAATATTTATGTCGAATCATTTAGCCTAGTAACACCATCGCAGTTACAATAGCGTTTACTATATAGATTCCGTAAAAGCCCATAATTACGTAAATATAGATAGACACATTGACTTACCATAGGTTGGTTTTAAATTAGTCATCTCGTCCATTTTGAAGTCCATTGTCTTGCCTGTGATCAGAAAACAAAAAATAAAAAGCAAAGGGAATGAAATTCTATTTTATTTCCATGAATTTCTTCAGGCCGATCCTCCAGCTGAATGGGTGGCCGAGCTGTAGGATGTTTTCGTCTGTGCCTGCGCGCTCCTCAAAGATGCACTCGGTGACGCGCCCGCGCTCCCGCCTCCTCCTCCTGCGCTCCAGATGAAAGTGTGATGGAGAGCCTGTTCACTGCAGAACCAATGGGTGGATCGTGACGTCCAGCTCCCCCTCTTAGAATGTAATCTGGGCGTAACGGATGTAGCTAGAAGTTCCATTAAATCAATAGATGGAGCTGGGCTAGGTCAAGCTTCACCCCATGACGTCCAGAGAGGGGGAGCTGGACGTAATTTGGCTCTGCAGCGCCGACTGAACTTTTATTTAAATACAAGCCCTTCAGCGTCCCCTACAGTGCAAAAAACAGACAACACTACGCATCTGAAGTGTTGCACTGCATATTTTATTCGAACATTTTTTATATTAAAATAACAAATATATTCTAATTATTCGATTGTAGAGAATTAAATATTAATTTGATATTGATCTGAATATTAACCTTTTCACTAATAAATAAATTTTTAGCTGTTTGTAGCTAATTACTAGATAAGTATTTTTAAAACTAATTTTATGGAGACTGCATTTGCATAGAATTACATGACTCAAGATTCTATTATTTCAAGGTCCATAAAGCACTATTTTAAAATCGTCTGATATTTCCAGTTTTCCATGACTTCATAACCTTGATGATATAACTGCAAACTCTGTATAGGCATAATTTGACTACATGATGTCACAAAGAAAATACAACTCAAAACATATATATATCAAAATGATTTTTTTTTACTTTGGTGTACAGTCAACATACAGGAGCAGAATGTCCTTTAACAATAGAATAATTATAATAACAACAATAATTGAAATGACAATATCAATAAAATAGTCAATTCAAATATATTCACACTTGATAACATACTGATAAATACTTGTAAGAAATAGTTTTCATATATGGAATGCTGTTGATTGACTTCCAGTTGGGTGATTGTCATGTTACTGACATACATGTTGGCTTCATCATGTAGTAACCTTTCACAATACAATATGCCCATCAGTGAAAACACACAAATTCTAGAAGTGTTACAAGGGACTAGGCCACATATTTTTGAGGGGGGAAAAAAGCCATAATTTGGAATATTTTCTAAACCTTTGATACAGTGAAAGAACCAGACCAGAACACAGTAGCAAATGAAAGAGAAGTAAATTGAAGTTACTCTTCAATGACAAAAGTAACTGCACGTCTATGTCACGATGACCTTTGGGGTCGATTGTAACATATTTTAAAGGCAAAATAACCATCCAACCATCCGAGGACCATGTGAAATTCAGTGTTGGGTGTAATGCATTAGTATATTGTAAAAAATGATCAGTTGACTTACTTAAAGTGAGGAAATCCGTTGCTTTCAAATGATTAAGTAAATACACTTCATGCTTAATTGAAAAAATTAAGTTACGTGAACTTGACAATTACACAAATTATTTTTTTCAATTACGCATACTTTGGTTTTCCTCGCCTTTTTTAAGTTAAGTGAACGGATAACATTTTACAGTGTAATTAATTACTGTAATTTAATTACTTCTTCCCCTTAAAAAGTAAAGTAATGGATTACTCTTAATTTTTCTGTAATTTAATTACAGTTACTTCTGATGTAATTGCATTAAATACTGTATAGCTTGTAACAATTCTATATATAAATAAAATGTAACATCTGATGTTAAAATGTAACCTCTCTTTAAATATTTCAGTCAGTTCAAGAATAATTTATGCAATTTTATATTTATTTAAAAGAGATATTTCATGTGTGCCCTTGTTTTGTTCAACTGGTTGAGGTCGATATGGGATTTAGAAAGTAATTAGTAAAAAGTAATTAGTAATACGATATTTTTTGGGGGAAAGAGTAATTAGTACAGTAATCCAATTACACTGTTGAAGATGTAATTAGTAGCTTAATTACTTTTTTAGAGTAACGAACCCAACACTGGTGACAGTTTTTGGCAAACTCTTTAAACCAACAAAATGCTTCGAATCATACCTGTAATTCTAATCAAGCTATGCACTGAAATTGCTAATGACATTTAGATACTTGTCTAAGTCTATTTTCATAAATGTTTCTATCTTTAAATACAACAAATATGTTATCATGTTAATCGGATGTGTAATGCGTGAGCTTAAATCTATTTCACCCAAAATGACCTCAAGATAGCAAACCTGTTTAAAGATAAGCCAACACTGATTGCGTACATTCCAAAGTGACTTTGAAATTTGCATTAAAACTACAGCTTTACTGTAATTAGCCTTTAATCTGCAGTGTATGTATATGGAACACATATCCATTGAAATACAGCACAAAGGCACTCATCGAAAAACAATGAGTGTACCTGACATCTAATGTGTTTTATAGCAACTGACGTTCAAGAAAAAGAAGGCATTATGCTTTACAATAAATTTCCCGAAAGGCTCATAATTCTCAACGTGACCTGAGCCGATGTGATCAATCCTGCAGATGTAGAATTTGCATCTTTTGCATCGCCCAATTTACAAACGTCATATAGGGTCAAGACGAAACCCCAAAAAACACTCTATGACTGTAAGACGACTAAAACATCCCTGACGTAATTCATTGCTTAAAACTACTGGAGTATTTCAGACCAATAGAAGGTTTGCTAAGTTTATAATCAATGTGAGAATAACTGGGATGGGCTTTTTAGTTATTTCAAAATCTATATATGAACAAAGGAGCACAAAGGGAAAGGCACAAAGATTATTACTTTACTGGGAACGCAGAACATCATACAATCCTCTACTAAATCGTTTCTCTTAAATTGTCATTAACCACAGCTAACACTTGTCAAGCACTAATAATAGTGAGGATCTGATTAAAGTCAACATGAAATGGCATTCGCAACCCATTTTCTTCTGTAACGTAACATATTTCCCAGCCAAATACTGTAATAAGTGGGGGTTGCAAAAGTCCCTTAAGCTCACAAAGACTGCATTTATTTGATCAAAAATACGGTAAAACCTACAGAGCCCCTAAAGAGACATGGTTATGGTCAAAGAAAATAAAAAAGGTGGGAGGAAAAATTATATTTCAAATGCTTTAGCATTCGCTCACAAAACGTTTGTGATGGAAAAATAAGATGTTGGAGGAAAAACTATACTTCAGAGCTTTTGTGAGTGAACACAAAGTTGCTCATAGATACGCAATACTTACGTCAGAGAATTAATTTTTTTTTAATTTCACGTTGACTTTAACATACCATAATGGGATTCCACTTTTATTATTAGATTTGCATTTGTATTGGATACACATACTAAATCTTTCAATAAATGCATAATTTCCTGTAAGTGTACAGTAAAATATAGACATTTCTATTCGGGAAGGCAGCAAAGCAATTATATATAATGCTTGAAGTTTCGTTGTTCTACCCGTTTGCTAAAGGTTATAGTGGTATGGGGCTGACTGACTGAATTTCCCTCCCGATCAAGACAAGAGTTGCTGGGCGAGATAAATGCTAAAGCTGAGCAACTGGAGTTGGCAAAAACCCGTTGTTTGAAATCGGCCAGTCGGTGCATCAAGGCTCTACATTCGGTTCAAGACACGCCTTGCTTTGATTTGGTTAAATTATGAGGTGAGCATGACGTCCGGAAAGTAGAAGATTCCAGACACATTTTGGCATAAAGAAAAATCCACTGGGTTCATGCTTGATTATCATGAGGTATTCTGGCTTTGGTGAGTTACACCACATGGCAAATGATTTGGTTACAAACACCGAACTGCGTCACAATACTAATACCACCATTTTAAAGCTGAACAATTCAGGCTTGTTTTTTTTTGTTTTTTTGGTATGAAAATAAAGGAGCTGGAAGGCTATTGCAAGTCTAACTAATACGATGCCTGGATAGTAAGCCGCATAATAGCTGAGTTGAGGTCCACATGTAAAGGAACACAGCACAAGCACAGAGATGAGGAGCGTTTTGTTTTGACAGTTTGTCCTGTTATCTGTCTGGTACAGTTTGTCTCCCCGAGGCAGGTTTGCATCTACATCAGCTGGTCCTTTCGAACGGTTCCTGAAGTGACCAGCGCCAACATAGCGATATACATTTGCTCTGAGGCATTTAGTGCTACCAAACCCGTGGATCTCAAGATATTCTGAGTTTTTATGCAATAAACTTGGTTGGAGGTTGAAAAGTCTCTTCCTCACTTGAATTGTGTTGTGTGCATGTGTGTGTTTGTGTGATATCAGAGTCTAATAGAGCACAACACAATGTTCCGTGTTATTATCAGTAAAAATACCATTCATTTTCTTCACAAAGATCCGAGTCAATCTTGCTGCACTCTCAATATAGTAAGTAATTGAACATTCGAATACTTTTTGAATATTTGAACAAATAAACTTCAAATATATAGTATGCAAGCTAATTTAAATTCACAATGCATTTGTTTGTTTTTTTGTAAAGTTCCATCTTGTAGCTATTTGGTTTGGTTCAAGGATCAGAACTCTTTATGGAGTAAGTGAATGGAAAAATACTTCCGGAACCAAGGTCATTGCAAAAATAGCAGTTTTTCGTGCTTTGTTTTATGTTCAGAAACTGACCCATAAATGAATTTCTTGCAAGGACAGATTGTAAGCATTTCATACCAGTATTGCAAAACTATTAGGCTCTAATATTCTTAGTATACCTGCAAGATGTGCAAAGCTAGAAAGGCATATGAACAATAAAGCTATTTCCCTGAACTTAATCTGCAATCAACCCTGTGTAAACTTGCATTCATTAGTAGACCTGTAGCGCTAAGGTATATACATCTAATTTGAATGGATAAATCTCACAAATCCCATCAAGAACATGTTCAGATCATATTTCACCATAAAGTCAAGAGAAAGTAATAGAAAAAGATATTGTGTATAAAGTGAAATTTATAAAGTCCACCCATGAACTCAGCCAGCAGATTTCACTAATTAGTTCTATCTCCTGGCTGAAAAACTGTGCTAATTAGCAAATCCATCAAAATATATACGTATATATATTTAAATTAAGTAATTGTACATCATTGTAGTATATGTTGGACTGCCTTTAATTTATGAAGATTTTAATAAAACAGAATCACTGCATCTCAGTTTGTTTGTTTTTTATAAAAAATATGCAGAACTCTCATCAGAATCACCATTGGATAAACTCAAAAATGAAACAATGTAAATTTTGGGGGAAATGCTTAATTCATTCAAAATAATGTCACAATAATAATAAAAATCATCAAAACAGGCTTCATTCTCTTTATAGGGTTAGTTCACCCAAAAATGAAAAATTCTGTCATTAATTACTCACCCTCATGTCGTTCCAAACCCGTGAGACATTCGTCTTCAATACTGAGCCGGCGTTCTGACGTAGAACCTGAAAACACTGCACTGTATTTATAACATAAACAGCATAGAAGACTTACGCAGACGAGAAGAAATTGTTGAATAAAGTAGTGTTTGTTTTTTTGCGCACAAAAATATTCTCGTCGCTTCATAACATTAAGGTTGAACCACTGTAGTCACATGGACTATTTTAACGATGTCTTTATTTGCTTTCTGGGCCTTAAAAGTTGCAATGACATTGCTGGTTCAGAAAGCTCTCGTATTTCATAAAAAAATATCTTAATTTGTGTTCCGAAGATGAACAAAGGTCTTAGGGTTTTGGAACGACATAAAGGTGAGTAATTAATGACAGACATTAAAAAAAATTAACCCTTTAAGCAAAATATTATTTTTTATATTTGAATGAAATATGACCTAGACATGTTTTTGTGAGATTCACCCGAAAAGAAATGCAACATTTCACTATAGAACAATAAAATGCACTGAAATATCTTTCAAAAACATGAATTTTAGAGTAGTGAATTTCTGTGTTGTTTTCATTGGGATTCTAATGACTGATAAAAGAGCAAACCACACTGTAGCACGTAATGTGGCTTGCACGCTTACTGTAGTGAGCCCAGTATCTGTGTTGTGAGTGTTTTCTGTGAATTGTTCCGTCTCAGTTAGCTGGTCCAGGGTCTGCCAGTGGCATAGTGTGCAGCACCTCATCCAGCAGCTGCAGTGCCCGGTGCAAATGCACCTCCACCCAGCAGGGGGTGTGCTTGATGCTCTGCCGGGGGTAATCAGGCCCCCAGCCCTTCACGAAGCTCAGGCGCAGGATGCACAGCCTCCTAAGGTCATCCACACCAATCCCTGCTGCCGCTGAGAGGCCTGTAAATAAACATTCGTAAATTCACCAACCACTCAGTTTTCGAATTTGCACTGATTCTACAAAAAATGTATCTATAAAGGAATTAGGTTATCTAATAATACCCCCATTAAAAGCGTTTTTCTATCCTATGTTGACTTATTTCCTGTTGAAACAGTAAGCATTTATTACAGAGATGGTCTAATTGTTGGAGAAAGCATAATGGCCAACTTGGATCACTTGTGACTTGATAACCAATCACAATACAGCTTTGACCTCATTATATTTCTTCTCTTATAAAACAGATTTTCTTTGTTGTAAACTCTTAAAATAGATCAGTACAAAACAAATGTTTAATGACCAACATGTTAAAGATTAGCAGACAGGCAGTCGATTCATTAAGTGATAAGCTATTTCCTCACAAAAGCAGTATATAATGAAGCCTCTCTTCCATTGACACCCATTAAAAAAAGGGCTGCTTTCCCATGTATTGCTGTGTTATGTTTTTTTTTTTTGTCGCTAACCTTGGAGGCTTGGCTTAGTTTTTTACTGCTCTCTGAAATGCTAGATTCTAGCTGGTCCGTCACAACATTCTGAGGTCAGTTATTCCCTGAAAATGGCCGTGGTCCAATGCCACTAGAAGGCAAGCCTGCAACCTTTAGCCAAAAAAGCGTAACGGCTCATGCTAACGCTGCGGCAGTACGCAGGGAAGGAAAGCAGAGGACATTTTTTTATGGATGTCAATGGAGAAAAAGCTTCACTACACTGAATGAAACACTTTTGTTAGGAAATAGCTTATCATTTAATGAATCGACTGCCTGTCCGCTAGTCTTCAACATGTTTTACGCTAAACAATACTTACGATAAAGAATACAAAACAATTGCAATGATTTATGACTGCTGTGACTAATATGCTTTTTAATGAATGAAGGTAAAAATACATATCATTTTAATGAATTAAATATGTATTAAATTACAATTAAGTTAGAGTTTAGTGTACTCTTAAATGTAGTTATGCGCACTGCAGTGACTATTTTGCAGCTAATAGACATATTCGCGCTCTTTTTTACCGCAGTTTCCACAAACAATGCAATCCTACTATATGTTTACTAGCAATATAACACCAAATATAGAACATTTATTCACAAGACCAACACGCTAATAATCCACAAGAAACTGATTAACGTAAACTGTAACTGTAATCCACCTTATTTTTTTAGGTAAGAGTGGGAGCAGCCATTTGTGAATTTAATGTGTCTCTGTCTGGCTTATGGTATCATCCGCTTCCAGTTATTTTTAGATGTACAAAAAAGATTGTTATGCTGCTTGATATTGCAAACTGGTATTTCTTACCCTTTTATTTTAATGTAGTGGCTTAATTATAAACATGCTGTTTTGTAGCGCAAACAGTTTTACCATTTACTGCACTTTGTTATTCTTCTCGTTATTTCCCTATAGCGGCTAATGAATCGGAAGTATCGCACATTCACAGAAAATAGCTTAGTTCCGCATTGAAAAGTAAGGTGGATAATAAGACAATCTCTGCTGTGGTCAATACAATAGCATCGAAGTATAATGACGGTCATCCAGTTATTTGAGGCTAGTGATTCTTTCATGTCTCTCGTATCACATTCTCCCTCTCATTTCATTCAAATGCAGCTGCTGCATCTTGCGTATCAGTAATCGACTGTAAAATAATAGGATTTCAGTATTAATAGTTGGCCTCCAATATTAGGCCTACTATGGTATTATAATATAATAAAAAGGTAAGATTTTAAAACGGTTTCTTCTCAAATCAATATTTCATGACCCCGTCATTATTTATGTGGTGAAAAGCTGTGTATCCCTCAAATGTTCATCTTGTTTTAACTTGTTTGTTCCTCTAGGCTCAAAGCTGCAGCTAGGAACTGTTTTTCTGAGCAGAAGCTTTGCGTTTAATGTGCTAATAAAATATTTCAACTCAAATCAATATTCCGTGTGATTATTTACTTATGTGCCAAGTGTCTGAGTAATAAGAGGGATAATGCATGTCCAGTCAGTCATTACTGCTAAATAAATTGCAGGGACCTGATCACCCTGTCAGGGTTTATTTTGCGATAAAAACCAGCTGGATGTACAATATCCCTTACCTGATGACCTCAAAGCTAACAGACATCTCATTTTGACCTCATGGGTTTGCAGGGAATGAGGCAGACACTCACTAACTGCAGGCGCGATTCCACCAACACTTCCTGGTCCTGGAATATTCCCTGCTACCGCTGCGGCCTGCGCTGCTGCTGCCGCCTGAGCCGTGGCTGCCTGTTGCTGCATCTGCCTGTGGCACTGCCTGAGGTCAAAGACCTGCAGGAACAAAACAACACAATAGCTTTCAGCACAGCATTGAGGCACACAGACCTCGCTGCAGTGTCCTAAAACAATGGCTGATGAGAAGTCATTTAGACAGGATTGAAAAAAGTGAAGCTCTGGATCAAGCAAATCTAACGTGTAGGAAGCTAAAATACAGAGAGAGCTCTCAAGTGTACAAAGGTATTTACTGCCCATCGAGTCTGGCATTAACGGGGTCATATTATGAGGAATTTATCCATTTATTAATCAATTTGAAGTGATTTATTTACATTTTTAATTATATGCTTGTTGTTTATTTTCTTGTTACATGTAACTACATTTTAACAACAAAAACAATTCAAAAATGTAAATGAATCAATTTTCAAACTAACATAGATATATTTAGACAAGTTGCTTATTTCATTTTTTGAAATGCTGTTTTTTTGTGTATAAAATGTAGTTGAGTGTAACAATAAAATAAACTTTTCGAAGTGACAGATATATTAAAAAAAGTTGCTTTTTTTTTAAACAAGTTGCTTGTTTTTATCAAATTAAAAAATTAAATAAGCAAAATAGATTTAATATATATATATATATATATATATTTGTTTTTTTATCTATAATTATTGAATAATTGTTTATGTAGTAAATATGTACGATGACCCGTCGTTAAATTTGAAAAGTTTTTATTCAAATGTAGCTACATGTCACAATAAAATAAACAAAATTTTTTAATTGTAAAAAAATATATACTTTTTAGAGCTAAAAATAAATCTAATAAATTCCTAATTGCCCACAATCTAGTTTTCTACAAAACGTAAATTCTAATTATAACGTTGCACAATTTCCGCTCGTAAATAATTTATAAAATATGATGATGACCCCCCCCCCTTTTAAGCTTTTCATTTGTGACGTCCCCAGTATTTGTGGGTACGAAGCTTTTACCTTTATGTAGGCCCCTGGGTAGATTTTGTGCACCGCATCTCCTGGCGCTCGGCCTGCTTCCCTGTCCAGGTAGTAACTCTGCACAAAGACGGCGTGATCGCTCATGCAGCGCATCCATACGTCGCCTTCTCCACGACACTCTAGCTGCACGCCTTTACCTATGTGCAACCTGCAGACAGGATGAGAAGACAGATTCAGAATCAATGACTGTAACATCAAATAGTTACATAACACAATTGAACACATGCCACCGAGTGTCATAACCAAAACCAGATGCGCCTTTGATGACATGCTTGCATTCTATTTTGTCAGGTTGTCAAACCAGTTATTTCCCAATTGTTGTCCTTGAATGATCTGTTTGTTTATTATTGTTCATCACAGTGTCATTCTGGCACAGTAAGCTGATTTTGCAAGTGAGTGTTAAGGTAAACATTAAACCTGTGAAATTCAGATACACAAAACAAAGACTCACACACATATATATAGACATTTGGTCTGGACAGTGTAGCTTGATATTTTTCAGCCTTTTGGCCACATT
Source organism: Siphateles boraxobius (assembly GCF_051911475.1). Lineage (NCBI taxonomy): Eukaryota > Metazoa > Chordata > Actinopteri > Cypriniformes > Leuciscidae > Siphateles > Siphateles boraxobius. The sequence goes on from NW_027508975.1 coordinate 15,018,374, forward strand.
AAGAGCTTTATGGCAATATTTACAGAAAAAAACAAAACAAAAAAAACATACCTTTCCCACAGAAGAACCAAAATTTCAACCTTGGCCATTGCTGCCAAGTAGATTAACCAGCATAGACAATAAATTTTCTTTTATTTTAAAAAAGATTTAAGCTTTTTATATGTGCTTTTGTCATTTTTATTAGTTTAGTAATTTTAGTACTTTAGTACTAATTTCAATAGCTTATATATTCAGTTAGTTGCCAAAGCAATATTTCATTTTTTTTTACCTTTGCATCTAATATTTATATTTAATTTTAATTCAGCTTTATTTTAATTAACTAAAATTATTTTTAACTAACTTAAATAAACTAACTTAAATAAATAAGATTAATTACTAAAAAACTTTTTTTATATAAATCGTCGCTGTGCCCAAAATCGAATACTTCGCTACTACATAGTATGTTAAAAACGGTACGCCAACAGAGTATAAAGTATCAGAATGAACAGTATTCGAAAACAGTAAGCAAAAAGTCCCCAGATGACCTACTACTTCAGGCGAGATTCTGAAGTGTGCATTTAATGGACACTTTACTATCCCGTGAGGTCACGGGAGAGGATTAATGAATGGCAGTGAAGTGATGCAGCTGACGCTGGTAGGTCACATGACAGTAACATAGTGGATGTAGTACGTCCGGATTTCATTCATACCATATAGAACAGTTTCTTAATGGTTGCGAAGTAAATTCGCGAAGTAAATTCAAATTCAAATGTAGTACCTACTAGAGCCCTGCACGGGACTGTTTTCTTAATCCCGCTCCCGCTGAATTTCTGACCATTACCGCCCACTCCACAGTTCTCCACTCCCGCCCGCACCCTCAAACATTCTGTTACAGCTTGTAGAAATTGTGAAAAAAATTACACCAACATTAGGGCTATGCTAAACATTCAGAATAACAGAAATTGCGTTTAATTACACTGACCACAAGATAAAGTAATGCTAGCACGGTAGCACCACAAATGACAAAAACATTCAGCCAGCTTTTTATTAAAACAAAACATCCCATCTAGTTGAGCCTACAATAGATTTAAAGTCCCCCTGTACTCAATAATTCTATCCCTTTAAACTCACCTTTGATCAACAAAATGGCATATTTAAAAGTTTTTATTATTTTATTATTTATTGACGGCTTAAAATAGCTTGAATAGCGGCAAGCGGCAAAATAGCTTACAAGCGGCAAAATAGCTTACAAGCGGCAAAATAGCTTACAAGCGGCAAAATAGCTTGTAACTACACCCTTGCTTCATTTAGTATACGCCGAACCATGGATATGCAAATGAGCCCTGCCTCCACTTAGATCCCAATCCCAATGCAGCCCTCTAGAACCTGCTCAAACAGCATGCCATTTCAGCTGCAGCGAGTGTCTCCTTCTCGTCCGACAATTTCTTTCTTTAATAGCTGACAACTGTGGGTATATACTAACACCAATGCAATGCTGATAATGCATTAAACCTTCTTTATTTTAATGCCATTAAAACTCAATTTTGAGCACTTTCACACTCTAAAGTTGTGATAAAAGAAGAAATATGGAACTAATCTTCTGGCACAGGTCTTTAGAAAACTTCATAGCTAAATAAAAAGCACATTAAAATTGTAATATTCCCAATGCAGGTTTTATGTCTGCAACAAAATAATACTGCACAAATCATAAATACTCAGTACATCACCCAGCTCTGACAACCAGACTAAGATATTTTTTCACTGGAACAGTTGTTGGATTACGGCACACATACCTGGCCCGCTCACTGGCGTCTGTGCGGTGCACATTACTAAGCTGACCCAGGCAGAAGCGGTCACCTCCTGAGGGGTCCACATACCCGTCAATCGTCACCACCGGACAGCTGGACAGCACTTTAAACATCTCTCCAACCTGCACGTCCATCTCAAAGTACGAGATGGAACACCAAAACTCAGGACCTGTTGATGCATCGCATATTGAACTGTAAGTCTGAGAGCATAAATAGAAATTAAAGTGTACAAAAGCGTTCAAAAGTTTGGGGTCAGAGAGATGTTTTAATGCTTTGGAAAAAAAGTCACTTTTGCTAACCAAAGCTGCATTTATTTGATCAAAATATAGTAAAACAGTAAAATTGTGAAATATTATTACAATTTAAAAGAACTGTTTTCTATTGTAATATATTTTAAAATGTAATTTATTCCGGTGATGCAAAGCTGAATTTTTAGCTGAGTGTCACGTGATCCTTCAGAACTCATTTCTATATGCAGATTTGCTGCTCAAGAAACATTTCTTACTATTAATGTTGAAAACAGTTGTGCTGCTTAATATTTCGGTGGAAACCGTGATTCATTTCTTTTCAGGATTCTCGGATGAATAGCTTTTATTTGAAACAAAAATCTTTTGTAACATTTTAAATGCCTTTACTGTTACTATTGATCAATTTAATGCATCCTTGCTGAATAGATGTATTAATTTCTTTTAAGCAAAATCTTACTTTTTTGTTTACATAAAGTGGAGATTATATAAAGTAGAAACCTGGATGGTTGGAGACTGGAGGAGGGAAAGATGCTGTACTGTGATGTTGAGACCCTGATGGAGAAAGATATTATAATGGATTAAATTAGTTATATATGAAATAATGGTATATTTGCATACATGCCCATTTAAGTGAAGTGTTCGTTGTAATGTTTAAGGCAAACGTACAGTAGTGTGGGTGGTGGAGAGGAGGTTGGTGGCCACGCCCATTTTGCTGGGGTCCTACAGGAGTGTAGGAGGCTGTGCTGCTGCCTGTCCAGGTTGCTGCAGCAATATAGAGATTAAAAATGTTTTGTATATGAAGCAGTGAAAATGAGACAAGTATTTTATCTATCTACACCGAGAAAGAAATTACCAAGCAACATTCCAAAACCACAGCCAATTAGAATATATTGAATGAAGGTTAATATACAGCTTTCGTGGGATTGGGACCAATGAGATTTCACTGTGGGCAGGACTACAAAAACAGAAGTTTTGTCAAGTTGTTAATAATACTAAAACTATTACAAATTTTCATTAAATAAAATAAATAATAAATAAAAATAAATTAAGAAAAAGCTGGTTTAATATATGATTAATACTATAATAGTATATAAATAACACTGATCAAAAACTCACTTTAAAATAAACAGGATTTATCATTTGACATTGTGACTGGTTATGAGAAGTGTAATTTACTGTGAAAGGAGCTTTGTGTCTGGGAGTGTTTGGAGCCGTTGTAGCCATTCTGGTTTGGTGGAGGCTGGGGTGGGATGGGGGTCTGTGGGGGTCCATGTGTGGGGGTAGAGGGGGGAGGTGTAGGGGTCATGACTTGACCCTGAGGAGATGCAATCTGTAGTAAGCCTTCACCATGACCTCCCTGCATCTGCATCATAGAGCCTGAAGCTGAAAGACATGAGAGTTTAGAAGATGACACAACGCCACTATTACAACTGCACAATTTAACCTCTCAGAGTCCTCTATGGCCACAGGTCAGCACTTACCGGTGGGGGAGAGGGGCATATTAGAGTAAAGGGTGACCGGTGGGGGAGCGCGGGTGGGTTCTGAAGGCAGCTGTAGAGGAGGCAGTGGCTGGCCGTAGTGGTCTGGAGGGGGGAGTTTCATCACCCCCTGGTGGTCCTGTTGGGGAGGCAGGCATGGGGGAACGTCCATCTGAATGCAGTCGTGGCTGTACTCTTCCTTAATCAGTCTGCCAGTGGGACCTAGACACCAGTCAGAGGACAAATTATGCTATTTTTACTGAATCGGTTCATTTAACAAATCACTGATTCATTTGAGACTTAATCGAATCAGTGAATCTTTTTTGAACCTGTGCGGAACAGTAAGCCATTTTTCACTATTTTTTAAGCTTAATGTTGTCATTCTTAAAAAAAATTAAACCTAAATTAAATCATATGTACATACTGTTCAAAAGTCTGTGGTCGGAAAGATTTTTTTATGTTTTTAAAGAATAAAATAGTAAAAATATCGTGGAATAAAAATCATAAAAAGTTTTCAATTTTATCATATTTGAAGATATTATTTATTCCTGTGATGGCAACAGTGTCACATCATCCTTCAGAAGTTATTTTAAAGGTGCAGTGTGTAAATTTTAGAGGCATCTAGTGGTGAGGTTGCGAATTGCAGCCAACAGAAGTTACGGTGGCCGATAGGAAAATATATCGTTGTCTGAGACAGCAGAGCGTAGCCAGTTAAGCAATGAGGTTTCTTTACAAAGATAAATGAAGAAATTATGTTTACTTGTAATAAATAAGTAATATTCACAATAACATATCGTTTTACTGAATAATTGTTTCTTGTTCATCATTGTGTCAGTGTTTTATTCGCTGACTTTGGTTAACTTCTTTGCATGAAGAACAACATAGTGACAAAACACGTTTGTCTGTTTAGGGCTACTGTAGAAACTTGGAGGTGCAAAATGGCCATTTCAATATAATGGGACCCGCGGCGTATGTACATAGAAATGGCTCATTCTAAGGTAATAAAAACATAACGGTTCATTATGTAAGGTCACCACTGAATACACCACTTATACACCACTGAAAACATAGTTATGTATATTATATGGAATTTCTGTCAACAGATCCTCGTAAATATTACACAATGCACATTTAGTATGCCGATTTGGTGGAAACCGCGATACTGTTTTTTAGGATTCTTTGATAAATAGAAAGTTCAAAAGAACAGCATTTATTTTAAACAGTATTTTTTGTAAAAATGTAAATATCTCTGATTGTTAGCATTATATATACTAACATTTAAAAGACGTTTATATTGTTACTAAAAAAATAAAAAACAATTAAAAAAAAAATATAGACAAATATCTGCAGACAAAAGTGTTTAACTTACCCGTGTTTTGAAGACTGAGACCAACTTGAGAAGAGCAAAAAAAAGAAAACAAAGAGAAAATCATATTGCAAAAGACCAAAGTTTTCCTGCACTGAGAAAAAAAATGCATAACACAGCTCAGATATGTCTTTGTTCATGGTGATGAATAAAAGGATAGCAGACTCACCGATGCCTGGTGACACCACTCTCTCATAATGGTAAGGGTTGACACAGACATTATCGTATTTGAGGTCAAATGCGTACTGGCAGAATTTCACATGCTTGAGCTCATTCTTGTGAAGGTCGGGCCAGCGCCACAACCGTGCGTAGATTACATGAGGAAAACCTTTACGACCGGCAACCTACAGATAAAAAAAGAAAAGAAAAAAAAGAGAAGAGTAAAAGAAATGTTCATGAGGAGTACAACAGTGTAATAATACTAAAGGAAAACAGCCCAATCTCTAATACTGCACAATTAACAACTATTAACCAGTCATGAGAAAATGTTAAACTTTAAAATATATTATTATAATGATTGTAACATTTTATTGATATAATTCAATTCAGTTAATTTTCTAAACTATTGATTAAATGATGCAGCGCTTAAATCATGATATCTGAAATCGGGTTATGATTTGGTTTAATTTGATTATTTTGATACATTTCATAATGCTTTAGCAATCTATTACTAAATTCTGATCCGTACAGCATTATTTTAGTATTTTTATATATAATAGTATTTATTTTATTTCTATATTTTCAGTTCAGAAAATTGTTGTTGTTCTATTTTATTAGTCATTTTATTTGTTTTGTTTTTTCTATATAGCTTTAATTTTATTTCAGTTTTAGTAATTTAATTGAAATGTATTTATTTAATTTAACATTTCTAATTTTTGTTTATTTTTTAGTTCTAGTTAACAATAACAACTCTGGTTCAGCACATTTAATTTTATTGTCAGATTTATGTATTTTTAAGCTAAAGTATGTTTCATGTTTCAGCGCATATTTGGTTCAGTAGCATATTCAAACTGTGTGAAATACATGGGATTTTGAAATTGCAGTTGCAATTTATATAATGCAGTTTTGGCTAACAACGGATTCCTCATACTCCTTAGCATAAGCATTGTTTTAAATTTTATTTTTGGCCCTTATGTCTATTGAATGGCCAGAGAGACTGAAACTGAGATCAGGTAGTGAACATTGGATCACGTGACCTATTGTGATGCCACTGCCAGTCATATTTCTGCTAAGGACACAGCAACATGACCAAAACGTTTTACCAAAGCAGCTATCTGACAGGTATGCAGTAGTATGACAAAAGAGCATCACATGATCCTGAAAACACAGTGAGCGAAAGGTCTTGTGGTGAGTTTTGAGTCCGTATCACAGCTGCCTGTGCTTGTTTAGTGTAGTAAAACAGCAGGGAGGACGTGTGTGTGATATGATAATCCGTTGTAGATTAACACTAAAGGCATGACATTACAGTTGTGCGGTAGTAGCATGATACTAGAGCTGAGGAGAGGGATAAATCCAGCTGTCAGTGCCATTTAGGACTGAAGACGGGCTGAAACAAAGACAGAAATGTTGTGGGGCTGGTAACCAAAAGGGCCAGAGTTCAAACCCCAGAGGGGACAAGAGAACTGCTGAGGTCCAGGTGGACCTCCTTTACACAACAGAATTTCAGAAAAACATTTAAGTTATTAATTACTATAATTTGTGTTTAGAAAACCTACTTATTGAAACACATCTGACAAACATTGGTGAACCCGTTCTTATGTTAGTGAGTGTTTTACTGCGGTTATATGATGTTGTTAGGCATGATGCTTAACAGAGTGCCTAAAATCCCCTTAACGTAGGGCTGGGTGATAAAACAACATTTGTAGCTATCTATCGGACGGAAAATCTAAGTTTAAAGTAAAGTTAATAAAGGTCATCATTACATTCATTCTTTGTGGAACAAACATGTGGAATGCATTTCATTCCCCATTAATGGTATGGAATATCTTGATAAATATCAATGTCAAACAATATGAACATATGAGAAAGAGAAGAAAATGTATTACATTTTAAATATATGTTGAAGACATTTAACTGAACTTTAAACGTGGAGAACCTTAAGACCCACTTAAGGGGTCCCAGTTAGGACTTAAGTACATCTTTATATGTAATTTCATAATTACTTCTATTGTCTTTGAAACAAGTGTACTGACAAGCATTTATGGTAAACTAAAATATATTTTAATGTTATTTCTAATGAAACTAATGTCATGCATGTCATGGATTTAAATATATTTGTAATCACAGATTTTTTTAAGATTAAGTTTCAATTTAGTACATTTAAAATATATTATATTTCCTTTAAATGTAATATCAAACACACTAAAATTATAATCAAGGACTTTGCATGTGGTTTAGCATCTTACGTGTACATTGTACAGCTATTTTACAATTGTAAATTAATGTCTTTCTTTTTTACTCTTACTGGGCCTTATTTATAAAATGTGCGGATGCACACATTTGATCTTAGAATGTGTTTATGCTAAAATCCGTGCAAACGTTCATATTTATAAAAACTGTCTTAGACATGAAATAGTGCTTAGCAACACACGACAGGGTCTAAGCAGAAGTACACACTTTTCCTTGAGGTAAAGAGTCGGAGTACTGCAGGTATTTGCCACTCTCAAGTAAAGGATTTTGACTTTGATTGGTGCTCTTTTATATATTAATGACATTAATTAGGCGGAGTTTACAAGGCAGAGATCTGAAACCATTCAGCTGCGCACAATTTCAAGATCATTTGCGATTTATAGATTTCACATCTGGAAGAGAGGCGTATGCACGTTTGTGCGTACGTTCGTTCTCTGAATCACATGCATGTAGGACAGTTTATAAATGAGGCCCACTGTCTCTGGCAAGGTCAAAAAAGGTAACACATTACGTCTTGCTCAGTAGTTCGGTTTTATTGCATCAGGTTCTCTATTACTGCACATACACAGTTTCTACACTTGTGTTGCCTAGATATCACCACATCTTGTGTGTAAAGAATAGAGCGTACTATCAACCAGCAGCCCTTCTACACAGAGGAAAAAATAGACGGCCTTAAGTTAACCCAGCCCCTTTCCTGTGTTTTAGACAAAACAACCTTCACAACCTCTCCTCCACCCCTCCCTCTAAATCTGCCCATACGAAAGGGTGGGGAAACTGCGCAGACATCGTCCTTACTCCATATAAACCACCACTTTAACTTTGAGGTTGTTGAGGTTTACAGTCAAAAGGCCTTGTGATGAATGTCTCTCTTTGTAGCTTCTGTCAATCATCTAGTATCCATGGACACTGACGCTACAGGCAGGAAGCTATTCGCCCGCATATGAAAGCCGTATGTTCACATATGGGTGGTGTGGATTTGATTAGCGTTGGGCCCCAAAGCAACACCCAATCACAAGTTTATTCAATGGACAATGCCTTGATTATTTACATTGTCTAGCTTTATTTATCGCAGGATTCACAAATAGATTAGGGGGAACACAATTGTGTGAACAACGTTTTTCTAAGCAGAGGGAAGAGTTTATACAGTGGTTGAGTTTTTTAAACGGCCGATGCCAAAAAACGATATCTAGAGAGCAAGACCGACGATAAATCCTAGACAGAATCTACAAACTTTCTCATTTCGCATTTTCTGTGCCGTCTGTGCTATGGATTTAAACACTTCTAACGATGATAACATGCAATATCTATCCAAATAAGTTCTATGTGTGGTTCTGTGAAGTTCTGAGTGCTGCTGATGACCAATATAATACCAACATACACTACCATTCAAAAATGCAGGGTTGGTTAGATGCTTTTGAAAAAAAATTAATACTTTACTGTCACTTTTGGTCAATTTAATGCATCAAAGACATTTATAATGTTATATTTATAGATTTCTATTTTAAATAAATGCATTTTTTTGGACTTTCTATTCATCAAATAATCCTGAAAGAAATGTATCATGGTTTGCACAAAAATATTAAGCAGCATAACTGTTTTCAACATTGATAAAGAAAAAGAAGAAATGTCTCTTGATGACAACCTAAACAGCTATACGTCCATGTCTGAAAAACCTATCTAACACCAAGAAAAGCAGACAAGAACAAAAATGACACATCAGTTCAGTTCATTCAGCACTAACATTTGGAGCGATTCCTGTTATTCACTTCTAAGAGTATTAAAGCAAATGTTAATGGTTCAACGTCAATTACTGTAACTGCGGTTCACCTGTAGGCGTCCGTCCAGCGTCCTCTGGATCGTCACGCACTTGCTGGGGTGGACTCCGTTGGTGGTGATGGCGGTGATGAGGGAGTCCAGCTCGTCCTTCTTCTCCTTCAGTTTCTTGACCAGGCTCTCGATGGCACGCTTGGCGAAGCCTTCGTTTTCGCCGCCTTGCCTGTGGCACATGAGACTGTGCACGATACTGAGGCAGGCGTCATTACTGTTGGGAGGGTTCACGGACATCCTGCTGCTCTGACAGATGGGAAAACAGAACAGCAGCATCGATACACAATACTCTTACACACTGCATGTGGTATGCTAACACACAGTCAGTACTGTAGTAAAGCTTCATGGAAATTAGCCATACAATGCCTTATAATATATCCATTATAAATCCATTGTAATATATATAACACACGTATGGTATACAAGTTATACTGCCAACTATTTGCTGAACATAGATTTGAAACAGTGGGAATCACCACGGTAAACCTGTCAAACAATGGATAAAATTGATGTTAAATGATCATTGCCTTGCATGTAAGTGACATTGTGTTTTCATCTTGGAAATAGATTATTAGGTTATTTTATACAGAGCCAAGAACATGGCCACAAATTATGAATATGTTCCCCCTTCTTTTTCATTTGGTTAAACTGTGGCGACCTTGTACACATTCTTTCCCTCATTTTAATTAAATAGTGGTCACGTTGTAACAATTTGTTCCTTCATTTGAGTTAAAACGTGGCCCCGTTGTACACATTTGTTCCCTCGTTTTAAATAAATAGTGGTCACGTTGTAACAATTTATTCCCCTCATTTTAATTAAAACATAGCTTCCTTGTACAATTTCGTTCCCTCATTTTAATTAAATCGTACTTTACTGTATTTGTTTCCATTATGTTGAATTGTGGCCAAGGTTTACTTACTTTTTCCCTCGTTTTAGTTCAATCTGTAATCAATAATGCAGTGTGATTTGTCAAATTACAGCACATATTTGACAACATAATAGGTTATCTGCTTCAAGTATACATAAAGAAAAAGTGCATACTTTGCACAGTATGCATACTGTATACAGAAGAAATAGTATGAGTAGTAATAGATTAGTATGCAAGTCCAAAAATAGCAGGCAATGTTTGAAAGAGCCAAAAAACAACAGCATTTACAGCGGGGAGCCATCCAACCAACAAATAGCTTGCTTATATTCTCTTTGCACAATAAACTGGGATAGGAGAAAGCATTTTAATATCCAAAAACAGTTTTATGCATATGCCATAAGCGACTTAAGTAAGATTAATTTAAATTTGTATATAAGAAGCAGAACTTCATGGAGCTGCTAAAAACCCCTGTGATGATCTTAGCATGAGATGTTGCAAGTGCAAAAGTGTAAGATTTCTGGAGTGCAGTAATTGAGAGCTGGTGGAGAGCTGACGGATCCTGGCACTTCAGATCTCTGAGCATCATCAACTCTATTCTGGGGGGAGCTTCTCTGAGACCCTTATTAACAGACTCAGTGATGCTCTCCATGTCTGCGCAAGTGGCCCTTGAGGCATGAGCGCCAGAGGAACAACTTTACATTAAGACAGAATGAACAATACTCTTAGATAAAGTAACGGATTTCATACACTATAATATTTGAGAAAGGGGCTTCTTCTTAGTCTTGACTGACACAGTCATGCATTATTCGTTCTTCGTATCTGGGTGTATTACTCTGTTATTTAATCCTATATTGTACAGTGTGCTTGAGTAAAGCATGCATGACGGCCTGATTAGAGGACATTCAGACCCAGTCCTTGCTTTATATATCAGCTATTGTATGATGAAACGCCAAGATTTATGATCCCATCATAAGATACTGACTCTGATCAACAGATTTAACATGCAAAAATATCTGTATTACGTGAAATAACAATGATAGCAGGCCTAATTCTAAAGGAGATGAACAGAGTCCTAATGCTGTAGAATAACAGTTAGTATTCATAAAAATGTCATTCAATCAAAGTTAAAGCCAAACTGTTGACTGCTCTGCGGGCAAACAAATGCAGCGGCGCAGATGCCATATTTGGTCACATGACGTCATCGAATCCGCCGTCTAAACATTTCACGAGCTCCCGTTGGATATGAGCACAGTTGAGTTGAGATGACATGCAACGCGTTTGTGCATTCCAAATAACTAGTCGGAATTTTGATCAATAAAATCAAGGTGAACTGCTGAAGGAACAGACTATTGGTCGGGAACTTGCAGTGAGGAGCTGGACATCATGTGTCAGTGGCTTGAGACAATATTCAAATGCTAGACAGTAACGAGATATTTCAAAGCTTAGACAAGGGCAAAGATGAATTATTACGACACGAGAACGCACACCTTTGACGTGATATGTTTTAAACGAGGGAAATGTATCGTCAAATCGACAGTCCTGATCAGTTTCCAATAAGGTCTCGAATGGTGCAGCGTGCATTTAAAAATTAATAAATAAGCACATACATGTACAAAAAAAATACTTACACATCGGTCGTATTGTTAGAGAATTGCAAAAAGCAGTCTTCTGAACAAGGACGGAGAGGTAGAAATCCGCGTCCCCTTCCCCCTCCAACATCTAATTTCAGTCGATACCGGACTATCAGGCTCGCTGTCTCCGTCCGCGCATCCTGCCGCTCTCCTCGCGCTCGCTACAATAACAAAAGCGGGTAGACATTGTGCGCGTGAGCGTCTCGTCCGGCTCCAACCAATAGGAGGCCGAGTCTCAAAAGGACGACGGTGCTCATCCAATCACGGCGCGGCTCTCACGGCTGGGCCCCCGGGCTGAGGTCTGTCTGGGTCGCGTCTGGATTGACATATCGGCGCGACTGTTTTTTTAAGGTGGCGCCGCTGAGATTACTCCGCCCCATATCGGCTCACCCCGCCCCATTCATCCCTGCTCAGTTTCCATCGATGATTGAAATTTACAACAGCCAGTGATGCCTACTTTTAGACTAGCTCCCAACTGGCGCATGTAATAGGCAGTAGAAAACTTGTGACATATTCTTTAGTCAGCTTTAATAAAGGAATAAAATATATGCAATGGGGCCCAATGGCTTGAGACCACATTGGAAAACCCTGATTTTGTTCATTTAAACCTTGAAATATACAAAGCGTTGTAGGATTATAAAACAAAGAAATAAAATAAGAAGACTTATATTGGGTATAATTCGATGCCACAGGCACCCAGATCATCCTGGTCCGAGGGCCCACCATCCTAAAACTTAAAAGGCAGCTATATATTTTCAAATAAGCTATAAAGATTAAATTTATACTGTGAAAATTACATTAAGCATGCGAAGACACTTGTACAACAGGTCAGATGAGCATTTTCATTACTTTTGGACACAAAAAGATATTTTTCAGGAACAACACACAGTAGCATGCACATGCAGTTATCTTTTAGTCTAGTTTGCGTATGCAGTCACCATCAAATATAATCAGACTCGAAATGGCCTTTACTCTTTCGTTTTACTTGATTTCCAGCAATCTGTGTTTAATCTCTCATCAACCTAACGACTTTTAGGAGGCCCCTCGTGTAATTCCAAGTTCCTCCTTGATAGATTCCCTCCCTTGACCTTTCACCTGTCCTGAAATCTTTTCCTAACCCTCTCCCTTTCAGCTAAAACAAGAGGTCACCTTCATCTGCCCTTTCTGATATCCTCTTACAAAGCATCCACTATTAACATAAGACATGTGCATACCTAAGATGTTACTGCTGATTCAATTATAATGCAATGCAATGCTATGGATTCTGAGGAAGTTCATTTTTTCCATCAAATTGTATTTCTAAACACTTATATTGGCTTGGTCCGTGATTTGTAACCTCAATCCACATGTAATTATGACACTCCAATTTATTATCATTATAATTAAATTAATAATAAAATCAACATCAATGAATAGTATTTAATCTATTGAAGGCTCTATTAGCAAAGTCTATTTTAAGTTCTAAAAGTTTTTTTAAAGGGATAGTTCACCCAAATTGTGACTTTATCTCACAAGCCTGACTTTTGTATCTCTCAATTGCAAGGTTACATCTCACAATTATGACTTCTTTTTTTCTCAGAATTGTGACTCGCACTTGCGAGTTATAAAGTCAGAATTGTGAGGTATAAACTATAAAAAATAGAACTGTAAGATAAAAAGTCCCAAAAACATTTTGTATTTTTTATTATTATTAAGTGACAGAAATGAGCTTGCATATAAAACCAAAAAATAAAATAAAAAAAATATGGTAAGAAAATAATTCACTATACTGCTTTCCACATGTGCGCAAAAATGTAAAACTATAATCTGCTTCCACTGATTAGATCAAGACTGGGAGAAGGAGATTTCCTTATCTGGTACATTAAATGAGATACGATGACTGACATTAATGATAAATAATTTTATAAATTTGCAAATATTTAGGAAATCCAGAGCATTGCAATAAGAGCATTTCTCAGCATCAGTTACATTCATACAGACAAAACTTTTTATTCAAAAAGTCATGTTGAACAAAGAAATGAGTGCATATATACACTGCAGTCTCCCTGACTACTCTTAAATGAACTGACATTAATTCTGCTGTAGCAGTGCTTTGCATAGCCCAGTGCCCTTTAACAATGCGAGGAAGATTCTGTGAATCTACAGCGTTGGTCCTTGGCATTGAGCACAGTGTAATGGTGCATTCTCAAAATGTGAGCAACAGGACATCATGGTTTGCTGGGGGAGCGTGGGGTAAATGCTCCTGATGCCTCAAGCATGGTCTTCCTTCGTGCGGTCTCCTTAGCAACATTATGGTTCAACCTCCGCAAACGTTCCTGAAACAAACATTTGAGAAGATGAAGTAGAAAACACAGGACAATAATGTGCATGACTGATGTTTTATATTCAACGTCTCTGTCTTTTTTACCTGTGCATTCTGGAGTATGTTATTGACAAGCACCACTCTTCTCCTGGCATTAAGAAGTTTTTTAACATATGGGTCTAGGTCTAGTGCCACCTTCTGGTGTTCGTTGATCCTACACAACTCTGCCGAAGAAATGTGCACACATAGCATTCATGAGATGATACAATATTCATGAATTCTGCAGAAATAGTTCTTACATTATGACAAAAGAGTCAGTCATAATCATAACACGTTGCATTGACTAATTTTTTAAAACAGTCATACCTTCCTCTAAACTGTAAGTGAAATTGTCACAACTGTTTTATGGGACATCACAGCTTGTGATGTCCCATAAAACAGTTGTGACAATTTCACTTACAGTTTAGAGGAAGGTATGCAAAATTTAGTAACTCTCCCAAAACATTTCATTCATGCTTCAAAGGAAATTGAACAAAGCCAACAAAATTAAACTTTATTTATCATCATGTGAGCCATACTGAAAATGCTTGAATGTTTTTTCACCATGGAAATTTCATTCAATTTCATTTCAATTACCACTTACTATACAATATTTCTACACAAGAATGTACGTTTTGTCTAGCTGAATGCTATTCTGTATCACATTGAGCTTTTCAACAGTATGTTAAAAGTTTACTGGGAAAAGTCAATATTGTAGTACACTAAAAAAAGAATATGCACATTTGTATGTATAAAGTAAATTTATTTTTGTTACATGTAAACAGAAAGTCCATTTCTACACATTTCCTAGATGTAACCTACTATACTGGGGAAAAAAAGCCAACAAATGCCATCCAGGCAAGCTCTATCTATGCTTCAAACCTTCATTGGTAAAATTATGATTATCATTTCATTACTAAGGCAGGTCATTTGTCAATTAAGCAGAAATCACAATCATGCCTTGTTATAAATATTTACAGAATATACATGTATGATTGACCAACTTTCGATAACTGAATGGATCATTTTGCATTTAATGGCTCACACAATAAATGAAGGTTTAGAAGTTGTGCAGATTATGACAATTTCACAGAGAATCAACTTTATGTGCATTTAGTTATTGTGCAAATAGTATAAATTGTAGCTACTTACCATTTAGCACAAGTGTCAAAACACATGCAATTTTCTTAAATTGATAAGAAATTCAAATCTTACTATTTACTAACTAATCTTACCATGTATCATATCTTAAAAGCATAAATCGTGCGAAACTGCTTACAGTAGGCTAACAAATGAATAAACTAACTGTCATTGTTTTACATATAATATGGTCACAGCATCTCTGAGTCACAAGACCTGTCTCATGTTGACAGTGATTAGCATGCTAGCAAACATAACTGCTTATTGTAAATTAAACATTTCTAGGGTTTAAAATGGTTTTGGTTTCCCAAAAAATACTACCTGACTGAGTGCACATGTAAGTTACTAATTGCCTTTACCTTTACTAATTGTTCAGAGATCAACATTTATTATTTTCATTTTTGAACATAAATCTAATTTGAGAATTAAACCAAATACTATTGAGAAAAACTGCAAATGCATAATCACGTCATAACTTACCAGATGCCAAATTATCAATGTGTTCCCTAAGTTCCACTTGGCTTTCTCTGTGAAGATAAATTTGCAGTATATAGTAAACGATATAACTGTCCATATTTATACACGCTTTAAAATAAATTACTATGTATCATATCTTAAAAGCATAAATCGTCAGAATCTGCTTACAGTAACAAATGAATAAACTAACTGTCATTGTTTTACATATAATATGATCACAGCATCTCTGAGTCACAAGACCTGTCTCATGTTGACAGTGATTAGCATGCTAGCAAACATAACTGCTTATTGTAAATTAAACATTTATAGGGTTTAAAATGGTTTTGGCTTCCCAAAAAATACTACCTGACTGAGTGCACATGTAAGTCAAGCTGCTGTACCGCGGGTCTCAAGAGGTCCAGCATTCCGTCCGCGAGCGCATCTTTCCCTGATGGGGTTTCCACCACTGCTAACGCGGCCATCTTTACTGCGATTTAATTTAATACAACAGTAACTGCGCCTTTAACACATATTATGACATCTATATATATATATAAACAGCGACAGTACATGAACTGTGTGATGATTTGTAAATCAGCGAATCTCCACGTTTCCGTACATTCTGCGTCACACATATGGCTGTGTTCAAATCAGTGGTCACCTTCCTGTCTCTCCTTGAAACCAACACGGAAGTGACTTAAACTGCAGTCAGCAATTCATCGATTATGGTTCAAATACAATACTATATACTAACGTACTGATGTACATACGACGCAGTATACATTGCATGATGTTGTGGTGTATACTGGAGAAATAGTGTCTAACTGACTTGAAATTTCAAGCAATAATGAAATGTAAACTGTACTACAGGTTAGTATACACTCACAGTACACTTATTAATCAATTATATCGATACAGTCATTCAGTGAATAATCATAATAATAGATAGATAATAATAGGGATTAAAAATAATAATAATAAAGTTACATTTAAATGAATAATACATCAAAAAGTACAGTACGAAATAAAAAAACTAAATATTTTCAACATAATATTCTATATCACTGTATAAATTATACAATATATACAGTGGCTGCCTAAATGGGAGTCCCTCGCACAAAGATGATCATATTTGGCGGGGTCTTGTCATCCTAGAGTGTGATAGACTATCTTAAACTTTTTTTTATTAAAAAACAAAACAAAAAAACATTATACATACATGCAATATCTGTAATTTTTAATTCTTAAATTGTTGTCTTACCACAAAAAAAAAATTCAAATGAAAAGTACATTTTAGTTTTTCAGTAGTTTAAAATGGTTAAAACTTCAACTTTACTTAAAAATGCTCAGAGTACCTCAAATCGTTTCCCCTGTACTTTTATATACATTTTATAAAAGTAAAGTTTATAAAAATTTTAAGCTAAAATCTTGATGCAAAAGTTCATGTCATAGGTTCATGTACAAACCCTAGTAGTAGTATGGAAGTATGCTATTTGGGCCACAACCTTTCACGGTTAAATCTCGCGATATATGACGTAGTAAGTAGTGCTCCATTTTCCGAACTCGCGCAGTTGTTAGCACCATTTTGTGATGAATGAGGGGAGGGTAGCCAGATAGTGTTGCAGATTAAAGTAGACTGATGTTAAATAACCTATTCTGTGGGATATAGCTTTGTTTTTATTTCTTAAATATATTTAGAAGAGGGGCTATAGGTAACGGTGTACAATTTCCGGCCGTCAAATTGAGAAGTTTTGAGTAGGGATTCTGTCGAGTCAGTCTGCTGCTTCAGCTAGCCTCATAGCTAACAGATCTGCCCTGACTCAACTGCACGAGTCGTCCAGAGAAAAGGTAAGTTAATATATTTTAAACATTTATACATATTAAATATGCCTTAAACATGAATGAATGTGTTATTGACTTGGTTAATATGTGTATACGAATAAGTTTTGTGTGAGTTTCGGTGATATTACTATGGTGGTGAACAGTCAGTTATGTAAGTAACGTTAACGTTACATTGGTTTACATAAAACCGGTAAAACTCGTTGTTGTTGTTTTTTTCATTATGTTGACGCATGGTATGAATTAAAATGTGTTTTCAAACCAATGGTTCTGCTACATTTGGTAATCATTTATAACAAGTTACTGGCAGCCTTCCAGCATGTTACAAACTGCAAATACTCTACAAAAATGATGCCTAGGTCGGGGGTTTCAGACTACGCTGGTCCGTGGATTTTTTTTTTTTAAAAAGAGCAAAAAATACATGTCATTACAAAATATATGACTTGATAAAATCTAAATATTTTACACTCATTTATAATATAAATGTTCACGGTATAAATTCGTTCTTTATACAAGAACCCATATAGATGGCATTTAAATTCTAGGATGGGGGTCCCTCACACAAGGATGACACATTTGGGAGTTTGTGGCATCTGAAAGTCAAATTTCTAGGTTTTAAAATACAGACAATTTGTATCTGATGTCCTTATGTCTGTCTGAAACTTTCACTTTGATGCAGCAGTAAAGAAATCTTACATCTTTATTCTGCTGTGTTTCCTCTATAGGAGAGATCCCTGCAAGTCTGAAGAAACATGAGCGCCCCTTCTTCTCAAAAAGTCGTGCTGAAAAGCACCACCAAGGTGTCCCTGAATGAGCGGTGAGGCGCTACGCATCCTGACAGCATTATCTCAAGGCCGGGGGGAAAAGCATACAGAGATAACTAAGGCATGAAGCCTCAAGACACGTGTACTATGGAGGTCATTGAGGGGGAGACATCCGATCTGACATGGACGCTAGACTGCCCGCACGGTGTGCTCCGCTTACCCAACAAGACTTCCGTTACTTGAGTCGATGTATAAGATCTAATAATGTGCCATGTTTGGCAAGGAGTCTCTTGTGTAAGCAGCGCACACCCGGAGGTGAGAGGGTAATGGTGGTGAGGTAAGCCGACTGCACTTGAGTTCTCTGCAGAAGAGCATCCTCGACCATGGAAATGAGTTGATAGTGCAGGATGGTATGTGTGCCATCCATATTTCTTGCCCTCTCTCACACAAAACACACTCTCTCTCTCTTAGATGACCTTTTTCTGCTCCTTTGCATTTCTCAATTTCTCTCTGTCTACAGATTAAAGGTGCCCAGTCCATACTTAAGACGTGACCTGTCCCCCTGTCCCCCTTCCCTTCTTCTCAGAAGAAGCATCTTACAGAGCAATGTACCAGGTCACGGTCTTGGTTGTAAGTGGCTGGGTGGCCAGACACCCCTCTAGCCCTGGGCCAACTCACCGTGTGGTGTCTCGGACTGATGACATCACAGTAGGTTGATGGCGGCCTGTAAGTGGCAATCACTCTGAAAGAAATCTACCTTCCTCTTTTCTGTCTCCAGCTGCATCTACATTAATCCAGATACATTTGAAAATAGCATTTTCATTTCAAAACTAGAGTTTCCAAAAGTTTCTTGTCCACGCTGCAATCATCTTATTGCAGCAGAAGCATAAAATACAATATGAGCTCACTGAGATGATACAGAGAGACCAGATATAAAGTTCTAACACGCTTCTTCTGGCACATTATGATATATCTCCCCACTGATGTTTCATGTCGCACTCACAATCGCTGTTCCGTGTATAGTCTAAAATGCTGTTGCCCTCATGTTTTACCACAGGACAGCAATTTTCTTTCATCTTAACAGGAATGTAGTAGGAAGATTGTCCAAAGTAACGTTTATTTTTAACAACACTATGAAAATTAATAGATGGCACAACATTGCCGGTATAATCATAGATATCCACGTGTACAATATAGGTCACATGTGTCTTTGATTACCACAGTTTTCAAGTCTACACTAAAATGTTGCAAAAAACAGCATTTTCAAATGTCCATTTGTGAAAGGGTTTTGAAAGTCTCCATTTGTACAGGACAAAAATTCTGTATCGTGTGGAAGGGAAGGCCAAAACGTTGAGGAAAAAGCTGTTTTCAAAAGTATGTGTATTAATATCGATGTAGCCTCTGTTTTCTCTTCTGCCATCCCTATATTCTCAAAACCATACTATAAGTGTTCAGTTTAAAACTAAACTACTGATTTGTTGGGGTGTCTCCACATGTAACCGAGAGAGAGAGTAAATAAAAGCGCGTGTGGTCTAAAAAGGGCATTCACTATATTGCTACACGAGCCGCTGTAGCTGCGTCCATGCTGTGTGAAATGATTTGATTTGGAACCCTCCTTTCCTCGTATCCCCCTTTCCCTCCTCTTTCTCTCTCTCTGTCTCCTCCTGTTGTGTTCCATAAGCTTCACAAACATGCTGAAGAACAAGCAGCCGACAGTGAGTAGCATCCGGGCGACCATGCAGCAGCAGCACATGGCCAGTGCGCGCAACCGCCGGCTCGCTCAGCAGATGGAGAACAGGCCCTCTGTGCAGGCTGCCCTGCAACACAAACAGGTACGAGATGAAATGCACAAAGACGACTTCAATGGCACATTCAGGTTATATAGTTCGAATCGCAAATCGACTGTTGGCTGCATCGTGGTATTGGAAAACGAAATGTATTTAACATGTACACTACTGTCAAAAGGTTGAGGTCAGTAAGATTTTTTTCAAAATAATATTTAGGTTTATTCTCCAAGGATGCATTAAATTAATCAAAAGTGACAGTAAAGACACTTATCATGCAAATAGGAAGATCTTTATTTTTTCTGTTCATCAAAGAATTCTGAAAATTATCAGTTTCCACAAAAACGTTACAACTGTTTTCAACATTAATAATAAAATGTTTCTTGAGCAGCAAATGAGTGATACTGAAGACTGGAGTAATAATGCTGATAACTCCGCTTTACCGTTAATAGAATAAATTGCATTTGAAAATTTTCAAATAAAAAAATATTTTAAATTGTAGTATAATTTTACAATATTACTGTTTTTTTTATTATCAAATTTTGTCTTGGTGAGCAAAAAGATGAAAGAGAAAGAAAAAAGACCAGGGGTAAACGGTAGTGTAAAATTAAAGTCATGAAATTCATTTTGCCTTTAAATGTTAATAAATTGATGTGCCTAATAAAGGAACAATCCATTATATCACCTGTAGAGCCTGAAGCAGCGACTTGGGAAGAGCAACATCCAGGCCAGACTTGGTCGGCCCATCGGCTCATTAATGCCGGGCGGTGGCAGAGGGCGAGGGTTTCCTGGAGGATTGCGTGGAGCTGGACGCGGACTGCGAGGAAGAGTGAGAGGCGGTTCCATGAGAGGAGCACTCTCTCTTAGAGGTGACAAACAGTCTTTACATAACACCACTGATTTTATTTCCCGCTTTCCAGTGTGCTTATCAGATCCTGTCCTGCATTTACTTAATAAAAAGCCACTCATCCTATTTATACATTTACTCTGGCTCGCTATAGCTATAAATCTGAAGAAGAGATGCATGCATGTGTTTTCAGAATAAAGCTTTCCTTGCCGTAAGTGCAGTGTGAGCTTCTTAACGTCAAAAGATATCTGTTCTTCATTTGGAACTGTCAATCATTGCAATACAGCTGAGATAATGTTTTACAGTGGTAATGTTTTTCACATGTTTAGCCACCCTCTCTCTAAACTTTGCGTCATGCTGATTTTGCTAAACTGTCATTTTATGGCTGTTAGGAGACCCCTGGTGTGCTTCTAGATTTGTAGTTCCTGCACCTGTTGTGCAGTTTCTAGGTGGTAACAGGAGGTGACAGCTGAGCCTGCTCTACTGTTCCCCTAAGCAGTGTAGATGATTAAGAGCTGTTTTTTTTTTTTAGCTAAAGAAGTTTAGAGTATCTACTAATGTTATCCAGTTGACTCATTGCCACCCTTAAATCCTCTTAGGTATTGAGAGAAGTTCATCTATGTAGTTGGGGTGGGAATCACAGGGTACTTCACGATACGATATACACGATAATTGGCTCACGATACCGATAATAATACGATACAGCAATTATGTGATATTCGATATATTGCAAGATAATCCTATATGATGCATCACAATATCTAACTATGAAAACAAAATGCCTGTTAAAAGGTTACGTGCAGTTTTTCTCTCTTTATTAAATCATTTTATCATCAATTAATGAACTTTATTTAATGTTAAATTTAATTTAGACTTAAAAGTAAATTTAAACATTTGATGCTTATACTTTTTAAAAGCTTAAACTGACACCTTTAGCTGCTTATCAACTTGTTTTATAAACCTGGTACATTTAAAAATGTACCAACCTCTTTTATTTAAACTTGGGAATGTGTTTACCAGCTTCCTTAAAATAAACTTAGGAATAGTGTTGTCAAAGGTAACGACTTGGGTATTTTAGATTTTTAATGTGACGATACCAGCATTTCCCCCTAGGCATTTTTGGCGCTTTTCCACTGCGTGCGGCTCAGTACGGTTCGGCTCGGCACGGTTCGGCTTGCTTCGCTTTTCCACTGCATGGTACGGCGCGGCACGGCTCGGTTCGCTTAAGCTCGGTTGCTTTTCCACTGCAGTTAGTACCGCTTCAAAGTGGGTGGGATTATGACTGATCATTATCATCCGCTCCTTGGCAACCAACAAGAGGAACGTCTGCACTTCTCATCCACTGACCACGTTCAGCCATTTCTTTTTTGGGAAGTTTTTTTTCTTCAAGCAAGTAGTTTTAAAACAGGTGCTACAGCGGTGGCTGTTACTGGCTATTTAAATCCAGCAGGTTTGATGTCTCGCAAATACAATGACGCTGGTAATGATGATTCTGTCTGTCTGACCAATCAGTGATCTGCAGTGTTTTCACGTCACATTTTAGTATCGGTACGGTACGCTTGGAACCTCAACAGAGGTGGTACCATTTAAAGCGAGCCATACCGTACTGTACCATGCAGTGGAAAAGCGCCACAAGTGAGCCGTACTGAGCCGAACCGTACTGTACCATGCAGTGGAAAAGCGCCACAAGTGAGCCGTACTGAGCCGAACCGTACCGTACCATGCAGTGGAAAAGCGCCATTTGAGTGTTGTTGAGCGGATTCTTAAACTCCTCTGATTGGCCATTGGTTCACACTAGGGCTGGACGATATGGCCAAATTTTATATCACGATATATTTCTTAATTTCGGTCGATGCAATAAAATTCCGATATCGATATGAACAACATAAAAGCCTCAAAAAAACTGCCAAGAACGCCCATAACAGATGTCTGTTCCTACAATCTTCTGAAAAATGAATTTGCCAAGTCTATGAAGTCTGCTGGAGTCTTTCGCTACTGCACCATAACAAACTACATGAAGCAATGAAATAACCCATCATAACAATAATATTCTCTTCTCAATACCTGCTACAAGACTATGAAAGCATGTGGGTAGCAATATTCCGTTTGAAATGTAATATGCAAAATGGCAATGCATTTCTGTTTTTAAATTTACATTTGCCATAACATTTGTGCAACATTTGGTACACAAAATGGGGGAATTCCATTTTTAATTTAATCCGATTTAAATCCCATTTCCTGCATTTACATAAATTTAGGGACTATGGGGTTACAAAATCCAGGAAATAATTAAGTTGGTTATAATGATAAATTCTGCCAAAAATAAAAGTAGGCTACTAAACTATGTATAACAAAAATATGTCTTACTTTTTTGAAAACTTGAGATAATCATTTTATAAAGTCAAGAATGTTCACCATTAATGTTTTGTGTGTAAATAAAACTGAAATATACCGAAATTGAATAAGGTTATCGAATAGTCTGAACTGCATAAATTATAAATTAGATATAGATTAATCCTTATTAAAGCTACACACGTTCTTTAGACAAGATCAGTGAGTAATTTGCTCTGTTCCCCTTTGTTCTTTGGTTAACTTAACTGACAGACAGAATTGGCTGCTGTCCCTTTAAGATCTGTCGCTGATGAGAGGATCTTACGCATTTAATTTTCTCATTTAGGCTACTCTTAACTTTCATTTAAGATTTTATTTAACTCATTTAGACTGTTCTTGTGAGGATACAAGTGACAAAACGGACATTTTGGCATAAATGTGTGTTATTATTCAAGCGCTAAAGAAAGAGAACTGGATTCTGCGCGTCGTGTGCGTGTGTATGCGCGCGTCAGGACATTCACAGGGAGCGATACCTGCTCATTAGAACTTTCGGTGAGCTATTTTTAGAGTGTGGACTCGACGTTCCTGGCCGCGGACGTGCGCATCGGCACAGTCTATCTCCTGATCCTCGCTTGATGTGTTCCCGCTGCTAGTCGGACTCTGCAGTCACACTTCGGCACATTTTGCAGCACGCTGAAACACCACTGAATTTATACCACTGAATTAGTCTTTCCTCTCTTATCAACTATTTCGTATGCTTTCTCCTCACTTGTGGAAGCTCGTTCAGTCACATTTGCATTGCAGTCAGGGGCGCTCATTCTGTGGCTGAAACTTGCCGCGTTGGAGATCCGCTGCTCTGAGCAGTGGCTGCGTGTCTGTGGTGTACATCATCAGGAAAGTAGCCAATTGTGTTCTGCTCTTTCTGACGGCTGCGCGCCTAACGTCAGTCAGTGACAAATGCTGCTATGTATATTGAAATATCGAAAATGTGTTTAAAAATCACCGTTATCGGAAAAAAAATATTGCAATATATATTGATATTGAATTATTGTCCAGCCCTAGTTCACACGCTCAACAACGTATGTCTGTGATTGGCTACAATGATCAACGCTTCAAAAACATGTTGTAAAGGGACATCTTTGACGCTGTTAAACCAAGCGCTTGCACAGATAAACACGGAAGCATTTAAAAGCATGCGTCTATCATAGTTGCCTGCTTTCAAATGCTCCTGTGTGTATGTGTAAGCTATGGTAGATTTTCCCCTATGCGCCTAAATTTAAGTTAAACCGGTTGTCCCAGACACCTATGAATTTATACTCAACTAAGCTTACTTCAATACCTGTTCGAGTCGGCCAACGTCTCAACCTTTTCTGAACGCTATCACTTGGCAATAAGGTCAAGTGCTCCTCCAATAAACACTATCACTTGAGAATAGAAGAAACATCTCTAGTGTTTAACCTGCTGTGCAGCATTAACTAGACAGACTCCAGACAATGCCTTTTGAATATGCTTTAATCACGGCCGGAGGACCTCAGACCAATTTCAGAGAGAAGCCCACCAGCAAAAAGAGTACAACAATTTTTATAGATTAGGATCGTGGCAATAGTGACATGATTAATTACATCATTTTTCTACAATATGATTGGTTCGTCATATGTATAATTCAGCAAACCCTCCTTTTACTAGGTAAAAGCAAATCCTGATTTCTTAAAGTAACACTAGGTAACTTTTCAACCTTCATAATATATTTCCAAGTCTCTTGTGATGGTACATCGACTTACAATAGGTTGAATGACACGTCTGCCATAGCCTGACGGGGTCTGTAGCGTTTTTAATCGTACTTTTAAACTTCGGGTTTCGGGTAGTAACCGGCGAACAAAGAGAACTACAAAGCTCGACTGCTTTACGGCATATACGTCACTTCCACCACCACCCCCACTTCCTTAAAATCGCAGGGCTGTCAAGTGTCACGCATTGAGCGTGACAGTCACTCATTTCGGTCTTTTGTCATGCTCTCCCGCCACACATTGTATTTCTCACGCTGAAAAACTTTTTGTAATATATTTAATATGCCACAGCGCCCAAAACTCTGGCCGCGCCGCTCTCACTGTGGAACAGGCATGAATTCAAGCGCGTCTCCTCTGGTGTTGTTCGTCTGGTGTTGTTAGCCAATCAGAAAATAGCACTATTGTATCTGGGTAACATTTAACGCAACAACCAATGACACCCCGTAGTCTGGGGTGTTTTTTGTCTGCCTGACTATGTTACGGAAGCTATCTTATCCTCCGTTTATCTTCATGAATCAGGTAATGCTTATTTGTCTTGCCTCAAGCTATAATGCAAATCGATTTGTAAAATTTGCAGATTTATTTATGCTAGCTTGATATTATAATATTGACGATATATGGTTATTATCTACCACTCAAACATTGTATTGAAGTATCATATAGATTCAGTAAAACAGTAACCAATAGACTAGGCTACTATAATGACACCTCCTCCTACAGTGTTCAGGGCTATCATGGTTGTCAACAAATGCACGATGACAGAGTTTACGACAGTAGTAGAGGACAATACTGTTTCCCAACTGTAGGGGGACCCCGAGAGCCAAAGTTACCTGGTGTTACTTTAATTACTTTGTTACTCAAAAGTCATGAGTTTATATATTTAAACATGTCTAGTTTCATATCCTCTTTTTTGTTATATTTGGACATTTTTCAGAGACACTCTGACTTAGGCCAAAGTGTTTGAGGACATTTTTGGTTTGAAAAGCATGTAATGGTTAATTCTGCAAGAAAAAGGAATGTTATGATTAATTTTAAAAAAAAATCCTTCACAAAGTACTTTGTGTCAGAACGTCAGAACTTTACCATTACATAATTCACAACAGGTTCGTCCTATAAATGGTATAAAAGCCAAAGTGCGTCCTGACTTTGGACTTAAACGTGGTTTGGGCATCTATTATTTTGCTCAAACTGCTGTCCAACATCCTGTTAATAACCTTTTTTTTTCTTCTCTTAGGCTAGTTAACTTTTGTTCACGTTTCCCTCATTCATGTTTTGAGCGCCACCTCGAGGAGCCATGAGATAACCTAAATTGCTTTTTTTATTAGACAGTGGTTTCCTGAACAAATGGTGTCTTTATATGAATTCAGTTGTAATTTAAAGGTGCAGTGTGTGACTTTTAGCGACATCTAGCGGTTCGGTTGCGAGTTTACACTAAGGGCTCAGCCCACCACTCACCCCTCCCTTTCGAAGAAGCTACGGTGGCTAAAACGGGACAAACATCGTCGTCTGAGACGGCAGAGAATAGCCAGAGTAAACCAAGTTTCTGTACCACAGTCCATTATAAACCACATCATGGATAAAGTTTACAAAGCCATAGTCAGGTGAGGATCAAGGGTCTTAATACGTAATATAATAATGGTAATTAGTTGATTGTCTCACGAACGTAACAAGCACATTTCTCCCCACATAGCAAACCCATAATACAGCGAGGGAGAAGAACCACATGAAACTATGCAACTATATACTTTTTCTAACAGGGTAGTAAAAGTTTAGCTGGCTAATATGAGCTGTTACTGTGGCTGAGCTGGTTAAAGCGTTAAGCCTTGTTTATACTGGACGCGTCCGCATGAGCCCAAAGCTGCCTGCGGCAAAAATAACGTGATTGTAACAGCGCGCGCGCCTCCGCATTCCCTAGACACCATTTACTACACACAATAGGCTTTTTTTCTCCGATTTTGGAAACTCGATCGACTTAAAATGCTTCCAAGATCGACGGGTTGGTGATTCCTGTAACTGTTTTACGGCCAATGACAAGAGTACTAATCAGCTGTCTCGCGAACGTAACCAACACATTTATCCCCACATAGCAAAGCCATAACACAGCGAGGGAGAAGAATTAAGTTACAAGAAACAATCCAACTACATATTTTACACCACTGACAAGGGAAAAGTCACTACTCACGGTGTTTATGGCTAGCTTCTAGCTTTCTGCGGCTTCTCTTTCAAGGTAGTGACGAAACGCGTTCTGTAACGCTGTTTGTTCGCTGTCGGCTACGGTAGAAACATGACGTCACAATATGTCGACCTTCATAGAAGGGGATTCCCGCACCTATGTAGATATAAATGGCTCATTCTAAGGTAATAAAAACATTACGGTTTATTAAGTAAGTTCTTTATACACCACTGAACACATAGTTATGGATGTCATATTGCATTTCTGTTAATAGATACTCAAATTTTTTACACATTGCACCTTTAAGGATAAAATGATCTCTGGTAATGGTGTAAACTTTATAGAGAGCCCTTACTTGCACATTACTACAATATTAAAGGTTCACAACATAGCCCAAACTATTATCTTAAATTCAGTTGGTATTTATTTTTATAAAAGTATATTGCTATTCATAATCAACACTCAAATGTTTTTGCATTAGCTTCTAAATTTAATCATATGTTTTTACTCCAGTTCCTTGTTAATATAATCATTTACACACTGGCTGTCATTCTCATGACAGATATTTTAAACTTGCATTAAATAAGCAAGACATCACTAACAGGTTAAGTAAAATATAATGAATATATAGGCTGATGTTGCATATATTTAGCGATAGAGTTCATTAATCTAGCTGATTAACAAGCTGTGGACACTGAATGACTTGCCTAAGGTAAATGTAATGCTACATGAGATATTCCGCCGTGGAATTACTGATTGAGCGATTACACGAGATCTAATACGTTTCAGTAAGTTGTACTGTATCTTTCAGCATGCCTTCAGATGTTGATTCATGTTTATTAGGAAGAGATGATCGCGTTCACTTGCAATGCTGCTTAAACTGAGGCGCCTATATAGTGATTTGTCACGCCACATTAAAGAGAGTCAAAACAGCATTTATTGTCTGTATTGCATGATAAAATGGACATAATTTGAAATGACACTGTTTCTCATCAAAAGTAGCAAAACGCGGAGCTACTGCGATTAATGGTGGTTAGGCTGAAACATTGTATTCGTCTTGGATGCACTGATCTATATAGAATGACTGGATAGCTCATGACGTCATAAACAGTGAAGCCACCGCGCCGCCATATTGGTATTCCCTAGTGAGCTCATGCGTTCTGTTGAATCAATAGGAAATTTTATGATTTGACGGAAAAAACATTGCCTAACGAGACACAGTTTTTAAATCTAAAGTATCCCTGTACATTCTCACAACGCAAACATCCTAAGCATTTAAATGGGTATTTGTTTAAAGTCGGAAATTTTTCCAGCTTATTAAAAAACGGCAATTTCTTTGCAAAAGTAATAAAAAGCTGTATGAGAACACTAGTCGGCCTTCACTGAAGAGCTATCTTCACAGGTAAGAAAAACAGTTTGATACTATTAATTATATAGTGAATGCTAAAGACCTATATTTTTGTGAATTGGTGAATATTCAGGTAAATATTGTTTAGTGGTCACAGATTAATAATACCTCGGCACCTTATACTAATTTGTTCCCGCGTTTTACTATATTGTGGCCACGTTGTAATTCGTTAAATCAAAACGAGGGAGGGAATTAGTTCAACGTTTCCACGATTTATTAAAACGAGGGAACAAAGTCGTCGTAACAACGAATTATTTAGATCAGTGGACAGGGCGCATAAGAACGAGCAGAGAAAGAGAGCCCCGGCCGCGCGCGCGCACTCTCTCTCACCGCCTTCAACGAGGTCGGAAGACCGATTGTGTTTTATAGATTAATAGTTTGTCCATATAAAGTGTTTGCTTAGCAAGTACATGTTCAGGAAATGCATAATACAAATTGTATGGCTTAATGTAACGGTAAACGGACTCTGCACAAAGCTTTTTTGAATCTGTTAAATGGTGTCGCTATTGGACACTTAATTGTGATTATTGCTGCTCTGATGTTTCTTATAGGTTACTGTTGACTGTTTTATCGTTGCTTGTTAAAGAAGCAGCAGCATTACCGTTACTCTTGCCCCACAGAAAACAACACGGGCATAGCGACAATTTTGCATATAAATAACTACTTATAGGGCTTGAATTACAACCTGTGGCAGTTTTTCTACATCCTTTTGTGAACGTCGTTTTATACTTGTATGCTGCTCAGCGGTTGATTCATCTTTAAAGTGCCGTCGGGCCTACCAATCTCTGCATAACGGGCGTTGGAGCCCTCTGCTGGTAGGGAATCGTAAGATGGCCGCTCGAACACTTCCGGTGGCTTCACTGCCTGATGGCAGTTTAGAACGTCATGAGCTATCCAGTCATTATATAGATCAGTGCTTGAATGCATAAGACGCATCTTTTTCAGTTAGGCTTGAATAGCTTTACACCCCTACTGTATAAGTGAAATATGATCTATATTTGTTATAGCTACAAAAGTTATTTTCTTTGTCATTTATGTTAACAAAACAACAAAAGAAAAGAGATGGCAGAAGGTATATAAGCCTGCTCACACTTTAAGAGCACAAATCCAATCAAATGATGCGCATTTGTTTTCATGAGTTCAATTAAGCTATAAAGCAGCTCTGCAGAAAACTATTATTTTCGATGCTGACAAAGTCAATTGCTCTTTTATCGTATTTTTAACTTTTTTACCAAGAATATAGCCATGAAAGCTGGCATGGCATTAAAACCCCAACCAACCAATATTGATCTTTCAACTTATAATAATAATTTGCTATACTTAACTGCAAGCAGTCCCTTGTGCATTCTGGAAGTATTTTTACCATTAATTTTCCTTTAGTAAAACTGATGTTTTTATTTCTTAGGTGCAGGTCCGATGAGAGGCAGGGGTGGTCCTGGACGTATCGGTCTCCGTCGAGGGATGCGTCAGCGTGGAGGACCTACAGGAAGAGGAGCTTTTGGTGGCCGAGGTGCAGCTCGTGGAGCAGTTGGAGGAAGAGGTATAATATTAGTAGATTCTTGCTAGATTGCCTAAAAGGGCGGGGGGGGGGGGCGTTGCGACGTTCGTCTGTTATAGGACAACTTAGTTTGAATAAACGAGCAGACACTGATTAGCTACTTGCTCTACGTTTATTTAAAATTAACAGCAAGACAACTAGAAGTGAATGTGCTTTTCATTAAATGAATCACACACAGTAAACAAATCCTAACAAAACAAAAAAAAAAGTTGCAATGAACGGGCTTTGTTTTAAATAAATCACACACCGTAAACAAAACCTTAACAAAAAAAAAACTTTGCATTGAACTTTGCAATTTAGACGCGCAAACTGGGTGCCGGTGCGGTGAGGCGTACATGCTCGGCCAGATTCGGCTTTAAGTCGTTCAACCTCGGATGCGGCGCCACGCGCGCTGTTACAAAAAAAGCCGTGCACACAGCCAAGCGAAATGGGGTCTTTCCGGTCCTGCGCACCCAACGCGTCATTTTTGCCGCGCGCATCTTCGCGCTCGTGCGGACGCGTCGAGTATAAACAAGGCTTTACTCCGTGTCAGCGCGCACTCTGATCGGTAAAGGGGCACAGACCTCTCCCTAATCATCTCCTCCTGCAGCAGCCTCCGAAGCACCATTAACTCAACCTCCATTTCCCTCGTAAGCTGATATTAGTATTTAAACATTCTCTCTGATTAAAAAAATGTTAGTAAAAAATATTTTAATAACACTGTTTTGGCAGTTATAAAGTTCTAATGACGGTGTTCAACTATAACCGTCGGTCTCACGGTTATATAGTAACCGTCACACCCCTAGCACCACACGATAAAGTTGGCCGGCTCCGATAATAACAAATGCACATGAGCAGCGGCAGAAAGGGGGAGGAGGGTGCCGCAAGTAAATTTTTTTTTTTTTTTTTTACGACAGTGTTGTGAAATATACACCATACAGCTGTAGGGGGAGCTAGTTGAGAAAACATGCGACAACAAAAGTGAAAATGAGTGAAGAAATAACTAGTTGCCAAGTTCCCCTTTAAGTGTTTCTCAACGGTTCTCTCTTAGGCCGTGGAGGTCTGAGAGGACGCGGAGGGTTTGCTGGAAGAGGTCGTGGACGCGGCAGAGGCCGAGGAGCAGGTCGTGCCATCGTCACACGTGAGCAGTTGGACAACCAGCTTGATGCTTACATGTCCAAGACCAAGGGCCACCTGGATGCCGAGTTGGATGCATATATGGCCCAGGCCGACCCCGAGAGCATGGAGTAACCACAGCTGAGCTGAGAGAGAGCAGCTCCCCAAAGATCTGCAGATAATAGACTGACTGACAACACACAGAACCATTAAAGCTGTTGCTCTTGGACACTCCCTGATGAGACATTTAAACTTGAAGTTTGTACAAAGTCATGTATCCATCCCAGTTATGTTCAAACATCTGAGTCGTTACTCGCATTTCCTAAACTAAATGCTGTACCATCCATAAAGCCTCTCAACAATTTATGGTTCTAAAACGCAGGTCTTCTTAGAAAATTTTTGGCCGTGAAGTGAAGGAAAAAATAATAATTTTCATTGAACTGTAATAATAGAGATTGTACTTGCTATTTGTTGGCCAAAATTCTGAAAATGACAATGTATGAGGAACTGTGTGAATGATCCGATGGTAAAACATGGTTTATATAGATGAACATTAATTACAGCAATGTTCTTACAAATGTCATTTACCTTTTTATTATTGTATTTTTATTACGTTTTAAAAAGTAGAACTTTTACTTGGTATACGCAATCTTGATATTTTTTTTGTGTCAATGTCATAAGATGTCTTAAAAGTATATTGTAACCCACAAACCTTTTTTTTTTTTTTTGGTTCCAAATAAATCTTTGCCATTGAGACCTATGTGCTTGCAGTGACTTCCCAAACAATATTACCAACATTACCTTTAGGCATTTTCTAAAATTCAAGTCAGTGTTTTGTGGTCAAGAATTAACTCCATCTCCTCCTCCTCGCCATCCCCTCCCACCCATCCTTTAAGAACTAATGGAACCTTTTATGGAAGTGTCTTACCACCTCAAATGTTCAGTATCTCTGCTAGATGGAGGTAAAATGCTGCCTTTTTTTTTTTTTTTACTCTAAAGCATAATTAAATGTAATGCTTTGGGGAGTATGAATGCATGCATGTGTAATGAGAACTGGTGTTATTTGTATTAGGGTGGCCTAAGAGTCTAACTCTGTTCAGTGTTCTATAAATATCAAAGAAATATTAAATGTCGTTTCAATATAAAGTACACATTGAAGAAAGAAAAAAACAGCATATTGGTGATATGCTGAGATTATCCCAATTTACACCTATTTGGGGTAATGAACAATTAATACCTGGTAATAAAGATAGAGGATTTAAGTTATGGAATATAAGAGGCATTCAGAAAATTATGGATTTATATGAAGATGGAGTTTTACTTTCATTGGATCAGCTGTGCCAGAGATATACAATCCCCAGTATTTACTGTTGAAAAGTTACGTTATCAGAAGGAGAACGGATAATCTGTATGCCATCTATCAAAATTAGAAGAAATAACTCTTGGAAATTTAGAAGGCAAGGATCACGTATCTGTGTACTATAATTTAATGGTCAAACACAGTACTGAATCAACATTGGACAAATTAAATGCCTGGACTGGAAAGATGCATGCACAAACACAGACAATACATACAAGGTTTAAATGACTCCAATATAAACGGTTAATGAGAACCTATATAACACCTGTCAAACTTCAGCAAATGTCAGGTAATATTCCAGATGTGTGTTCTAAATGCTTGGATAATAAAGGTACATTATATCATTGCCTCTGGGAATGTCCAAAAATACAACACTTATGGAAGGAGGTTATAAAATGTATGTCAGACATGTTTAACATTAAAATTCCCTTGAATGTAAAACTTTGTATTCTTGGAATATATCTAATGGGCTTTATACAAACATCAAGACGGATTAAAATGATAGACTTTGGTCTACTTCAAGTCAGAAGAGCTATTGCATTATGCTGGAAGAGTATGGATGCTCCATCCATGAAAATGTGGATAAAGGAGATATCAAACTATATCGGACTGGAAAAAGGCTAACTCATATTGTTAAATGCAAGAGGAAAGACTTTGATCAGCTGTGGGAGCCATACATAGATATCATGTAAACTGGAAATGTAGACCTTACAGAAAAATACTTTGTAAACACTGTCTGTAACAAATTCCTTTATTATTATTTACTTATTATTTTTTTTTTATTTTTTTATATCTATCTTCTTTTTTAATGCTTTTCTTCCTTTAAGACGTGTAAATTGAATATATATGTGAAAGGGTGTATGTGTACTTGTTCTGTGGTTATAAAACGAGAAAAGGACAATAAACCTATTGGGAAAAAAGAAGAAGGAAAATAAAAGTAAATATACAGTAGTACACAGGAGTGTTGTAGCGTCAACAACATGAGATCAGAACTTACAACCTAAATTTTAAATAAATTTCCTTAAAGCATTAAATAAGGTTCTAATGCTTTATACATTTTTTTAATTACTGACACTTTTAAGAGATACTGAATGACAAATGGCAACTAAACATACTAAAATATATTTACAGTGTGGTCAGTACTGTGAAATATTCTATTAATTAACCTTTTACTTAAAGTATTTTTTCAATAAAATACTTACAGATTATACACGACAGAAGCCTCTTCAAAACGGAACTGACGTTTTGGGTTGGGTGACGTTGACAGCGCACCATGGCAACTCTCTTATGCGCTTGCTTCAGTGTCCAGACCTGGTTCAGACCGAAGCAGCAGTGCAGTCGGAGATTGCGCGCGGTCAGATCTTACAAGCGGAGATTTGCAAACTACAGCATTTCTCTGTGCTGGACACATGCAGGATATTATCACAGCGTAACTGAATATTCGTCGTGTCGTTTGAGCGCTTCTTTATTTTAGATTAAAAAAAAAAACATTTGCTTTACGGGTGAAAAGTTGAGATTCACAGCACGAGCGAGATGATTGAATCCATTGAAGTTACAGGTAAATCTGTCAGTTTACGCTAATGTTACAATACAATGTTTTTCAATGAATTTCAAAATGACCTACTGCTTTAGGGAACTGAAGTGCATTTAATTAAAATGTAATTCCTTAGAATGAACACCGGTTACTTAAAAACTAATTTCAATAAAGACTCTGAAAATAAAAATTTGTTCTGAGAAATTGAATATGCCATGCTGTTTATCACTTTTTTGTATCTAATGCACTGACATTCATGTTTTTGTTAAGTGTGGTCAAATGTGCTTTTCAATTTCACTTATGCATGCTACATCAGCCAATGAAGCCCCACAGATCTAAACATACACAGACAGTTTTGCTTCTTGGCTAGCTTAGCTCTCTGATGCTGAGGCGGTGGTCCTTCTACTTCAGTGCACCTGTCAGCTGTTCTCTGATGAAGCGTGGGATCATTTTGCAGAGGCATGTGCCATTGTGTGCCACAGAGTTGCTTGACGTAACTGATGTATCCTTAGTCTGTCCTCCTGAGATGATAGAGTAACAAACAGTTTAAACACTAACATTTAATGATTTAGCAGATGCTTTTATCCAAAGCAACAAATGAAAGCCCGCAGGAATTATTGAATGCAGGCAGGGCAGGATTATCCAGCAGTACCTGTCATGTTGAATGGGAAATAATTTTTGTTTTGTGTTGTAATAGGATTAACCTGGTCTATGAATTCAACTCAAGGCTGATTTATACTTCTGCGTCGAACCCACCCGTAGCTACGTTGTAGCCTATGGCATAGCCTGACGTGCACCTCTCCAAAAATGTAACACCGCGTCAATTCTACGCGGACAACAAGCGCTGTGATTGGTCTGCTAGAACCCCTCCCTCAGGGGTTACACATGCTCCCTCTCCATGTGGAATTGCACCTTGTTGTGGACAACGACGCAGAAGTATAAATACAAACTGACGCGTAGAGGCTACGGCACAGGTCCGACGCATAAGTATAAATCAGCCTTCACTAGACAGTGAAAGAGCTGCTTTCAACAAGCTTAATTTCATTATGCTGTTCGGATCTGTTTCTCGTCTTTTGTTGAAGTCAAGGGTAAATGGGCAAAGGAGATTTTATTTCCAGGGAAATGGAGACAACACTGAACTAACAATGGCGCTACTGGTCTCAAATTCAAGAGTAGATTCAAGATTCAAGAAGAGCTTAATTTCCTTTACTTGAAATTCCACCTGGTGTTCTCTGCTCTCCCCTCATAATATATTTCACAGTACAAGAGGCTGCGTTACTGTGAATATAATAACAGCTAAACCTTTGTTAGGCACAACTAAGATTCACAATATAGTAGTTTTGTAGTACTGAAAAAGACCAGAGTTCTCTATTAGCCCACACCACAGGAAGTCAACAATCCTCCTCAGATCACTTTACTTAGGAAGCATCACTTCCATGGATGCCATGATTGACAAAGAGATTGAGAATAGGCTGGCAAAGGCCAACAGCGCATTCGGCAGACTGTACAAAAAGCACCTGAAGAAGAATACAAAGATTAGTGTGCTGTCTCCACATCATCCACCCTTTCTATTTTTTTATTTTTCATTTACAAATACCGAAATCTTCGAAAGGTGAACGTCTCCAGCATCAAGGCCATGCTGCTGAAGATGTAGCTGTGCTGCTGGGTAGGTCAAATCTCCAGGATGGAGGACTATCGCCTACCCAAGATCGTGCTCTACAATGAACTTGCTATTGGTCATCGCAACAAAGAAGCACCAATGAGGAGGTTTAAAAACTCTTTGAAGAAAGCCCTTGGTGAGTGTCAAATTGACAACCACCAATGGTCTCAGTTAGCCTCTTATCAGGTAACCTGGAGACATACCATTCATCAGGCTGTCAACTGCTTTAAGTCAGTCTTGAAGACAAATGGAGCTTTTGGAAAAATCATTTCACTGCAACACTGAACTACAGTTTTTCTATTGTAGCCTCTGTGGCTGGATGTGCTTGCTGGATGTGCTTGTCCAACAGTGTTGTCCAATTTTAGACCAGTCTCTCATCTGCCATTTCTGTCAAAGGTTTTGCAAAAAGTTGTTTTTATACAGTTACAAGCCTTTTTGCAACAGAACTCGGTGCTTGAAAAATTTCAATCTGGTTTCAGATCACGTCACAGCAGTGAGTCTGCACTGCTGAGAGTACTTAATGATATTGCCTTGTCTGTAGATGCCGGAAATCCTGCTGTTTTAGTGCTTTTGGACCTCACAGCAGCGTTTGATACGGTGGACCATGCAGTCATGCTCTCTCGCCTTAATTATTGTGTAGGCATTCGAGGTGCGGCACTTCAATGGTTTAGCTCCTATTTGGCAAATAGGAGTTTCTCTGTCATGATTAGGGACTGGTCCTCGTCAGCTGCTCCTCTCTCTTGTGGGGTACCCCAGGGCTCAATTCTTGGCCCAATCCTTTTTTCTTTAGGCTATATGTTGTCTTTAGGGGATATTATAGGAAAGTATAACCTGTCTTTTCACTGTTATGCAGATGATTTGCAAATTTATTTGCCTATGAAACCGAATGACAGTATCCCACTAGACTCCCTACATGGTTGTATTAATGATATTAAGTTGTGGATCATCTTCAGTAATTCAGGCACCCCAAACAATCCAGCTGTCAGTTTGGGAGTTCTGGCTTCATACCTTAAACCAGCTGTCAGAAATTTGGGGGTTACTTTGTATTGCAATATGAAATTTGACAAGCAAATCTGCAATTTGTTAAAATGAGCTTTTTCCAGCTTCGCCTCCTGGCTAAAGTTAAGCTTTTCCTTAACAGACATGATTTAGAAATGGCGATTCATGCTTTTATTAGTTCAAGGTTGGATTACTGTAATGCTCTTTATGTTGGTTTGAATCAAACCTCCATCTTACGTCTTCAACTTGTGCAAAATGCTGCTGCTCGGTTTTTAACAAATACAGTACATTTAGGCGGGCACACATCACTCCCGTCCTCTACACCTTACATTGGCTCCCTGTGCGTGTTAGAATCGATTTTAAGATTTGATTGTTTGTTTTTAAGGCCCTAAATGGACTGGTCCTGGAGTATTTATCCGAGATTTTAACCCTGCGTGAACACAGCAGATCGTTGCGGTCTTCAAACCAACTGGTTTTAGAAGTCCCAAGGTCAAGATATAAACGATGGCGTGATCAGGCTTTTGCAGTTGTTGCCCCGAGACTATGAAACAAGTTACCACCTGATATTCGCACAATTACAGATGTAGGCTAACCCTTTTTAGGTCTAAAGTTGGCTTTTAATACGCAGTAGTGGTGTGACATTGTCCTGTGTCTGTTCTATGCAACTTTTTTTGATTTTACTGTTTTATATGTTTATTCTTTGTATGGTATGATATGTTGTCTTTATTTTTAATCTTTTATGTGAAGCACTTTGGATACCTGATGGTTGTTGTAAAGCGCTATATAAATAAATGTTGATTGATTGATTGATTGTCTCGCATTGGCCTTGTCATACACAAACACAGACAAAACCCTCCCTAATTCTTCGTTTGCAAAGTAAAGCCATATAGTACTCGAGACCTGGGGCCTTGTTTCTAAAATGTTGCTTAGAAACCGTCCATTTAATCTTGCATTAATTTCTGAAATGTGCGTACGAGTGATTCAGAGAACGAATGTACGCACAAAAAATGTGATGCCAGATATGAAATGTATAAATCGTAATATGAATGGTTTCAGATCGCCACCTTGTAATCGCCACCTAATTAATGTCATTAACATATAAAAGGGAAACAGTCAATGTCCAAATCCTTTAGAATCGCGAGCGGCAAAAATTGCTTAGATTTCCAAATACTTACAGTACTCTCTGCTACAAGGAAAAGTGCGTAAGTCTGCATAGACCCTGGCGTGGCTCTAAGCAGTTTTCCACGTCAAACACTGTTTTTATAAATGTGAACGTTTGCGTGGATTTTAGCGTACTCTGTTCAAATCTCTGTGTATGCACTTTTTATAAATGAGGCCCCAGATTTCCATGGTCTTGGTCTTGTAATGGACACTGAAGTATTTGGACTTGGTCGTGACCCTCTTCTGTTCTCGGACTTGACTCGGAAACATTTCTCTTATGGTCACAGACTTTACTCGGACAAGACCAGATAGTTACAAGATAGTTATTTAAATGGTTTCTAGAAAATAAAAAAGAAGCATGACCCACATATGTTTGTTTCTTCAAGACATAGTCCTGTTATGCCTCATTTTCAAAGAGCCACTAGAGAATTGAGTAGACTATAATATTCCATCTTGTGATATTTCCTTCCAGAACTGCTCCATTGGCCGGGGATGGAAACATCTAAGAGTTGTGTCCTGAGCCCCTTGGAGAAGCCTGTGAGCCCCAGTCAGCTGCGTCTGGAGCACATATCCTCTGGCATTCTAAAGGACCTGTTTAACACGACCACCAGCAGCTACAACACACTGCTGCAGAAAGAGTCAGATGCTCAGGAGAGCCCTAAAAGCTCATCTTACAAGTTCCCGAAAAGAGTCTCCACGGCAACGCATCGCGACAGATCCCTGCCGACCCTTGCACCTCTCACAATGAGTGGGCTGGCTTTTGGTTGCAGAGACACCAGGCACGCTCAGTCTGTTTTCTCCTGTTTCTCCACCAACAGTTCCAAGCAAACAAACAGCATCACTGTGATGGGCAGTGCCATCCGTCTGTCCCCTTGCCCCATCCCCAGGCCCAAAAACAGCTGCCCAGCCGGCACAAAACTCCCGCAGCTTTCCAGAATGCTCTCTACTGCACGTGATGGAGAGAACTCAATCAAGAAGCTGTGCATCCTCACTGCCATAAAGCCATCCAACGTGGAGAAGGAGAAGGCCAGGTTTTTCAAATCAGACTTTAAATACAACCCTCAGTTTGAGTACAGCAATCCTCTGCCTCCACAAGTACTAGCAAAGCACAACAACGCTGCAGACCGCTTCCTCACACAGGTAAGTGCCCATACTCTCATAAATATCATATTAAGTATCTTTTTCATATTAATGAAGACATTTTTGTTTACTGTAACCTGTGGTATTCATCATAATATAGTCACAAACATATGTACAATTTCGTGTGAGGATGTTCCCCATGCAAATTCCGCATTTCAGGTTCAAGTCGGTCACACAAATTTGCTGTGTTGACCAACAATGCTTAAAGAGGGACTTCTGTGTGAGTTTTGCCTATTGCATCACTACACAATGGACCTTTTTTGTCAACAACATTTTGTTGAGATTTGAATAATGTGACCGCACCTTTATATACAACAAAGGCGTGTCCAATGCCTCAAGGGGTCAATAGCATTTTCTTCAATTGTTTTTCTTCTGTCTTGACCAGCAAGAATGCAAATCATACTTGAAACGTGACATGTGAAAATCGTGTGAGATCATGCTAACTAGAAGTGTACTACTATCTACTAAAAGTATAGACTTCACTTGTGATGATAAAGTGCATTGTTTGGTACGAATGCATTTCATATATTTTTTACTTATTGCATTTTCGATTTTTGCACACGTTTGCATTTGCATGTAAGCGTTAACATCTAGCTAATTTCATTACCCTACAATTCATAATCAGTTGACTAAGATTCATTCATTTAATCATTGCCACTTTTTACAACTGATAAAGTCATTGGAGAACCATCCCAACCTCATAATCTTCCATTGTGCAAGGGGTTGTGGGCAATACTAGATGGAAAATAATGAATAGTTGCAAACTTCAAAAATAAACAAATAGTAATGTGAATAAATTTAAGGCCCCAATAAACTCAAGACGAATTACTTTTTTGATCTTAGCTTAGAGGAAAAATAGAATTGAAATACTTCACATCCCGACACCGCCCACGCTGCTGGGAGCGGCGTTTAGATAAATATGTAAATATGTGCTGCGCACTTTCCTCTCAATAACAACATAAGCACACAACAATACAGCGACAATGACAATGTCAGCGGAAGAAAACAGCAGTTAAGAAAGCATCTGATCATAGCGATGTGGATATATTTGCATGAACTCTGCAATTTGGCACTCCAGATAAGTCATAAAGTTTATTTATCACTTTATACAATGTATTTCTTTAAAGTAAGCAGCATTACAGTATTAAAATTAAAATAAAAAACAGTGTTGCTTTCAATGAGAATTTCAACTATAAAGCAGCTCTTTAATATGTTCATGTTTCTCAACGAACTGAGAAATAAACCCGATAAGATTTTCACAAAGAAGACTGAGCCTTGACTTAGCTATTACGTAATCGCCACTGACCAGTGGTAGTTAAAAGGCGTTTACCAGCTGGAGCTAACTTTTCTGGAAAGTTCACTTTGGCTAAACATACTTCGGTTTGGCCTGATTTTTTTAAATAACGTCACACTAGTTTTTTTCAATTTTATTTGAAGTATAACAGGGCCTTTAGTATCCTTTCTCAGAGTCGTGTGAGGTGGTATGCACTAATGCTACTCTATTTAAGATGGATATTATGCAAATTGTGATGCAACCTATAAGTAATGCTATTTTGTCAAATGGCTTTATTGTCATTTATTGCTCGCTTTGCTTTAAAGGGATGCCCATTTTCCTCAAGTTGGTATGATTCTTTAGGGTCTTCATGTAAAGTTTGTAACATACTTTGGTTAAAATTCCTCAATGGTTGTGTAATACAACACCCTTTTTACCTCCTCAAAAACAGCTCTCATCACTGCGACCCGTGCATGTCTCTTTAAATGATAATGAGCAACTGCTCACCCCACCCCTCTCCTCCATGGGGTGTGTTGACACAAGACACATAAAATGATGCCTTGGTGGACAGTATACAAATGGCTGAGGGCGTAAATATGTTAATACAGGAAATATGCTAATACTGGACAGTCCATCGGCGGTTGTGGGTGGAGCGCATGAGCAATATGACATCATATTGCTCAGAAAATCCAAACGGCTTGATTATTGAGAGTGTTTAGACATTTCGAGGATTAAAAAAAAGGAATCCATACATTTTTTTTCATTGTATGGTGGTTGTGTCCACACACTGCAAAGACACATTTATATGCAAACCATATAAAAGTGAATTTTGCATCCGATGACCCCTTTAAGAAGTATTTGGGAGAGAATTAGCAGATGTACATAAGGACTCTGCCATGTTTGTCTGAGATCTCTGAGCTGACCTCGTCTTAACTTGGTTAAAGTGCTGTAGAGTGCCAGAAGTCACAGCAAATCTGACGTCAAGGTCTTTATTTCACTCTCTCCCACGATCTGCTGCATTTAGCACTTGCATTCATTCCCCCTCATCCGTTTATGCTGGTATCTTCTGTAAGGTTTTGTGCTACTCTTATTCACATCCCGCAAGGTCATAGTCCTATAAATAGGATTAAATGGAATTACTCTTGGAAAGAAACTTTCTGACTCTTTAGTTCTGTACTATAAACCTGGATCCAGCAGCTCAAAAGCAACGTGTTACCAACAACACAATCAGACTAATAAACCTCTTTGAATGATAAAGAGTTAATTAATTCAATTTAATTCAGTTTTCCGCTAGTTATTAACACAGCCATCACTACACTGAGAGGGGAGTTTGGAAAGGGGTTACAGAGCACTTTGTATAGGGAGTAGTCTGATACCAAATTAGTGTTCCTGGCTCAACCGGCTGCAAAAGCTGATAACAACCACATATCAAGTTATATGTTACCAACAGGTTAAATAATGTTTAAAAGAAAGAATATAAGTGGCTTTATTAATGCTCTATGTGCTGGAGCAGAGTCATTTCAGACCATTATATTGATTGTCTCAGAGTGCTGAGCTCACTGTGGATCCCCCTCAGGCTGATCCTGACGGATCACAAATCAGTTCTCATA
Source organism: Siphateles boraxobius (assembly GCF_051911475.1). Classification (NCBI taxonomy): domain Eukaryota; kingdom Metazoa; phylum Chordata; class Actinopteri; order Cypriniformes; family Leuciscidae; genus Siphateles; species Siphateles boraxobius. The sequence goes on from NW_027508975.1 coordinate 15,060,249, forward strand.
AATCCACACTCAGCACCAAAAGTCCCAAACTGTGGCCTAGTTATTTACTGAGGTCTATACATTCATGACATAACAATTTAGAATAATTTTGAGTTATGCTTCTGCAAGCCTGTTTTATTTCACTTATGCAGACAGTGTTTCATCCCAAAGCACAAACAGCTGAGTCCCAAATATCAGTCCAACTATAATTCTGAAAGCTAAAAATGGAATTCAAAAAAGAAACCTGAGATTACTAGGCTCACTTAGGATACAAAAGTTGATCTTAATATTTCGACCTTTGTTACTATGGTTATTGAAAAATGGATACTAAAATATAAATATTCTAAAATATCAGTAGTTTCATAACCTTGAACACAAGACTGTCTAACTCATTGGTTCTCAACCTTTTTGACTCAAAGCCCCCCCATCCAACACAATATTCATAGGCCCCCTCTATATACAGATATTTCTGAAATCTATTCTATTCTAAATCTATCAATTTTTTTCATGATACATCAAATTAATTAACATGGATAATTTTATATATTAAATTAATATTAAATGAACTACAATTCTTTCTGTGGTTCTAGAAGTTATGTTCTGTATCCCAGAACTGTATATTTTTCATTGAAAACAATAGTTATTGAGGGTAAATAAAAATCAATATTATTTCAGTTTACATCTTGATTTTATGCATTCATACTTTAACCGTATTTTAATTTAGATTAAAGTTATATTTATTTAAAATTCATTCATTTAAATACTTTTATGGCATCTTGCGGCCCCTTGTAAGTTTGCTAAGGCCCCTTAGTGGGTCCCAGCCCCCTGCTTCCTAAGGCAACATTTGATCCTATCATATAAATATACATTAATTAATGATATACAAATTAAATATATTTATGCTGCTGACATTTTCTTTTCAAAATAATAATCTGAAGTTTCGTAAAATTAATAATTTACATTAGAATCACTTCTCAAAATGATAAGTGGGTACCTATTTTTTAACAGAATGACCTCTAGCATAGACAAGGAACCATTTAAATCATCACTGAAGCCTTGCTTTGCTGTATTTCTCTTTGTACTAAAATCTTCTATAAGTTCTCTCCTATTGCCCATGACTGAGTGCTTGCTGATGTCTCAGGCTGTGAGGATCATGGAGTTGGCCCTACAGAAGTACGGCTCCTATGAGAAGTTTGAGCAGGCTACAGGAGGAAACCTCCTCACCAAGAGCCGCATCTGGTACCACGTCAAGAAATACATGGAGAAGGAAGGATGCATAGGAGAGGTGAGAGAGTGAGGTAATTAGAAAGAAACGCTAAGATGGATATTCAGTTTGTTAACTGCACTTTTAATTTAACCCCAAAAAGTGTACTAACCTCAAAAATTCGAGAAAAATACAAAACAATTTACACTAATGTTCAAAAGCCTGGGGTCAGTAAGTTGTTTTTGAAATAAGTTCTTATGTTCACCATTTGATCAAAATACAGTTAAAACAGTAAAACTGTAAAATATTATTACAATTTAAAATAACTTCATGATCCTATATAAATCATTCTAATATGCCGATTTGTTGCTCAAAACAGTTGAAAACAGTTACTATTATATTTTTGTGGAATTTTTTCAAGATTCTTTGATGAATAAAAAAGTTCAAAAGGACAGAATGTATTGAAAGAAATCTTTTTAAGTGCATTTAAAGTGTCTTTACTGACGCTTTTAATCAATTTAATGCATCCTTGCTGAATAAAAGTATCAATTTCCTTCAAAAAACAAATCTTAGTGACCCTTAATATTCTGAACGGTAGTTTATTGATTTTCTCTCTCTCATCTTTATGAAGTTTAAATCTAGAAATGTCTCTCTCTGTAGATTGTGGTTCATCTTACTGATGACCTCCTGTCCAGAGCGTCTATGACTGTGGTGAACAGCAGACCTACTCTCACCATTAACATCTCTACTGCTAGAGAGCAGTGGCTGGAGGGGATGCTGAGGCATGAAATCGGTGTGTGTTTGTGTGTAAGAGCATCTGATAGCCAGTTGAGGCTCATATTAAATAACCGAATAGAATAGTAAGACCCATTCAAGACTTTCATGATCCACCAGCTCCACTCTCTTGTGTTCTGTACTTTGGATCATGTCACGGTCACCCCATGAAAATCAGCCATCTGTGTCGGCAACAGCTTGTGTTCCTGCTGTCAGGGACTATTACACCCAGAGCGTATCAGAGCTCAGTGTCAGGAACACAGTAATTACACTCCCACGCTGTGTGTTCTCTCTCTCCTTCACTTTCTCTGCACACAATTGGGTTTGAGTGCTGGAGACACCCCAGGGGTTAGCACTGTTTATAATGTTTTTGTAAAGAAATTTTCAGTTAGTCACAAGAGTCACTTGTGAAAAATTGTGATTAATTGAATAAAATATGCACTTGTAGTGTACTTAAAAAATATTAAAAGTATACTTAAGAACTTTACTTGTAGATAATATGATATTGTTGAAATAAAAGACCACTTAAAGGGTTACCCATTTCGCCCAGTTCACCCATTTCATTGACTCACCCTCAAGTTGTTCCAAACCTGTATACGTTTTTTTTCTTCTGCTCAACACAAAAGAAGATCATTTAAAGAATATGCATAACCAAATGGACCCCATTGACTTCTGTAGCATGGGGGGGGGGGGGGAAATACTAGTCAGTGAGGTCCATCACCTACAAACATTCTTCAAAATATCTTCTTTTGTGTACAGCAGAAGAAAGACATTCATACAGGTTTGGAACAACTTGAGGGCGAGTAAATGATGACATAATTTGTGTGAACTATCCCTTTAAGTGTGCTTAAGGAGAGTTCACTTTCTTGACTGTTTCTTAACACACTTATGTACACTTTAAAAAAAAAAGTCAAATTAAAAGTTTTATTTTTAAAGATTATTCAAACAGAATTATTTTAAAGGTACTTTAAAGTTCACACAACACATATATATATATAGAAGTAATATATGCTTAATTGTTAAAAGCGCTATATAAATGAAAGTGATTTGACTTGACTTAAGTGCAAACTAAATGTATTTTTTCAGACTCTTAATTACATGTTTATAGCAATTCATTAATTGTGTATTAAATTGTATTACAGTTTAAATTTGTATTACATCCAATAAGCTGACCTTAAAAGTTTTTTGACCCACTTAAGTAGAACTTATAAATAATCTTTATTTGTAATTTCATATATTGTCTTTGAAATATAGTTAAAGTGTACTGCCGAATGTAATAATATTCATCAAATGTAATAATAATCAAAATGCATGTATGAATAACACACTACAATTATAGTCAAGTATTTTACATGTGCTTAGTAAGTCAACACATCCAAATAAGTGTACTTCTTTAAAGCGCGACAAAAGATTTTTAAAACGTTATTTAAAATGTACTTTATAGTTATACTTTTAATTTGACATTATTACAAAGTGCACATTTTTTAAGTCTAAATATGTGTGTTAAGAAAGTCATGAAAATGAGTACCCTCACGTGGACTTTTACTTCATTAATATATTATCTGCAAGTATACTTTGTTAAAAATATACTTTTAAGATTTGAAGTACACTACAAGTGCACATTTAATACAATTAAGCACATTTATTTCTCACAAGGGTATATGACAATGAGCTTAATCTAGGGTCTTGGTAACTATTAATAGTTATTATAAAACTTAATTTTGATCTTCATTTGATCTTTAATTTTGATAAAGTTCCAGATTGTTCTGATTTGATTGGTAAAGTAAACCTATCTACATCTTTGGCTCAGGTACGCACTACTTCCGTGGCATCAACAACAGTCACCAGCCGTGGAGCAGCGGCGGGGGCAGAAAGAAACATGGTCTGCGTCCCATCAACCCCACGGAGGAGGGTCTGGCAAGTATCCACAGTGTGCTCTTCCGCAAGGACCCCACCCTGTGGCGCGCCGCCCTGCTCTACTACACCGTCTACCAGGCAAGCCGCATGTCCTTCTCACAGCTGTTTCACAACCTGGGCCGATTCGTCCACGACGCCAACACACGATGGGACTACTGCGTCAGAGCCAAACGAGGACAGACGGACACGGCACTTCCAGGTGCTACATCCTGATTCTCAGTAATATGACGTCTCACAGAACTATCATTGTTCTTATTAATGTTAATAATAAAATATGTTTGCTATTAAGGTTGTTTCAGTAAGGACCAGGTTTATCTAGATGGGATCCTGAAGATCCTCAGACACAGAGACAAGATTGACTTCCAGTTGCTAATGGCTCTGGGAAAGGTTAGTTTAAAGTCAACATTCAAAACTAACCTTTAATTATTCAGATGAACAGTGTTTTTCACACTCTTTATTCAGAACGCACAAAATCGAATGATTTGTGTGCGTGTGTGGTTGTGCAGGTGTCCTATGAGGATGTGGAGCGTCTGAAGGGTTTGGCTCTGATGGAGCATGTGCGGATCCCTCACTTCCTGCAGGATCAAGCGCGCTACACGGAGCAGCTTCATAAAATCATGGAGGTCAACCAGTTAACCGATGAAGAGCTGTGCGCGCTTATTCCTGAACATGTGACCTCCGGCATGGACGGTTGTGTTCTTAGATAGAACAAAGATGGTGTGTTAACGGGTGAATCTAACGAAACCTGTCTAGGTAATATTTCACTTTTTTTTAAACTAAAGAAAGAAAGACAATTAAATATTTTTTATTTTTTATTTGTTTTCATGACAATTAAGGCCCTTTCCAACCTCCAATTCTTGTAATTTCCATATCCCAATTAGCGTAAATGTACAAAAATCTCATTCTGATTACTGTAAAGATTAATTATTACAAAATGTAAAAAAATATATATACGTATATGTCAAAATTACATTGTTGCAAAGATACAATGAAAAAAAATTGACTTAACTTTCTCTCAAAAAGAAAAATTTATTTTTTTCTATTTAATTGATTTTAGGGTGAAATGTGACCCTGACATGTTTTCGTGAGTTTCATTCTGAGGAGGATTGGAAAATAAAGTGATCAGTCTATATAAGGGTCTATAGAGCTGTGTTTGTTTTTCTCTGGTCGATTTTAGCCAGTGAAGAGCATTAAGACCCTTCTGAAGGTTCTCAGTCGGGACATGTGTGCTCTCCTTTGAGGGGATATTGAAAAGAGAGGCCAAATTACATCACTTAAAAATTGCCAAATACTGTATATGTTTATATGTACTACAAGTTCCTTAAACTGTTAATTTCCTGAGTTCTAAACTGCTTGTGTGATATAAATGTTTATATCTTTCTGATGGCATGTGTTGACAATATAACTTATAATCAAATGTTAACAATAATCAAAAATTTGATGATTACAAATCTGGGTGCCAAGATGTTAACCTTTGTTTTAAAGTGTCCTCTGTGGAAGCATACAATCCTACTGTATGTGTCCTAAATGTCACATACTAAATATATTGTATATGAATAAGTTCTCACTAGCGCAGCTGCTCTACCTTGACTGTTTTGTTGACCTTTGACCTTGCTCTCTTCCTGCCATTTTCCTATAGATCATAAAGCACTATAGCAGTTGCCTATAAAACGCTTTATAGCCAATGATAACTTCCTCTCAATATGATCTTACTATATTTAAATTAATAAAACAAATGTACTCATTCAGAATGCCCTGCTCAAATGTGCACTTTAAAGCATGTCAAAGAGTGGGTATTTGTTTGGGGTCGTGGGAAGTAGATTCAGTTTGTTCTTTCTACTTTGTGACTTTCTGATTGTCTATGATCATTCTTTACTTGTAAATCATCTGTTTAATGTGCATCATACTGCATGTGACCATAGGACATTCGATCATTAATTACAGGATGTAATATTGCCAAAGAATGGTCATTGTTTACAAGTGAGCAATGATCAATTTCCATTCCCACAATGCCCTCTCAAACACACTGTAAGTGATCTTTTGGCAAACTCTTTCCACAGGTGTCTTGTTCTCGCATGTCTTTGTAAGCAGATCCTGCGGATTGACAACTAACGAGGACAGACAAAGGGTTTGTTTTCAGCTGCGCTTCACAACCGACACACACACACACACACACACACACACACACACACACACACACACACACACACACACACACACACACACACACACACACACACGTCAAGGCTCATTATTTTCTCTGAAGTTTTAGCTTTCACACTTCCTGCAGTCTGTGGGATTAAACTGGGATTGTGGGTAATCATGTGGACATTCATGCTCATGATATATGAACATATAAACATTTTAATGTTGAAATGCAATATGTTTTTACTGGGATTTAAAAGAACTTGATGATGGTGTGTGGAAATCTGAGGCTTATATTTATCTGCCACTGCTGTTCTGCATAATCACATAACAATGAGACTTAAATCATCCTGTCCTTGTTATATCAGCACAAATTAATATTGTATAAACATGCAAATCACAGGCATTCAAAACACACTGACAGGCAATCTATTCATTTAAAATAGAGATGTAAATAAATTAAGAATTTTACAAATTTACAATTAAAGTTATTTAATTCATGTTTAAAACATTAAGATTTAAATACTACATTAATAAATCACATTTTATTTTGACAGCTTCTTTTTATCCATTTGCCATTCAGTTATGAAATGCCAGTTTAGGCAGTAAAGGTAAGTGGCCACTAGAGGACACACACTGGACAGAATCACTGCCCTGCGAGAAACAAAACCCCATAAATGTTTTATGGCCATTTAAAGCAGGATAGCTGCTGATCTATATGTCCTGATCGTGCAATAAATATTCAGACATGCCCTAAGCACATTTTAAATTGAAATTAAATTATTTTAAATATTTTCTAATAGTTTCCTTGTGTAAAATTCAAATTACTTGTACACTTGTAGTTTTTAATTATACTTTTAACAAATATTTGTTATCATTGTTTTGTCTTTATAACTATAAAACAGGATAGCTGTTGATCAATGTTATCTTTGTGTGTAGATAGATAGATATATAGATCTCATGAAATCAATTTTTTTTTTATCAACAGATTTTTAGATCTGTTGGTGTTTGGCCATAGAAACCAGTCCTTTTGAAGGCCCAGTAATGTCTGACAACCTCATATGTTGATTATGAGGACTGAATATGTAACGGAATTTGTTTTTTGTATGAGAGCAGAGAATTGTCTTGAAACTCTCCCAAACAACTTGTGGTGATATTTTTTTATTTAGGCTTTCTTACCCCACAATATTTTCCGAATATCTGTGATCCTTGGAGAGTCTTTGGCTGCTGAAACTATCCTCCTCACCGTGCATTAATACAATATAGACACACGTCCTTTAACATGCAGATTCATAACATTTTCCATTGATTGTAACTTCTAAATTATTGCCCTGATGGTGGAAATGGGAATTTTCAATACTTTAGCGATTTTCTTTACTGCCACTTTTTGTGAATCTCAACAATCTTTTGCTGCACATCAGAACTATTATTCTCTGGTTTTACCTTTTTGTGATGGATAATTAAGGGAATTTGGTCTTTGGGTTTCCTGTGAAACAAGTAGTCAAGGCTGGACATTTTCATGTTCCTAGTGTGCTTAAAATTGCAAATGTGAAGGGGAATATACTTGTTAATATTAGAATGACAACACGTTGTTTAAATAAAACAAGGGCTTGCATTTTACATGCTTTACAACACTAAATAAACTCTGCTGCTTCTCACTGAGTGTGTAAAGTTCACTGACCATGTGTGTCAGACAGGTGAATGTTTGCTAGATAAATAGCGGAAGTCTAAAAGCAGATAGACAGAAGTATGACAGAGGACTTTAATCTTTAGGCAATTTTTCAACTTCTACATGCTTCTACTTTTGTTTTTTGCTAAACCCTATGAAGTGAGTCATGATGTGACCAATGTGAGTGAATTCACCACTGTAAAGAGGAAAGAGATATGATGACAACCAGTAGGCTACTTATTCTATTAAAAGGAGACGCATTCATTTTACACAACTCCATTAGCCTCCAACAAGACACAAATACATTGACCAGAAGCTTGATGCGGGAGAACCAATGAGGTTCATTCTTGTGTGTTACCAGTGGCGTACCGTGGGGTTTCAGTCAGGGGCTTCAGTTACGATCTCCCCTAAAATTCAATTTGCTGATAACACACGTCAGTCAATCGGCAGCTTCAACGGAAGGATAGCTATACTACTAGTGCTGGTCCACGGAGCTGCGTTTAGATGACATATGGAAAATCCAGCTCAGCCTCACAAAAAATAACCATATTCTTTCTGGAAATATAATTATAAATGTAAAAAGACAGTGAGTGAATTTACACACGTTCAGACACACATTTAATTTAATTATGAAAAAAAAATATTTTTGATTTTTACCGAGAATGCCCTGCTTTCCCTGGCTGCCCACCAGTGTGTTAAACGGCACATTTGAGCTTCCGCAAGAACCAATGTGGTTTGTTCTCGTGTGTTACGCGGCATGTTTGAGCTTCCGCGAGAGGTTTATTCTCGTGTTACGCAGCATGTTTGAGCTTCCGCGAGAGGTTTGCTCTCGTGTGTTACGCAGCCCTTTTGAGCTTCCGCGAGAGGTTTGGTCTCGTGTGTTACACAGCATGTTTGAGCTTCCGCGAGAGGTCTGTTCTCGTGTGTTACGCGGCATTTTTGAGCTTCCGCGAGAGGTTTGTTCTCGTGTTACGCATTATGTTCGAGCTTCCGCGAGAGGTTTGTTCTCATGTGTTACACGGCATGTTTGAGCTTCCTCGAGAGGTTTGTTCTCGTGTGTTACGCAGCATGTTCGAGCTTCCACGAGAGGTTTGGTCTCGTGTGTTACACAGCATGTTTGAGCTTCCACGAGAGGTTTGTTCTCGTGTGTTACGCAGCATGTTCGAGCTTCCGCGAGAGGTTTGGTCTCGTGTGTTACACAGCATGTTTGAGCTTCCGCGAGAGGTCTGTTCTCGTGTGTTACGCGGCATTTTTGAGCTTCCGCGAGAGGTTTGTTCTCGTGTTACGCATTATGTTCGAGCTTCCGCGAGAGGTTTGTTCTCATGTGTTACACGGCATGTTTGAGCTTCCTCGAGAGGTTTGTTCTCGTGTGTTACGCAGCATGTTCGAGCTTCCACGAGAGGTTTGTTCTCATGTTACGCAGCATGTTTAAGCTTCCACGAGAGGTTTGTTCTCGTGTGTTACGCAGCATGTTCGAGCTTCCGCGAGAGGTATGTTCTCGTGTGTTACGCAGTATGTTCGAGCTTCCGCGAGAGGTTTGTTCTCGTGTTACGCAGCAAGTTTTGTTCTTCCGCGAGAGGTTTATTCTCGTGTTACACAGCATGTTTGAGCTTCCGCGAGAGGTTTGTTCTCGTGTTACACAGCATGTTTGAGCTTCCGCGAGAGGTTTGTTCTCGTGTGTTACACAGCATGTTTGAGCTTCCGCGAGAGGTTTTTCTCGTGTGTTACGCGGCATGTTTGAGCTTCCGCGCGAGGTTTGTTCTCGTGTTACCCATCATGTTCGAGCTTCCGCGAGAGGTTTGTTCTCATGTTACACGGCATGTTTGAGCTTCCGCGAGAGGTTTGTTCTTGTGTGTTATGCAGCATGTTTGAGCTTCCGCGAGAGGTTTGTTCTCGTGTGTTATGCAGCATGTTTGAGCTTCCGCGAGAGGTTTGTTCTCGTGTGTTACGCAGCATGTTCGAGCTTCCGCGAGAGGTTTGTTCTCGTGTGTTATGCAGCATGTTAAAGCTTCCGCGAGAGGTTTGTTCTCGTGTGTTACGCAGCATGTTCGAGCTTCCGCGAGAGGTTTGTTCTCGTGTGTTATGCAGCATGTTTGAGCTTCCGTGAGAGGTTTGTTCTCGTGTTACACAGCATGTTTGAGCTTCCACGAGAGGTTTGTTCTCGTGTGTTACGCAGCATGTTCGAGCTTCCGCGAGAGGTTTGTTCTCGTATGTTACGCAGCATGTTCGAGCTTCCGCGAGAGGTTTGTTCTCGTGTGTTATGCAGCATGTTCGAGCTTCCGCGAGAGGTTTGTTCTCGTGTGTTACGCAGCATGTTCGAGCTTCCGCGAGAGGTTTGTTCTCGTGTGTTACGCAGCATGTTCGAGCTTCCGCGAGAGGTTTGTTCTCGTGTGTTATGCAGCATGTTTGAGCTTCCACGAGAGGTTTGTTCTCGTGTGTTACGCGGCATGTTTGAGCTTCTGCGAGAGGTTTGTTCTCGTGCATCAAGCAGGTTCGGTTGAGCTTCTGTTTATGTTCGCTGATCAATGTTTATATGTGAATAAAAGCCTAAATTCAATCTTAATTTGAAATAGTATAGACATTTATAATGTCACAAAAGATTTCAGTTACTTTTGATCAATTTAATGCATTCTTTCTGAATAAAAGTATTGATTTCTATCAAACAAATAAAAACGCCAAACTTTTGAAACTTTTTATTTAACTTTTAACTTAAAAAGTTGGCACACTTGTCAATTGCTTCTTCATTTCACTTCATTTTATGTACATCTTTAATAAATCTGTGTTTAAATATCTCTCTCATTATATTGTTCTATATTAAAATCAAATTTTTGTTACTCTATAATCTCTACTGTACATTGAACAAACAAAACAAAAGGCAATCATGGTGCACTTCTCTCATTCTATCATTTATATTCAGTCAGTCCAGGCGCTTGTGACCATGTAAAAGGTCATCGCTCATGTTTGGACATGGTTTCTCCTCTCTCCACCACTGCCACGCTGTTGCCACTGCACAGGTGCTCCTTCAGGATGATGTTCACAAAGAACTCTGCCACTATAGGACAGTGCTCGGACGCCACCCCACCCCACGACCAGTTATCGGGAATCCATGGATTGGTAAGGCCCTTCCGCACCACCGAGCAATGACCTGAAGGGGGCAGCACAAACACATAACACTTTCAGTCTGAAGTGTGGAATCAAAGATGTTTTTGAAAGTCTCTTATGCTTTCCAAAGTGGCAGAGCCGACTTGTTTAAAGAGTAAATGCTATCTAATATTAAATCTTACACCACCCACCAGTGTAGATCTTTTTGAGGGAGCGACTGGCCCAGATGTTGTCCAGACAGTGTGAGCCCTGCGGTGTGCGAGTGCTGATGTTCGTAAAGATGGACGGTGCGAGGAGGGCAGAGAGTTTTTCTTTCCTCAGGCACTCCATCTCAGAGCTGTCGGGAGCCATGCCAAAGTGACCCAGCACCAGCAGCTCTCTCTCACCTACACCAGAAATACCAACAGAGAAATATTGAGGGGGTGCTGGCATCATTTTTATGTCCTCAAATCTTGTTAATTTCTCTCCTTGCACTAGAACACACAGTATCAGTCAATACACAGCACAAATATACGACCATAAAGGCTACGATTCCACCGGATAGCACCATGGAGCTTGCTGACACGGACACATAACAGATAAGGAGCTCTTGTAAGAGTGACTCCTGCAATGATGCACTAAGTATCATGTTGAAAACAGACCTTTGAGAGTTTCCTGGATACCAGAGCTCAGCCTGTAAGCCTTGAGCTCATCACAAGTGTTTTTTCCTCTCTGTTCTGCAGGCGATGGTGCTGCTTTCAGGTGCAAATTGATCAGCGTGAGCTCAGACGATCCAATCTGTTTACAGAGAAAACTGGGTGAGATAAATCATTCAAATGATCAAATGTCAACATTACCCGTCATACAATTAGCTGAGATGAAAGAGTCAATATATTTAGTTCAATCTCATTTCTGTTTTTAAAGAACTATATTTAACTCTTTTTTAAAAATCAAAAATACAGAGAAATTCTATTTTAATATACTTTAAAATGCAATTTATTCCTGTGATGACTAAGCTGAATTTTCAGCATCATTACTCCAGTCTTCAGTGTTACATGCTCCTTCAGAAATCATTCTAATATTCTGCTTTGTTGCACAAGAATGTTAAAAACAGTTGTGCTTCTTAATATTTTTTTTGAAACCATTACACATTTCTTCAGGATTATTTGATGAATATAAAATAAAATAAAATTATTTTATTCAACTTTCTGAATAAAAATATTAATTTCCATTAAAATAAATTGTACTGACCACAGACGTTTCTGTATGTGAACTACCATGAACTAACTGCATAAAACAAATTGCTTGGTAACACTAACAGATAGAGCTGTATTCCAGGTTTACTTACATAAAAATGTCCCAGGTATGGCTGAGGATGAGGATGCTTCCCATTACCATTAGTCGCAGAATTTTCCAAGACAGTGGCATCCTTCATTTCAATCCCAGAAGAGCTGTCCCAAAGGAAACCGGAGTACTCAGCAACCTACAGGATTACAGCAAAATCATAATGACCAGGATCTGCCAAGTAACATTCCCAACAACCATACCCATTATTAAAGAGAAAAAGCATTTTAATCATGACAACTCAGTCTCAGAATAGTTTTAGCATTTTATTAAATATATCAATGTTAATGTATTTGGTCAAGCGAGCATTGACTCTACTGCTACATGATACACAGACACGCTTTGTGAGCGTGTAAGATATCCTGCTGTTGCTGCATAAATAGACATACATAAATCCCATAGCAGATCTAGGCAAGTGGAACTGGGGGAGGTGGAAGGTTCCAGAGTAAATCTGATACTAAGAACATATTACTTCCCTAAGAAAAATAAGTATGAAAAAGCACAGCCAAGACATTTAGCTAAACATCTTTTGTGTTCCAGAGAATATTAACAAATATACAGGTTTGGGGTAAATTTTCAGAATTCAATTAATCCAAAACAGTGTTGTTGTTCACTAAAACTATTAAAAATCATTTTCATTCATTGAAATAAAATAAGTATTAGATTAAAAACTACAAAACAACAGCAAAATTACAAATGAAATAAGAACTAAAATTATTAAAATAAACTAAATTAAAGCTAGATTGAATTATAAAAAACTAATAAAAATGACAAAACACAAATTACTAAAACTTAAATTACAATGAATACTGAAAATACTAAAATAAAAGCCAATTCAAAATATGAATAAATACTATAAATAGTAAATAATAATACTAAAATAACACTGGTCCATTACCCTTTATAACAATGGCAGCTGCATAAGACAAGTGAAGGGTTTCTTTGCAGCACAACAACACACAGCGACTCCATATTTGCATAGATAAAGAGTGCATGAATTGTGGATAGTCCATGTAAGCTGTGTGTTTAACTAAAGGCCACTGCATCATCATGACTGGAGTGTGTTAGTTTGGTTTAACAGCCTTTGTGCCTGATGTCCAATTTATATGCACAGGGGAAGCACAACTTAGAGATCAGGGGAAAAGTACACAGTACGTGTGCATCACAACATCTCTATTATAAGTGTCTTCAGGTGTGGCTTTTATAGAGTTTGTGTTGAAAGTGGATGGTGATTGTATTTATTGAGGTGCAAATGAGAACCAGGATTCAGCCTACCTGTACTTAAAATCTTAAATAACCTGAATTATTAGAAAATTCCAAATGTGAAATGTAAAAGCACATGATGGCTTATACACTTTCTCTCTCTAAAAGCACACTGCAGTAATCAGATATCACACATAGCTCCACTATAGGAAAAAAGCTGGTCTAATACATCCTACAGCACATCGATTAATATTAATATTTACAGTAATGCTCCATGATGAAGAGCAGACCTCTGTGAATCAAGAACATACATTTCTCCTGTGTAATCTCATTCACTTGTCATACGTGACAGCACGGTTTGTGTTGAGTTTATATCTGCCACATGTCACCGGTAAGATGTTTCCTGTGTGGGTAAACAGCACTATCCAGAGAACATCTTGTGTTCGGCCAGACACCTCTAGACATGGTCAAGGTCTTTAACTATTGTGTAAGTGTTTTATTTCAAATTCATGTTCTCAATCCTTTAAATGCAGTTTTAGATGAAACATGAACTCTGTGTTTTATTTATTTATTGAATCATTTACCTGTTTGAAGGGAAGTCATTACAGGCAAGACATTTGTTTTTTCATGCACTGGTTAATTTTTAGATTTTGAGCTTTTTGCTTACATATTGTCATTTTTCAGACTAGTTTTATTTTATTACACTGTCAGTTTTCATCTGTAGATTTTAACTACAATACATACATTGAAAGTTTTTTTTATTTTTATTTACTGAGGCCAAAATCTCCACTTCAGTAGCACTTACACCAGTTTTGTTCCCATCTACTGTATATTCTGAAAGTTTGTTCATATAACATTTGCCTGATTTATGTAACGTTATCTCTAAAAACATGGTGATTATGTTTACTGCCTGCTGATGGTATTTTCTGATTTATAGTGTGATAAAAAGAGATATCCAAAATCCCCTTTGTAAAAACATATAATATGTCAATGAAATGAAACAATAGAGTTGAACCTGGCTTTATCCATTGTTCAGATTTCTGTTCAGGAAATGTATGCAAATGTATATTTAATTAGTGCCTCAATTATTTAAAGGTTAGTTCACCCAAAAATAAAAATGTCGTTCCAAACCCGTAAGACATTCGTTCATCTTCGGAACACAAACTAAGATCTTTTTAATGAAATCTGAGAGCTTTCTGTCCCTCCATTGACAGCCTATGCAACCACCACTTTCAAGCCCCAGAAAGGAGGTAAAGACATCATAAAAATAATCCACAGAGTAAAAGTAATTACTTTTATGATGCCTTTACTATTAATTTTCATTTTTAGGTGAACTAACCCTTTATACATTACTTTTCAGAAAACTTGTTTTACAAACCAATTGTCTTAAAGTACTGTGTTTAATCAACTGGGGAAGTATGGTGACATCTGTTATTTCCCCTGTAGTGTGTTGCCTTAAAGGAGAATGAATCAGTGGACAGCTTTCTGTATGATGTAACAGCAGATATTTGCTAGTTAAGGCTGTTGGTAAACATTTTGGACCTTTCACCCCATATCATTTAACGCTGAACTTTTTAACGTTTGCATATGTGTGAATATGGCCACTTACATGTGCTACAGGGGTATAAACTTACATTACTGGATTGTCCGGTGGGACAGTCTGAAACGGCACATTTCCACAGGCCTCTGGCACTCTTCCACTTGCGTACGCTGCAGAGAGTGGGCTGATTCAGCTCTACACAAAACTGACACAAACAAACACAAAAGGATAGCTGATTAGCAGTGAAAAAATGAAAAAGTATTACACTTCATTTTGGGTATGCCCCCTGTGAGCAGGAATTGTTTAATTGTTTAAAATGGAGTCTGATATTGGAACCCTAACAACATGAGGGTGAGTAATTGATTTTTGAGTTAACTAACCCTTTCAGTGGGATTTAGATCTGGACTTTATTGCTTGCCATCTCAGTCAAATGCAAAAAAGGGGTGCTTATCATCTTTCCCACTTAAACACAATGCCTTTGATGGAGATGCAACTTTCTGATGCTGTAGTGTGTTTTTACATTTTTATTTAATCAAAGCAGACAAACCAAAGCATCTGTAAGTTTGCAGATAGACCTCTGAATCTTCTAGCAAACAAAACCTGGCCTTATCCTACCAAAGAGTACGTGCTGAGCATGCTCACTGGAGCTGGGAAATCTGATAACTACATGTGTCATTCTCATTACCTCAGACCCCCCCCAGTTTGGTCCTATAATTAACCAGGAGCAGTAGGGGAGAGTTTCCTGCAGGGTACCAGGGGACAGAACCAGAAGTTCACTATTATCAGCTGATCTGTAAAGAGCGCTTGAGGAATGTGGGCAGGACAGAGACATTTAATGTAACAAACCTTTCTATTGACGTCAAAAACTCAAAACTAAAACAAGACCCTCCCAAAATACTTCAGTCCTGGTGCCAAATACGTGTGTGCTCTGCATCTTGTCTTGTGGGTAGTGGAGCTGCACAATTAATCATTAATCATTCATCACTACGGAAGCGATCAAAATAGAGCAAATCACCTTTTGAAAGTAACATGGCGCTTCAAATAACTATAGTATCGATTGCATTGATTGACTTTAAAAAATGTATTTGTCATTGAATCATTCATTCAAGAGATTCAGTCAGAATCATGCAACTCTAGTGGGTAGTGCTGGAGTCAGTAAATATGTGAATAGCACAATGAGGGACAAGTGCCCGGTAGTCACTGCAACTAAATACAGGTAATGACGCCAAAGAGGACTTTGGCATTGTGTTTGTCAATGGATTCGCTAAGGTATGTACAATCTAATTTACCACAAGATCAAACCACTTGTGGAAGTCGAGCAGTAGATTCCCACACGTTTACGGAAATTAGTGGTGGGGGAAAAAATCGATTCTGTTCAGTATCGCGATATTTTGCGCACGCAATTATATCGATACAGTAGCGCAAAGTATTGCGCTACTGTATCGATCGCCCTCTAAACCCTCATTCACTAAGTTAGGCCTATTCCCTAAGTTAATGTTAGTCCACTAATAGCCTACTGTTCACTTGACGGAGTGAATGAAAACGAGTGAGCGACAGGCGTTGAGCGTACATAAGCTGTACATTCGTTAATGCAGTGCAATGTGGGACAGAGACGCGATCTGACACGCGTCCCATTTTCTCACAAATCTCTACGTTTATTTAAATAATTCAAGATTGCTCTTATGAGAACACTCGACAAAACGGACATTTTGGCATAATTTGTGTGTGTTATGGTTTGTTCAAGCCCGAAAGAGAACTTGATACTGACGCGCGTCTTTTCTGTGGGTCGTGTGTGTGTGTGTGTGTAATACAGGCAGGATTTAACGGATACTGCGTAATTGCGTTAAACATTTTTAACGCTTTAAACTTTTTTTTTGTTTTTGTTGCGGTGCCGCGGTGGGCAAGTGATGAAACCAGTGTTGCAATGTGTCCCGAATGTTCAAGAACAAGTTTTTCAGTTTTTGCACTTCAGTTAATGTGTAGAAGATAATGTTTACAGAATTAAATGTGACATTTAAAGTGAGGTGAGCGGTCTTATTTTCCTAATTTTTTGTAATGCCTTTGAATAATATGGGGGACGTGAATCGCAATATCGCATAATCGAATCGCAATACTTGCTGTATCGCAATATATTGAGAATCGCAATAATATTGAATCGTGGCCCAAATATCGCAATACTATCGAATCGTCACATTTTTGCCAATTCCCACCCCTAACGGAAATGATGGTGAACCGTGAGCACTGAGCTGTTGATCATGAACAATTACGGACATTACGGTCTTCACTGGCAGCTGTCTAGCATGCTAACCCTCATAAGTGATTGATCTGCAACACTCTTCAACTCTGTCGACTGCACAAAAAATGGTCCTAGCTATTAAAAAAAACATTTAATAGCTGAATTATTGGCAAAGAACCATCACCTATAATCTTAAAGAGAGATATACCAGAGAAGCAATATTATTTTAGTATTATATATACTATATACTAGAGCTTCACGATTAATCATAAAAAGATCGCAATCTTGATTCAACACCCAGGTGAACTCATTCCTAAATGATTCACCTGTGTCTATTAAACGAGCCTTTTGACAATCACACCAGAACATTCAAATCTACATTTGCACGGCCTCTTTTCAACCACACAGTATTGTTCTTTATGTGTTACAAATATTTAAATGATCACAGAAGTACTGAGATAAAAGCGGAAGTGATCAAAACCGAGTAAATCACCTTTTGAAAGTAACTTGACGCATCAAATATAGATTGTGTCGATTACATTGTTACACCAGTAGGTGGCGAGTGTCATTGAATCATTCTTTAAAGAGATTCATTCAAAAATGCTGATTCATCCAGTAATAACACAAGTGAAGTATTAATGATTGAGTCGTTGAATAATCATTAAAACCGATTTAATTAAAAAAATAATTATTTCAAATTAATTAAACATTTTTAAATAGATGGCAGCAATTAACATTGTGTCAGAACCTCTAGTAAATTATGTTATTTTGTTAAACAGTCTGTTCAGAATCGTGGTCTCTATTTGGGGTGGGGGGGGGGGGGGGGGGATTTTCAATTTATCCAGAATCTATATACTATTATACTATAATAAATGGCTATTATTTTTAAAATTTTAAGTTTTATATTAATTTTAGTTCACGTTTTAATAATTGTATGTCCTTTTGTCATTTTTATTTATTAGCTTTTGCTCTTTAAAAAATAATTATGTTTCTATTTAGTACTTCAACAAAATTATTTTAGTTACAAAGGCAACAATTCTAATTTTCATTTAAATGTTTCAAGTTTGTTTTTATCTAATTTTATTTGTTTGTTAACTATTTTATCATCTTATTTCAGCTTTATTTACCGGCTTTAATTTATTTTTGGCTTTAATTACCAAAAATTTTCAACAGTTTTTATTTTAACAATGCAGAAAAGCTGTTACTAATGGTAAAATCAATGCAAAAGAGCTCAGCAGGAATCAGCCACTACTATTAAGGCCTTGTGAAATAGGTAATTGAATCAGTCTCCCAACACTATCAAACTATTGGTAGGCAACATATCTCAATAATATATATATAAAATATTATTATTTTGTCATTCAAAATGTTTCATGAAATGAGTAGTTCATTCACTCCTGGGATGTAAGTACAATCTTTTTCTCAGATTTTTATATATTTTCTACTTCAAACTCTATTTGTAATGCTGTTATCCATTTAAGAGCTGGTTAGTTCAGTTTATGACTTAGAAATTTATATTATAGACTCTCTACCCTTTAATTTTTTTTTTTTTGATCTATAGACTCTCTCTCCTTTAATTATTTTTTGATCCCAATGGAAAAAAAATAAAATAAATCAGAAACTTCTAAAACAAAGGGACACTGAAAGGTGGGTCATTTTGCACACTTTAGAGTTTGATATAACTATTAAGATCAATACCTTTTAGTATTGTACAGAATATATTTATAATCTGCATCTTTTTCAGTAAATGTGGTATATGAGAGCGATTCAGATATTAAAATAAGATTTTAATATCTGAATCGCTCTCATATACCACATTTGTGTATATGTGTGTATATATGTATATATATATATATATATATATATATATATATATACACACACACACATATATCTATCTATCTATATATATATATATATATATATAGATAGATAGATATATATACACACACACACATATACATGCACGTATACATACACATACAGGCGAAACTCAAAAAATTCAAATATCGTGCAAAAGTTTGATAAGGCTTACAGCTTATGAAAACCCCAAATACAAAATCTCAGAAAATTTGAATATTACATGAAATCAATTTAAAAAAAAGAATTTTAAATACAGAAATGTCGACCCAACTGAAAAGTATAATCATGCATATAGTTATATATATATACACTAAATATATTAGTTTCACCTAATTTGAATTACTGAAATACACAAACTTTTGCACAATGTTCTAATTTTTCCACACACACACACACACACACACACACACACACACACACACACACACACACACACACACACACACACACACACACACACACACACACAATTAAAAACCCCACAGATTTACATTGAAGGAGTGACCTGAACAATAAGACTTTACTGTTAGTTGCTCACTCAACAGGTACAGTATGTAGCAAACACAGAGAACGCTTAGCTTCACTAGGCGAATGACTGACAATTTCCATGAGAGCATGCAATGTATTAGTGTGCTCTGAGGGTGACACAAACAGAAATTTAGCAAGATGAAGAGGAGAAGGTAGAGGGAGTGACTTTATTGTCCTTTCGAGAGGTTCTTTTACAAGAGGTCTGGGTTCCTTTGCCCGTTAATAAACTCAATGGTGACACACAGCTCTGATGTCTAAGGGAAGTCGCTTTGGTTCTGAGGAGTTCAGTGGAAATATGCATTATAGCAGAGCAACAGCTAAACCACAAACTCCATGGAAACCAAGACAAGCAATAAACAAACAGCCCAACACTGTGTTTCAAATCCAAGCGTTGTGGCTTTATGTCCATGTCTATTAGCTTTATGGAGATCTATATGCCAGTGTACTTAAAATAAAAATTCACCAGACCAACAGTAGACATGAAATTCACTCTATTTTCTAAATTAAATGTATTATTCAGGCATGTTTACACAACAACAATGTACTAAAAACAGAAAAGTTTTTCCATTACGTTTTTTTGCGTACAGACGACAACTAAAAATGTTTTATTATGCTGCCAAACCAGTAGTTGGCGATGTCACAAAACTATGCACCTATAGACTGAACACATAACACACAAGCGCATGACATCACTGTTTTCAAAAATTCACGATTTGTAGCTTACACAGTGATGATGGTATCGTTTTCAAAAACTTGCCCTTTGAAGCCTGTTTTCAAGTTTGTGTTTTCAGGCCCCGCAAAAAGTCAAGTCACCTTTATTTATATAGCGCTTTTTACAATACAGATTGCAAAGAAAAGCACGACATGAAAATAGTACAACAAAGTTTATTTCTAGAAAAATAATTGTATCATCGTCCACCTTAAGTAATGCAGATCAATAATATTGTTGAATATTAAATGTCTCCAACTAAGCAAGCCAAAAGCCAAGGAACCAAAACTCCATCAGGTGACAGAATGGAGAAAAAAAAACCTTGGGAGAAACCAGGCTCAGTCGGGGGGCCAGTTGTCCTCTGAAAAAGCAGTTATCGTGTAAATGAACAGCCAAAACAAACACATTTTTTTTATTTTAGTTGAAAACGGTGTTGTGTAAATGGCCCTTAATCTCATTCCTCCATGCATGTTTCTTTTTTTTTTTTTTTTTAATTTTTAATTAATATATAACTTTATGTAAGGACATACTTTTCTCTGGTGACTTATGCTGGACTTATGCAATCGTTGTAGTTTGCTTAAACCAAATAACGATTGTATTGTACAATCTGTATTGTATAAAGCGTTATACAACTCAAGCCGTTTAAAAAAAATGTATTTGTCATTGAATCATTCATTGAAGAGATTTGTTCAAAAAAGCAGATTCATCCAGTAAAAAAAAACAGTGAAGTATTTATGAATCATTCCGTCAAACGGATTTTAATAAAACCAAGTCCTGGCCTATATCTTTTTGGATAATATGTTACACTCAGATGGGCGTCACAATACGGAAGAAAATATCTGTTGCTACTTGCATTACATCACAACTTTTACCATTTCCTCTTCAAGGAAAACATACATTGTTGAAATCTGCTCGTGCATATAAAACGCACTATAAAAAATACAAATGTCCCTACCATCATACCACCCACAACTGACTAGCTGTAGCAAGATGATGATTTTGCTGGGCTGTGTCCTAAAACTAGGATACTGGCTATTAATACAAATACGAGCCCAACTTACTGTTTCAACAAGAAATATGTCAGCAAAGGAAATTGGGTTTTAATCTACTACTTTCTGCTCAACGTTTTTAAAAATGTGACAAATCAATTACATTTAAGATAATATCCTGTCTTTGAAGTCATAATATTAATTGGAAGTGTCAGGATTCCATGAATATAATTTAGGGAATGATGGAATTTCAGATGTTGTCTAAACAGAGTTAATCTCAGACTAAGGCGGAGTCCAGAGAGACATTCAGAACACAATGTCATTTCATTCTGAGCCAAAAGTCAAATAAGCATGCCTTTCCCTCTTGGTCTGTCCAGTCAGCATTTGCAAAAGCAGTGTGGAGGAAAGAACGGCACTTCGGGTTCACTGCGGCATAACACCAGCCAGGGCTGGACTGGTAATCTGGCATACCGGGCAAATGCCCGGTGGGCCGACGTGCTTTTTGGGCCGATACATCTCATATTTTTTTTTTTTTTTTTTTTAATTTTACGGCCCATAAAACTCGTACATCGGCAGCCCATTCGTTTTGTTTTGTTTAATTGACGGCGCTGGGTTAGTGCCGATATAATGCATTGGTCAAAAAAAATCATATTTTTTTCCAATGACAGACCGGCCCATGAAACACGTAGATCAGCGGCCCATTTGTTGTTTTCTTGATTGACACTGGGCTGGGCCAATCACATCTTGAAACACCTCCCCCTTTGTGCTTTGAGTGGGCGTGCAGTGTCAATCTGGAGATGGAGAAGAAACTCAAGGAATGTGCAGAGAAATAGCGTGAAAAATAGATATAGGCCCTTCAAGCAGACGCTGTAAAATGTGTCAAAGTATATGTGTTTTCTGCAGCAGCAGGAGCTTCATCAGCTCCAGTGGCTGATGAGGAGGATAGTGAGGAGGATCAGGAGAGAATTGAGAAAGTGTAGAGTCTGTGGTAAGCAGTACTACTTTTTAAAACAATTTGGCTATGAGTGTAGGAACCCATTACCTATTTACGCATTATTTCCACATCTGCAATGTGGACGATTACAGCAATTTACTAGAAGTTTAATGAGACACGTTTGTATCCATGTTTTCCGCCAAAATAAAAGCTTGATGCAGTTTCCGTCAAAATAAAAGATCATGTGCTTATCTCTTTCAAGTTTATAAATTAGTACAAAACTAATTATGAAAGTTTTCTTCATTTTTCAGTGCATTTGTTTTACAATATATGGCTATTAGGCTACTATCTGGAGATTAATTAAAACTATTATTATGTAGTAGTGTAATATAGTTAATATAGTTTTATACTAAAAGAGTTTTTTTTTCTGTGTTTAATTTGCACACTAAAAATGGGATGGAGCTTTTAATTTTTAACTCTCAAAGTGCACCAGATTGATGAATTTAACATTAAAATGCAGACAATTTTCTTAGGGGGGGCATGCCTCCAAACCCCCCTAGAGGGACAGAAGTCCACCCACCACAGTTTTACCAAAGATCCTGTGGGAAACACTGGTATTGCTATGCCAGTGCAGCTTATAGCTTGTTTTTTGATGCATCACCGCGGAGTATAGTTCAATTGTATTAATAAATTACAATTTTGTACTTATTTCTAGGGCTGCAACTAACGATTATTTTGATAATCGATTAATCGGACGATTATTTTTTCGATTAATCGATTAATCGGATAGAAATTAAATTAGTTTTTTTTTTTATTATAACTAAATAAAACCGTAAATCAGGGTATTTATGTGTAAAAGTGTACTTTAAAAAGTGCAAAAGCCACACATTGAGTTTTACTAATATCAATATTTGCATTGTTTTTAATGATAATTGCTGATGGCAAGTTGACAAACATGATTATTGTTAAAAAAATGATATCCAACATATGTTTTTAACACAATTTTTGTTAAAACAAATTTACACAGACATGTTGTTCAGATGTGAATATCTGAACTAAAAACAAACTAAAAACATCTAAAATATATAATTCATTTAATTTTTATTTAAAATTAATTATATATAAGGAATATAAGGATAAAGAATATAATATATATTATATATAATATATAAAAGAATAATATAAGGATAAATTGATTAAATAAATATAGAAAGACTGAAAACAATTTTGTGAACGTAGAGCCGCAGTAGATCGCGTTTGAAAAACAATTAAAACTTAGTAGACAAATGCTATAAAAAGAGAACGGAATGGAGGTAACGTTACCCAGCAAGCTAACAGGCTTGAGTAAAGGACAGGAGAAATTATGCATTAGTGCACAAGCATTCGCTGAAAACCACTGAGTACAGTGACTAAAAAACAATATTTTACTGCTGCTGTTATTAACTGCCTTTATATTTAGTGCTTCACTTTGTAAACACCGTTTTAATTTAACCTATTTCTGCGGTAGCGCTATTTTAATCCATCACTTACGTTGCGAGCGAACTGATTGCGCAACCTGATGCTCGAGACAAAATACAGACATCCCAAGATCCCGGAAGTCCCGGGAGTCTCCCGCATATTGATTGCGGCTCCCTGATGCCCGCGAATTAGTTCAAACTCCCGCGCATGCGAGACAGAAGAGACTGCTCCAAACCGTGTAGCGCGCGCGCTCGGCAGAGCGCCTGAGGGAGAGAGACCTTGCGTGTGTGTGCGTACCAGTAAACGCTCCCCGTGACGTAAGCAGACCAACTAATCGATAATGACATTCGTTGACAACGATTTTCATAATCGATTATAATCGATTTTATCGATTAGTTGTTGCAGCCCTACTTATTTCATCTGTTAACTCTCACTCGTTCCTACTCATTCATTACATGCCATTAGTGGTTTTAATGAATAGGAGTTGAACATATTCAAGGGTGTGCAAAGATGGGTGGTGTTTATGATCATATGTAGTGGGCCAGTCTGGGCGAAAATGCCAGGGCCGATTTTCTGTCCCAGTCCAGCCCTGACACCAGCAGACAGTAGCGCTGTTAAAATCAGTCATTCACGGCCCATATGAGTCCCAGTTACACAGTAATGGCATCAAGAATAAACTCAAGGAGAAGGAACAAAAATCAAGACTTCAAACTGAGAATTGAATAAGTAGTTAATTACCAGACACTTTTATCCAATGCATTCTACAGCACAATCCATGAATTCATAAATTGAATTCACATCAAAAACATAAATTGTGGTTGCCAGATATTTATTGTTCAATAGCTATATTTAACTGAAATTATGCAAATATCCAATTACTAAAATCTGTTTTTATAAACCTTTATAATGTATTGACATCCACCTTGATAAAAAGAAAGTCACATGATGAATCAAAGTTCAACGTTCATCATAAGTAGCTTTTCTGAGGTAAATACTAATATATAGAAGGTGCACGCAGTGTCATACACAAATATAAAACACTATCTTGACACATGTAACTAAAATAAAACAATAAACATTCATTTAACAACATAAAATGTAACCTAAATCCCTAATGCACATAACGTATATCTAAAAGCTAATTAGAAACATAAATATTAAAATGAAAAACCAACAAATGTCGTGTGACAGAGAATGCTGGGAATGTCACTTTACGTTTTATTTACTGTAAAATATAAGATGACCTGGTTCTTTTTCACTTCCAAAAGCTGTACATTAAACAGTGATTTACTGTAAAATTACATGAAATGTCCCATCAGATTTTCTATTACAGATTTTCATATAGAATCTCTTATTGTCACAACAATTGAGCTACTAAATTACTGCGCATTTACACGAAGTTGAACTCAGCTTTGCGGCATAGATTAAGGTCACTCATGTTGTCTTAAACCACCCACTCTTATTGAAAACGAATTATTTCAGGTCACATTGTCATTGATAATCGCTGTCAGTGAATAAGAACATCTCAAGTCTGTAGTGAAAGAGGATATAGGAGAAATATTGCCTTTGGAAATATTGGACACTTTGCCCTTGTCCTCTCACTGACAAACTGCTGCCCTGCTAACCTACTTTACTAGTCTATTCCCAGCATCAGACACTGCGGAGAAGACCTCAAACACACACAACACACATTGCTATTCGTGTACATGGTCATGCTGGTCTTTTCGAAAATTGAACAAAAAGACAACATAAACATTGGATGTTTGATCATAAATAATTTTCTTTACTTTTTTCAACAGTGCTTCATGGGAGTGGACAGATCCTGAGATCTATTTTGGCATGATTTGCTTGTCACAATTCATTGATTGGATAAAAATTCTCTGGAAAATCAAGGGTAATGTAGTTTTCCCCCCAGGAATTCCACTGTTAAACAACTTATTTGTTAAGTAAATGAAATAATGCGGGCCGATAGCTTCAACAAAAGCGTATACATATGGGATAATGTACATCCAGCCAGCTGAAGGAGTATATTTTGCAATAACAACCATTTAGATGGACATTATCCTGCTTATTACATGGCTACTTGCCACATAAGTAAGTAAATGGACATATTGGGAGTGATATTGATATTATACTCAATGTTGATATGAGTTTAAATTTTTACCAGCTCAATAAATACAAAGCTTCCACGAAAGAAAAAAAAAGTTCCTAGAAGCTAAAAGCCAAGACAAACCAACAAGCATTAATAATGATTGGGACATGAAATACAGATTCAAGAAGAAAATGTTTTAAAATCTTACTTGTGTATTATCTTATAATCAATTACAGTGCACAAAAGTCCTCTAGTTTTTTTTTTTACATTAAATTTGATATTTTACATTAAAGTTGATAACTGGGCCGCAAAATACACCAGCTGTGTTTGGATGAAACAAGAGAGAGAGTGCGCTTCCACGGTGTGATACGAGAGCCGTTAAAATTAAATTTTAATTTAAAATTGTAAAATTTAAAATTAAAAAATACCCAGCCTTAAATACCCAGATGAGTGTCTTTGTACAGCGTTGATTTTGACGATGGTTATTATCGGACAATAAATGACCTCGGAATGTTGTGATAAAAGGAAGAGGTGTGTGTTGTCTGTTAAATTGTAACACTACCTTGTCTAGAGCCTCCCGATCGGCCAAGTCTTGAACTGCTAGCAGGTTAATGCTGGAGAGAGGGAGAGAAAAACAAGGCATGTGAGACCACTAGTATATCAACATAATTGAATATTTAAATCAAACAAATGGGCCAAAAGTAAAAGTGTGAGAATCTATGAGAAGGTCATGTTGTTATTGTTTTTTCATGCCATATGGACAGCACTTCCAGGACAAACTTCGGCCTTTATATTTTTACCTAAAGAAGTGTTTAATTTTTTCAATGTTATAATACTGTTCCAATTGCAACTTATGCAGTCAGCATAAGATGTATTTCTATATCAGCATATAGACATATTTTAAGGCCAAAACCCAGAAACAAGTTGCATTTTAGCACGTTTTATTCTACGGCATATCAGTAATACTGCCTTGTGATTTTTTGTAAAGCCTTTCTGAGAATTTGCCCAGGACAGTGTTATTTTAGTATTAATTATGCACTATTATAGCATTTATCAATATTTTGAATTATTTTTTATGTTTCCAATTTTAATTTTAGTATTTTATTTAGTCTTTTTTTCAGCGTTAATTTATTTTTATTTCTGTTTTAGTTTTGTTTAGTTTCTTTATTGTCCGCTAAACCATCATTCCCACTCCATTCACTTTAACTTTAAAATACATCAGTAATAACGCCTTCTATATCTACAACCCCATTTAGTTATACACAAATGTGGTCATGTGCACATTCAAGCATTTCATATAGTGAGCTTAAACATATCGCTCTTTTAAAGAAGATTTAGTTCACAAACACGGTCGTGACCTAAATGGTTTTCATTTACAAATAAATTCTAAAAATCTGCATTAGTAACTCAGCATCACGGCATCAGTGGCGCGCACTCAAGCTCCGGAGATCTTGCCTCATTTTAAGTCAGACTTGTGAATTCAGTGAATTGTTAACTGGAGACTCATTTTGAACAGATCTTGAATCAAGTGAGTAGTTGAATCGAGAACGGATGCAATCGGATCGGTGCAATTCATGAATTAATCGTTCAGTGCAATTTGAGAACCGATTAAATTAAAAGAATCAGCTCGTTCACTATTCGGACAGCTCTAACGCATCACTGAACGGGTGACGATTTCTTCAGTTCAAAACTAAGTAGATATAGTTGAGTAAAAAATACACTATTAAGCTTTGGATTGTAGTGAAGTAAAGGTTTCCCAAAATGAAAATAATCAAAGTACAGATACTTGAAAAATTTACTTAAGTACAGTAACAAAGACAAAATACTTCCTAACTTTCCACCACTGTAACAGGGCTCTCAAGTGTCACGCATTGAGCGTGACAGTCACTCATTTTGGTCTTTTGTTACGCTCTCCCGGCCACACATTGTATTTCTCAAGCTGAAAAACTATTTATAATATATTTAATATGCCGCAGTGCCCAAAACTCTGGCCACGCTGCTCTCACTGTGGAACAGGTGTGGTGCTGAATTCTGACCCCCGCCAAATTATTACCCCCCTAGTAATGGTAGGTTTAGGATTAGTTGTGGGGGAGGGGTTAGGATTAGCCAATCAGATACTGATTTCAACAAGGGGGGTCATAATTTGGCAGGGAGTCAAATTTCGGCAGGAACTTGACCGGCAGGAATCAAGCGCGTCTCCTCTGGTGTTGTTCGTCGAGCTACACAATAGCCAATCAGAAAATAGCACTATTGTATCTGGGTAAGATTTAACGCAACAACCAATGACAAAAATGTATCATTTTTGTTTAAAAAATGATTTAAAAAAATCGGCTGGGTGTCACTCTTGCCTGTCTTCAAAACTTGAGAGCCCTGCTGTAAACTACAACACTTTATCTCTGATAATACTCTCCTAAAATTGTCCTGGTCTAGAGTTACAAGTACAGTTGCAGTGACTGATCAAGAAATAGAAACAGAGAAAATAAAGCAATACAGCAGGAGAGAGTCTATCTTTATTTTCCAGTCAATGCTGGAGCTAATAACTCAGATCCTGTTTTGAGAACAAACAGTCAGACAGACAACACCCAGTTCCCTTATAGGTGAGCACACGGTGTGTGTGTGTGTGTGTGTGTGTGTGTGTGTGTGTGTGTGTTCATTCAGTTGATTATTTGGTATTTATGTGCGTTATAAAAACTCTATGATCTTTTCAAACCTTGACCAGTTATCAAAACTCGGATCAATAAACTTTAACATTGTAAACAAAGCAGCTGCTCACTCATAAAATAATAATAATAAAATCTCATAAACA
The DNA here is from genome assembly GCF_051911475.1 of Siphateles boraxobius. NCBI lineage: Eukaryota > Metazoa > Chordata > Actinopteri > Cypriniformes > Leuciscidae > Siphateles > Siphateles boraxobius. The sequence goes on from NW_027508975.1 coordinate 15,088,720, forward strand.
TTGATGCACATTAAGCAGTAATATTATTATATAACCAACCTAGACAACATTTTCAATGAGCATGAACCATCATGTGTACAAGGCATAAACGGCATTAACTTTTTTTTACGGTCTACACGACTCTGATTGAGGAGGGAGTGAATGCCTTCAGTATGAATTCAATAATTTTCAGATTTTATTTTTGATTTAGTAAAATTACTTGATTTTTGTTTGCACAACACAATTGTTTGTTTCATGTCATAACTTGTCTCTTGATAATATAGGACTGGTGTACCTTTTCAGCCAAATACAGCCATTTTATAAAACAAAAATCCATTTAGCATTTACATTTTTCCTCAGAATTGTTCATTTACAATAATTTGTTACATTGTTAATGATTTATGGATCATCATTTTATAATTTGGCAGCATTTATTAGTCCAGATTAATGTACATTTAAAAATAGTACAAATTTAACCTTTCAAGTTGTATAAATTCACATGAATGCATTATGAACAAAAGTATATCATATGTATATGGACATTAACCAAGATTAATGAATGTTGTAAAGGTACTGTTTATCTTTAGTTAGCTATTCATGTTAGTTACTGCATTAAATAATGTTAATGTAAATAACATCATTACAAAGTGCTACCATGGCAAAGTTCCTTTCACCTAAAATCATTTCGTTTTTTTTTTAAAACACCACATCAGATACATTGAAGAGCAGTGTTTTATTGTCAAAGACAATTGAGTTTGATGAAATTATGCTGCCAAACCTCTCATTCAATGTAATCACAATTACATCAGAATGTCAAACAGATTCATGAGATTTTAGCCAGATAATGGAGAACATGGTGTGTGTTGATTGGTGGATAACCAATAGTGTGTTTCCCTGCAGAGGTCAAACCCCAGTGGGCTACTGATTCATGTCACGTTACTCCTCTGCTTAACTTGGGCTGTATTACTGTATGATAATCTACAGTATATTCTCTTTTCATGCCAGTTGAGTCATACGTTCCCTCACATAATTCTTCCAGTAAGAATTTCCAGTTTCCTACTTGAACAAGTGCAATAGAGCGCCACTTGGCATTAGTGCACAATGTGATATGCACGTGTATGACATCATGTGGACACGGTGGCACACAAATCAAGTTACACAGTTAATGGTAAACTATTCCTCTTAAGCAAATAAAATGTATCAATGAGTTGCAGTTCTTATGATGATAAACATTTGTTTAACAAGCATTTGCAGAGATAGATCTGCGCAAAACTTTGTAAATGACCTTCTCTGTTGGTATAATTGGTCATCTGTAAAACAGAAGAATCTACAATCTATTCAATAAGAGTTGCATATATTTTTCTTAAATATTTCTGTCAAAAACTTAACTGTCTGTTAAACTACATGCAAAAACATCTTGTTCCAAAGTTATTGGATTACATTCTGACAGCATGCAGTGCCTGTTTGCTGACCAGCATCTTTGCCCGTCCAGTCAAAGTGACGTAATAAGGAGGAAATGGGAAGTTCGGAAAGCCTTGTTTCTCATTTCACAAATTCAAATGCAAAGAAGGTGTTTACATAGAAGGTACAGAAGCAAAACTCATCTCATTCGATTCAAAAGGTCTGGGAGCGGGTGGCACATGGTCATGTAAAACTACTCAGATTCTTATTTAAATTAAAATGAAAAGAATGTTCTATTGTAGAATGATGCAGTCACCGTTCTGAGCAGTGCTATTATTGCTAAAAAAGGTGACAAATTATTTTCGTTAATTGAAATTAAATATTTCTAAACTTAAAAAGGTAAACTTGAACAAAAATTAGAACTATTGCTTTTGGTGAATAAAATTTCATTTCTTAAAGTAGAAGTGCTAAAACAACCAAAATAAATTTAAATAAATGAAAAAACAAAAACTAAATTACAAATGACAAATGCTCATAACAAAATTACAAAAATGTAAAAAAAAAAATATATTTTTTATAAATATAATATATAAATAATACTAAAATGACACTGGTTCTGAGCTGGTCTTGTTCGGACAGTTTGTCATCCAAACCTTCCAACACATTCTTCTGTTTTCTTCAGTCTTTATTTACATATTTTGCCAAATTAGCATATTTTCACATGAGTAAACAACACTGTTACTTAAATTTTTGCATGTTATAGACCGGGACAAAGGTTACCCGTTGTTGTGCAGCATACAGAGGCCTGGTCCTAATAAAACAGTGCAATGCTATTTCAAGTGTACAGTATGTAAAGCTGTACAACATAAAACCTCAAACGAGAACTCAGAAGACTTTGGTAAACACAGAGATTATAAAAAATTGAGAGATCACTAGTCGTTTTTAACAGCGACCTATTTGTGTTGTATGATCTGTCAGATAAACCCACCAATCAGTTAGTAATTACTTAATTTTTTTACTCAGGCACTAAAGTGATTAGTCACATGGCATTTATGCATCAGGTGATTGACTCAGAAATCCTGTATGGGAAAGAAGGCAGATTCCAAATTTTCCAAGGGTTCCTATACCAGTCGAGCAACTGCCATTGAGAAAGAATGGTAATGTAATGTTAACTTAATGTAGCTTTCAGTTTCCCCAGGTACTATAGACCATTCTCAAGACTACAAGTATAACCGAAGCTGCAAATGAACTGCTCAGTGCTAATACAACAGTAGTGACAGTTCAATCAATAAGAGCGTGACTCAGACAAGGTTCAACTCTGTCAAAATGTAACTGAGTCTGCAGTTCCTAACGTGTTTGGCAGTTCATTACAGCACTAAAGGAAAAGCATGGAAAAAGTCCTATGAGACAGACAGAGAGAGAGAGAGACAGACAGACAGACAGACACACACACACACACACACACACACACACACACACACACACACACACACACACACACACACACACACACACACACACACACACACACACACACACACACACACACACTCTCTTTTATGATAATGCTGCTAAGCGGTTTTGTGTCAGCGGAAATGGAAAGGTTTCGAGAGAATTGAAAATGATGACTTTGATACAACCATGTGTGTGACCCTGATGTCAGTCTTGGAAATAAATCAACAGCAACTGCTTCTTTCACACAGTCTCTCAATTCTCGTCAAACTCTCCACAACCCAAACATGTTAACACCTTGTTTTTTGTTGAAAGGAAACCTTTCGAAACCCAATTTATTTTGCAATACAAATGAAAGCTCTTGCAAAACTGACTGTGACACTCAACATCCTATGTAGTGTGGAAGGGCCTGAATTTTGGTGCAGGATTGCACATCATTTTACTAATTCCCACAGGTTCCCCACTTATAATGCGGGAAATTCTCGCAAACATGTATTCACTATGTTGAATGAGAACATTAAAACACCCAGATTTTCAGATCAAATCAGTCATTTGAAAACTATGCGAGGCGTAATTTCACAAACCAGCTACAGCGTCTCTCTCACTTGCGATTGATTTAAAACCATAGTAGCCGCACAAAGTCACCTCTCAAACAGCTTGCACGTACCAAATTGAGTTATTTTTCACAGATTATTGCACTTAAACAATCACATACTCAAAAAATTGTCAAAATGCCCGCCTTGGCATAAAAACAGTTGTAATGCCTGAAGTGGTCATAAACAGTTGAAAAAGAAAACGCATGTGAACAGACAGGATATTGGATCCGAGCTCTTAAAGTGGCAGCAGCCTAATATACCTGCTGTTGTCTGTGCCAATAATGTTAATTAAACAACAAAAGAGAGAGAAAATCACTCACTGCTTTTGACTGAATAACTTTTGTAACTTTAGTTGTAAGGATTAACCAATATTTAATTTATTCATGTGTTATTTTACTAAAATTGATTACTTTATTTACATTTCTGTACCTGAATTAGGGTTGTCAAATGTACTGGTACTACAGGTACTAGTCGGTACAACAACAACAAAAAAACCCAGCATTTCGGCAGTACTGGTAGTACAGAGTACCGGGTATATTTGGTCCACGCTCATAGATGCTGCTTTCAAAAATAAAAAATAGTTACAACTACAGAATAATGTCAGAAAAAAAAAAGCATAACCTGAAAGAGAGGGGGAAGCAGAATTAAATCAAATGAGGAGCTTTTGCACAGGCAAGCACCACTCTTTTGCTCCAATACATATAGTTTCAGTTTGATTGTCCAGTCAAACCAAAATCACACATTCAAAACACGAGATTAGAGATCTGAAACTGTCTTTTTGTAGATAGGTCATCATAATGTAGTACAGCACCATGGAGACTAAACATGTGACGTGTGCCACACTCACAAATTGACAGATTAGTCATGAGTCGGATTGTTTGGTTTGGTGGGTGTACAGTGAGGTTACTACAGGCCATCTCTGTGTACACTTATGAATACACAAACTATAGTAACCTCTCATCAAGCAGTCTGATGGCTTCCTCCACCCTGTGTGTTTGAGACTAAATCTTCAGCAGTATTTCAAGCACTGTGGGTTTTAATGTGTCCTTTTAACCTGATAACAGATCAGTCTACCAGATAGTGTTTAATTTACAAAAACAACCCATACTGGAGACCATATAAGTATACCTAAAGGAGTTTGTTGTGCTACACAGCACACTGGTGGCTGACTCAGTTGTGATGACTGGAGACGGGTGGCATTGGGTGACCTGCAGTGACTCCTAGATAGAGATATTTGTCTGAGATGTTTACACATATCTTTAAGTATAAAGCTTTGGTGCCAGTTGGCTATAAACATGAACGATATTGCAAGTCATGCAGCTTGTTGAGAAGAGTAAGGCTATTAGTTTTCTACGCAATGTGACAAAATGGGCAAAAAATCTAATTTGTTTTCTATTTTAATATATTTTACGCAATTTATTTCTGTGGTGGCAAAGCTACATTTTTATCAGTCAATTCTTCAGTGAAACATAATCCTTTAGAAATCATTCTAAAATGTTGATTGCTGCTCAAGAAACATATCTTATTATTAAAGGTGGGGTAATCGATATTTCAAAAACACTGTTGGACATACACACCCATCTCTTCATTGCTCCGCCTCAAAAATAGGGGTGGGAATCTGTAGGCACCTCACGATGCACCGAATTTGAATGCTTCTCGCTGCAATGTTATTCATTTTGCTTTGAATTCAAATGCTTTCTAATTGGATCTCCCAGCGCTGTGTAATAACAGTGTTGCACAATTCAGATCGGCCCACGAGTAAACCTGTTCTGTGCTCAAACGGTCCACGGAGCGCAGCTCAAACGAATAGCACGGTTTTGTTTCTCTTTCGTTTCATTTGCCATTTGATGTTTCTCGTATGTAACAAAAGTTACAGCCATTATCAATAGGACAACATGGTGGTCACACCAGTGTAACCTCTTGTCACCCATTTGGTCGCAATCTGGAGCCCTACTTGCATAAAGTGTGGCTCTTATCCAGGTCCTTTTTCTCTTCAACTTCATAGAAGCCAAAGTTACGCTAGATTTTAACGCAGAGGGTGCCGGTCGGATTTCTCGCTCAACCATCATGCGTCTCACAGACTGCCCAGGCACCTTTTACGTTCCGTCAACATGACGTTATCAATTAACATTTAAAAAATCGATTTTTGACATTTGAGATCCGATTCAGAATCGTCCACGTCCGCATCACGATCCTTCCAATCCTAAACGCCCTGCTCAGAGTCGGTCTCGAACCTCACCGCCGTCTGTTTATCATAGCAAAAGCGCAACAAAATATTGCTTCACGTAAAATATAGCACAGATGATGAACAAATGACAAGGAAGCACAGAACGTACAGTACACAATAGTAATTAGAAACAAGAGTTAGTTGTTAGTTGACACAGAACAGCAGCTTCAGACAAATAATGACACAGTGTTACTCACGTGTGGAGCGGAATCAAAGCAACCTCCATGTCTGTTTTCAGGCCTTCCCGCTTAGCTATCTTCAGCGCTGGAAAGCGTTCTAATATTAACGACGGTCCTGAAGCTCGATCTTGCCCAGTCATAACCCTCAATTTTCCAGTGATTTCTTCTGAACTTTTCTCTTTTTTTATTGCGTCTCATCTCTATTTTCTGCAGTCTTTCTTCAAATCTCTCTCTTGCTCATTCTCTTTCCTCCACCGTCATCCACCCCCTAATGCTGAATGGCTACAAACGTTTGTTGTTGTTTGTTCGTCTGTCGATCAGACTAACCTCCAAACAGCGTTTTTCAAATATCAAGAATTCATGCAGACTAACCCGGAGGCGCCAGCGTGATCACTTTTTTGTTGATAACAACGGAAAGAACTTAAAATACTCCATCAATTTTGGTCATAAGAGTAAGACGACATTTGAAACTGTAAAGGGTCTACTTTTCTGTACACTTATAATAACAACAAAACTTTGTGCTTTTGTAAAATAAAGAAACATGTTTTTGAAGCGTTGATCAATGTAGCCAATCACAGACATTTATGTTGAGCGCGTGAACACAATGGCCAATCAGAGGTTTTTAAGAATCCAGTAGAGAAACAATAGAGGTCGACTGATTCATTTGTTTTGCCGATATATCGTTACCGATAGTTGATTGGTGGAACTATCGTTATCGGCAAAAATCCACACCAATAGTTTTTCCGGGTTGCGTTCGTTGCTGGAGGGCTGAGAAGTGTGCGGAGTCATTACACAGTACGAGAGCGCTGAGAAGAGACTGCTGGCATTATACAGAGCGAGAGCAGCCTCTAGGGGACAAATAAAACATGTGAAGCTGCGCACAGCACAGAGTTCCAATAATAACCAACTGCAGAACCGCAGAACCATTACGTCATAACAGTCTGAGGACCACAGCGCCAGCCCGACAGTCTGAGGGCGGAAGTGGGCGGGTAGCAGTCCGATGCCGGAAGTGCACGGAGTTCATGTTTAGACATGTGTTTAGACTAGACAGTAAAATGTTTTTAGACAGTAAAAGATAGACAGTAAAAGGTTTAATTATGGCGGAGCACACTGTAGAACAAGGAAAAGAGGAAGAGAAAGAGGTAAAAAGAAGTTATAAATTTGATATGGATCATGCAACATACTTAACATAATAACGTTACGCTTATACAAAACGGCTCTGTACCGAAATGTTTTTTTTGAAAGGAAGTATTTTGAAACGAAGTATTTTGTAAGTTAATATTTAACAATATCACAGTATCACTTTGTTGGGTTACATATTCATGGTTTGTGATTTAATTAGTTGTCGGCGTTGTATTTTACAGCATTTGTTAAATTTTCTGACCATGAGAATTGCATTAATTGTATTTGTGTCAAACAGAATCGCTCCAGGACCATGGAAGCTGATCAAGAACAAGGTTAGTTTTAATTAGGCTTTCAAAAAACATAAGCTACTTATATAGATTGTGTTTTTATATGTTTGTCACATGCTTTCCAGGAATAACTTAATGATAATTGCATTGTTTTAGAATGTTCCACAACAGTTGACTGGCTCTGTGGACTGTGGGATCTTCATGCTGATGGTGAGAAAAAGGGAAAGTAAAAAAAAAATTAAAAAAAAATAGATAAATCATAAAAATGAAAACATGATATGGTTGCCTAAACTTGACTGATTTCCTTTTTTGGGGGGAATTTCAGTATGCTCTGCACATGGTCTTTGAGGCACCCTTTGATTTTACAGCTGTAAGTCTTTGTTAAAAATATATATTTTAACTAGATGATATAATCTATTAAATTGATCTATTAACACTTTCTCCCCTTATGCAAGTCGGATTTTCCTCTTATTCGAAAATGGTGGTGCCTTATTCTCATGGAGAATTTTGCCATTGAAAGGTAACTCTCTCTCGCTTTCTCAAGTTTTTCTCTGTCTATAAATTTACTTAAAAATGTATTTGTCACAGGAAACATGCTGCCGTTGATGTGCATGAGCCACCTAAAGCACAAGAAGACTCTGAAATCGGCGACAAGGTATGTTTTTATTGTCTCAAACGGGCACATGAAAGAGCATAATTTCAAAACATTAATTTACATGCATCCTGATTAAACCACAATGTATTGTTGAGGACACTCAGGGACAACAGATGGAAATTAGCTAGCAGCCAAATGTGGTGCATCTCTTCTCTTGTGAGAATAATTATTTTAAATGAATTAATTATTTCATTCCTTTTTTGTACTCTTCTCTCATGAAGGAACCACAGATGGTCAAAGACCTCAGGACCGCAGTTGGATGGCTGCGGAACAACTGCCACTCCTTCAGAGGTTTTGTGCAAGAGCCGTCATATCTGGACCTAGAGAAGGAAGACCAGGAAAAGTCCCTTCTTAAACTTGATCGGGCAGAAGGAAAAGATGCTCTGGAACTGGCCAAAGAGCCTTTCATGTTTCGGTTCCAGTTTCAACAGGACATGGAAGTTTTTCTTTTCAAATGTCACGACGAAAGGCACCTCAGAATAAACTCCATGTGTATGGAGTTTTAATTTTTTATTTATTTTTCTCTTGAGAATTATTGTTGTCAAATTTGTGCCTGTATAACTTTTATAAGATTTATTTTCTTTGGTTTAATTTTGTTTTATATAACTTATTTATATAGTTTAATTTTGTAATTTTATTTAATTAGAAAACAGCTAGTGTGTGATTTATTTTTATATTTCAGAGGAAAAAAATCATTTTATTTAAATTAATATTTTTTGTGTTTTCAGTCCATCATATTATTGTGTATGGTGGTCTTTGTTGGTTGAGTATTTAAAAGTATTTTCAATTGAATAAAATGTTCAAACTCTCAAGCTTTGTTTTCATTGTATTATTTATTTTTCATTTTATGCTTTGTTTAATGTATAATATTGTTAATCAATCTTAAATATACATTTTCAATTAAATCGTTTAAAACAAAGTTTTTATAATAACGTTGTTTTAAACTTTAAAACTTTCCAAAACACGGAAGTAGCGTAATGCCTTGCCGCGCCCACTTCCGCCCTCAGACTGTCGGGCTGGCGCTGTCGTCCTCAGACTGTTATGACGTAATGGTTCTGCGGTTCTGCAGCTAGACCTATCTCCAGAGTTCACACATCATACAGAGTGCACTGACACTTCAGATGCGCATTTAAAACACAGATAGCGAAACGGTATGAACACAGAACACTAAAGTACATATTGCCATGCCATTATAAAGTAAATAATTTGTTGACTAGATGCCCCATTAGCAGAGAAAGACCAGAAGTATGTTTGCCATCGAGTCTGAGAGAACCAACATTAGTAATGGCTATACCTCAAGATGTTAAAACAATGTGACAAAAACACACAAACCTGACCCAAATGTTTTATGTCGCAATTGTTACTATCTATTTGCATTAGATTATATCCAGCTAGTTACTTTTATGCATTCATTAGCCAGCCAAGTTTAATATTTAAAGCTAGTGACGTGATTGCTTTCTCAACATTGATATGTTTATGTAGCCGACAGAAACAAACAAATCAGAAACTACTTTTTAATCACTACAATACATATTGTTATTTTGATTAGATAACCATCAAGTGTTCTAAAATAGAAGCAAATAAAGTGAGAGACTATACATGTAATATAGGTCTACATTTATGTAATTTTAATGCTCTGGCCTTTTGAAGATATTTAAAAATGGCCATCTTTAAGCATATGACTAATATGAAATGGTAACAAGATTACAATTTTAGCATTAACTAAGGTTAATAAATGTTGTAGAACTATTACTCATTGTTAGTTTGTTAATTTCAACATTTAATAATACATTTTAAATTGAGTTTTAATTTTTATTTGATCTGTTATTACCTTACATAATGTACTATGAACTAACATGAATGATCAAGGTACAATTGTATTGCTCATTATTACATTTAGTAAAAACGTATATTGCATAAAGTTCATGAAAGCTAGCTAATACATCCTTGTTAACAAATGGGACTTGCAAAGTGTTACCTATGAGATTTACATAGGCTATGTTTCTAGGTTATAGCTAAAGAAACACACATTTGACCTGTAATATTTTAATGTTAAAATTATTTTCGGTATCGGTAAAATCCACTATCAGTCTACCTCTATTCAACAGCTCTCAAAATGCTAGAGGGAAATGCTGGTGTCGTCTCATTTTTTAAATTTCAGTACCGACTTGGTACCAAAGTCAATACTTTTGATAACACTAGTTCAGACAGTCTCCTTTCTGTTTTTTCCCCGACACATTCATAAACATTACTTTTGCCGGTGCGCTGCGGCAAGATTAACGTGTGCGCTTGAGCACTCAATTTATATTAATAAACATGTGATTAGTTGACTATTGGCTTAAATAAATGAGTACTAGTCGACTAGAAAAATCTTTAGTCGGGGGCAGCCCTAGACATTATAATTGTCACCTTTTTAATCAATTTAATGCATCCTTGTTGAATAAAAGTATTAATTTATTCCCAAAAAAAACACCCAAAAAAATCTTACTGACCCAAAACTTTCCATGCTGATGTAGCAGCAAACTATTGTGTAGAATATCTGACCATTTTTTCTAATATTTTGATAAATGGCAATGACAAGAAAATTAATGACATCCCTATGACCTTCACTGTTCAAAACGCCTTCCCCAAATCCAATCAGACAGTAAAGTGAATTTTCATGGTTACCAGAGAGGTTGTATAGATTCTCAAGTTTCTCAAGGGATTTCAAAATATGGAGTTTGTAAGTTTGCTCCAGCAAAACCTAAGTCAATCAACAGTGATAAACCAATCTTGAGAGATTCTTGTTGCAGTTTTGCAAGCTGACGCGTTTTTAAAAGCCACAATATGCTGGTGCATCAAAAAAAAATTATAACACAGCAATACTAGTTAAGTATCTATATATGACCTTGTGTGGTAGAATCAGGTTCTGTAGAACAGTGTTTCCCAACGTTTTTTGCCCTATGTGTAAGGCTCAAATACCTCTTCATCACACAGTTATTTTAGTATTATTTAACTATTTTATTTATTAATAGTTTTAATGAGGTTTTATTCTTATATTTTCTTTATTTTTATTTGTTGTTTTTTCATTATTGTACTTCTGTCATTTAATTACCGAAAACATTTTAAAGGGGTTATGACATAAATCAAATCCTTGTTAAAAACCTTGATCTTTTGACATGTATATAAGAGGTATTTGTACCATTACAACATCCTGCAAGTTTCATAGCTTAAAACGTCCTTCTTGTTATAAACAAAGCGTTTATTTAACCAAGCTCCAAAAACAGCTCATTAGGATATTGTGTGATTTGTCACGTCACACATGCAGGCAAATACATTTGCATATGCCTGCCTCCAGTGCACGACAATAGTTTTATATCATTGCACCATAGCCCACTGGAGTTCAGTCACCTAATGGCTGACACTTGTCTACAGATGCGAGCGTCGAGTCTCATCAAAAGCAAATAGAACCCATTACAATTACTGACAGGGTCTACACTGGATTGATACAGTATACAGATGCCTGTTAAATTTCTGATGCACTCCATGTGCTTGAGTCTACCGACAGGAAGACAAACGGAAGAGAAAAATGAAGCGTAAAATGAAACGTTCACTGTTTAAACAGCTTATTTGCTCATTTCTGTAGAGACTTAAGAAGGATACCAGCGTCAGGAGTAAGTGGATGGTTTATTTTTAATGGCATCCTGGTTCGGGATGGAGGATTGTGTTTTTTCTGAGAATTTTTCCTGCAAATTGTTTTGTAAAGGCACAGTGTAATGGAGAGTTCGCAAAGTACTTTTGTTGACAGATGAAGCAGTCAGCTGTATTGGATCTGATAGCAGCTGTCGCAAACTGTCAGTAAACAGTTTCAAAATACTTTGTCTGTAAATTATGCTTTTATAGGGCTAATGTTTTTTAAACTCAAGTAGAATTAGTGAGTGGGCGTTGATACTGTTTCCTATGCAATGACATAAACCAATCATAACAGTGGCCATTTACTGACTTAAAGCTTAAAGGAGACATCGTGTAAAAGCCCCCTCAGACAGACCTTTTCAACAAATATATTTGTATTTTTGTGCAAAAAACTATCAACATTATAAGTGAACCTCAAGGAACTTACTAAAATAGAAAAATCCATGTCATGACCACTTTAATAGTTTTAGTTAATGATATCAACACTGCAAAAAAATAACTGATAGTTGTTTATGTAGTCAAGTAGCACATACGTTTTGCTACCATTACGATCTACAATTTAGTCACATTTAGATTTTTTTTGTTTAAAAAGAAAATAAACAAACATTAACAATCAGAACTAATTATTTAAATTTATTAATGAAACAAAGCAAAATCTAAATCTTTCCAAATGCATTTTGAACATATTACATGGGCCTCTTGGTTGAGAATCACTGCTTTATAGGGACGGTAGCATTCTGCATTGCTGTAACAGTCACAGTGAACAGCTTTCAGCACTGATGTAATTCATAACACTAACACTATACTCTCCCTGCTGATACTACTACTATTTCAAACCCCTTCAACACACACACACACACACAAGATTATATAACAACCCTCCCCGAGTCATGACAAGAATGAGGGCATGTACCTTAGCAACACCCTGAGAATTAGCCTATAGTATGTGTGTGTGTGCACATGCCATGAACCATAACACAACCAACAGTACAAACATTTATCTTCAAGAACTGATAAAACATAATAAAACATGGGCAGTGCTAAATTTTAACGTGCAGTCAGATTATAATGAACTAAAGACCTCCGTGCCTAGCACTGCATGTGATCCAGCACTGCAACACAAGCCAGCTGGACTGCCTATATCCACTACAGTACAGCAATAACCTGCAGCACTGTTTCTTCTTCCCTTGCAAAAAACAAAGTATGTGATTTGAGAATAAATAAATCATCAGAGGTCGTAACGCTTCACAATTTAGTTTTCAGACCATACAGTGCAAATGCAAAAAAGAAAAAAGAAACCAAAAGTTAGTTTTTCTCTCTTTTTTTCCTCATTACTTCTTCAATGGATAAATGGCATTTTCTGTTCTTTTTTTAATTGTGACTTCAGAAATTATCATTTGAATAAATTAAATCTAACCAAATTTCTATTATTCCTATATATATATTGATTTTAATAACTTTAACTTACTCGGTGTACTCAATATCCAATGACTAGGATTGGAGGCACAAAAAAATTGATCGGGACATTCCTAGTTAAATGTTTTTCACTATTCAGGGTGTAAAGGTCCAAATGTCCATATACCTTTACAAAGAAGTACTGTGATGCTACCAGGGTGCAGTGATGGTATCAGATAATAATACCATGGTCCTTTAATATGTAACTGTACTGAGTGATTAGCATACTCATGTACCATGTTGTTTGCATGGTACTCAATGGTCCATCAAAAAAAAAAAAAAACAGACTATGTCCAGTCCACAACACATTGTGCATGTCTGAAAACATGGTCATATGAATGTACTCCAAATTCAAATTATTTGGATGGTACACATCCAAAAACATGGTATTACCCTGGCACATGCCCATAAGGTATTGCCATGGTAGTGTCAAAATATGATTATATGATGGTACAAAAATATGTTATCATGACTCTTAAAGGTACTAAAAAGAATACTAAAGTAGGCTACTTTAGGCTAATACTTTAGGCTATTGTCTAAAAAGGCATTCGTGTTGCAATTTAATAGTTTACTCACTCATTTTCTAGTAGGGTCATACAGACGACCTCTTTGACCCCAGGGTTGTTGGCCTTCTCACTTGAGCAGCGCTGCAGGTTCCAGGTGGCCACTCGCACCACGGGCTTTCCATCACGCGTGCCCGCTGGACGCTCCACGCAGGGCCGGACAGATGTGACGAGCGGCGGTCCTCCGAGCGGAACGTCCATCTCATCGCTGCGAACACTGAAGGACGTGGGGCTCGGGTGCGTGAACCCTCCGTTCGTGTTCGTGGAAGGAGTCCTGGAGCGCTCCACGAACACCTGGAAACGGATCCTGTCCAGCAAGGATGAATTTATGTTGGCCACTTTGACCAGGTCTTCGATGCTTCTAAACGGGCCGTGCACGGAACGGAACTCTACGACGTTCTTGGCGATTTTCTCGGTGATGCCGCGGACGCTCATGAGCTGCGGCGGCGTGGCCGTGTTTATGTTCACGCCGGTGCACGGCAGGTGCTCGTGCTCTTTGCGCAGAGATGAAGGAGAGTGATTAGACGAGCTGTTCTTGCTCGACACGCAGATCTCTAGTTTAATCGCCTCTAGTTTAGTTGCACCGACTCCACTGACTAACGCCAGGTCTTCTACTTTCTTGAATCCGCCGATGCATTCCCGGTACTCCACGATGTTCTGAGCCACCCCGCGGTTCACGCCCGGCAGAGTCATGAGCTCCTCCTCGGTCGCGGTGTTGATGTTCAGGCGCTCCTGATTCACTAGTATGTGGCTGAAGTTGCATGCCGCGCTGAACTTGCGTTTGCCCTGACAGAAATCCGTGGGGTCCTTGGGAATGGACCGGTGGCATCCGAGATTCCCACCCATGTGTCTTGGTGATTCAGTTCGGTAACTGAGAATGAAACCCGTCCAGATCCGGGGGGCACATAGACTTATTTTGATATTTGAACTTGATATTTAAAGCTATAAATTCTTTAACGACTTCTCCTTAAACACACACGAACATATATCACTGTAATCTCTCTTATCTGTGTCAGTACTTGCAGAATTCCCCGTGTTTTCTCAGTCTCAGAGCAGAACGAACAGCGTCCATGTCAACGCGCATCCAGGCAGACTGAACTGAAGTGAACCCTAGCGAGGTTTCTATGTCGTGCTGTCCGATTCGCGGACGAATTGTTCTTTTGAACCTGAACCGACTCTTTTTAATGATTCAATCGAATCAATTTAAGAAGGATTCAAGAATCACAGAACTCTAAATGCCTGTCAAGTGGACACTGTAAGCCTATTACTATAACGTGTTAATAATCGTTCTAATTCTAAGAAAATAGGGAAGAGAACACGACAGCTATAACTACACAGCTAGATGAACGATTTCGTTGGAATCACTTTCAGAACGATTTTTCCAGCTTTTGAACGATAAAAACATTGACAATCAGCCAATCAGAACCATGACAAACCTGCAGCGCACGCTTTTAATTACTAGAATGTTATCTTTATAGTTATCAAACTAGATAACATGGTGTGAACTTTCTGTGAGAAAACTAAATTAACGTGATCAACATAACATCAGAAAAGGATGATAATACTTGATACACACACACACACACACACACACACACACACACACACACACACACACGCAGAGTCATATAATCAAACTGGAACATTTAGACTTGCACACACAATTAGAATTTATGCAACTTTTAAAAAAAAAGTGATCGCTTTCGAGCGATGACTCAACGGACCAGCTTGTTCGACTCTCTAAAGTGAATCGCACTTCCCAAAGCTATTTCAAAGCACTCATCAAACCTGACGGGGGCGTTTCCTCCTGTCTTTATTATTGGGCATTGTCTGTGACTCTCCCAATATGACACTTGATAGAGACACGGAGCTATTGTGATTATTTGATCCCTCGTGAACATTTTGTTCAGATTTATTGTACAAGCAGTAATAGGATTGTAAAATTAAGTACAACAAATCTGAGCTTAAATATCTATTCTAGAAGGTTGTTTCGATTATGTTTTGAATATTTTCTAAAAACTAAATGAAATAACTTGTTTGTATGACACATGTCAGGAGAAATGATGACACTATTTATATAGGCCTATCTTTAAATCCTTGTGGCAAAGTAACTTTCACAATGTGCTTTGAGCTGTTGTCAATTCAATTAATGCCACAATTAGCATCTGATCTGAATGCCAGTCAGATGATTAATCTTTGTTGTGATTGCAGCAAACAGAAGATAAAATCTGCCTCAAGTAGCCTAAAGATTTAAAATAGTTTATTTTCAGGGATGCATATCTGTTTAATAACAAATAAAAGATTAAAGTAAAAATATACAGTCCAAAATTATCACACAATAATAAACATAACATTTATGACTACCATTCTTTGTGCTATCAAAGAATAGATATGCATTTTAAATATTACTTAGCATTCTGGAGCACAAATTGCCTATTGTGTTTAAATGTGCCTTGCTAAACTATTTCTGGAACAAGGTGTGCATGGGGTTAGACAGACATTGGTGATCATGTGTTGAGCTCACATTTCTGGCATTCATATGTTATAGTTTAGGTAATGTGTGATCCAGCTCCAATTCCTCACTTCTAGTACTGAGATGTGTGTTATCAAGACAATGCCTTTTAGTACCAACCTAGAGCCATATTATTTATTGAACAAAAGCAAACCCCTTCACTCCCATGCAATTTTCTTTAATCTGATTATCAACAAAGAATTTTCTTTTAACCACCATTATCCACATACCCCAATACACAGCACAAATTATGAACTCGCAGTAGGTGTGTTACTGGCCACTATTTTAATCAACCTAGGTCAAATACAAAACACATTTCAGGACGTATATGGGACACAGCTAAAAATGTCTTCATTTCGATGTTTTCGACCATCAATATACACTGAAATATATTTATGTTGTGCAATGTTGTCATTGTCAACATGAACTCAGTTTCTTCAGCAATCCAAAAAATCGGATGCCTTTAACGCTGTTTATGCATGACAACGTCCTCCGTATATTTACGTCAGAATAACATTCACACTTTTTCAGAGTGGAATAGATGCAATTCGTGTTTACATGCCTGTTTATTGTGATTTAATCACCATACCCCCCATATTTAACTACGATTTTGGTTACTACAATTATAAGCTTAATCACATCAATTTGATCGAAGTATTGTGTTTACGTGAGGTAAAGTTTAATCGCTATATTGCCTAAATCTCATTATCTCAATAGTCATTGATTGTGTCCCTGAATGAATCAATGTTTTTCACCGAATCGGTTTAGTGAAAGATTCATTACTTTTTCAACCTTAAAGACACTTGTGTCATTTGCCGCCATCTACTGGCATAACCAGCATACTGGCAAAATCCCCAGTACACAAGACTGTAGTTATGTCCAGGTCCCAAATGACGGAGTATAAACTATGCACTTACTTTGTACCAAATAGTCTACATTCTAGTGTATGAATGTTATAATATTTTTGTCATTCACCATTGGAGTCTGATAGTCCCTCCCCTTACATGAAGTCAAAGCTGCTTTAAGCCAAACAAAGGAGGAAAAAAAGGAAGGAAAAAAAAAGAAGAATGTGATGCAGCGGTACACAGGCGAGCAGACCAGAGGCCATTTTTTGATTGGATGTAAATGGAGGGGAGGCTGCTTTTAAGCTGCTTTTGTGAGGAAATAGGTAATCACTTATTGAATCAACCAATAGGATTCAGTTTATTCATTAATTCATATGATATCCACAAACAATTACGCTGCGTTCGAAATCACATACTATATAGCAGGTACTAGCCTACATTTATTTTTAATCTTACTTCGTGACTGTTAAAAGAGTGTTATACTAATTTATACTAATATATAGTATTAATGTGTGCAGTATGAATGAAATTCGAACGTATTAATTCTCCTATGTTGTCACATGTGTATATATATATATATATATATATATATATATATATGTATGTATGTATGTACAATGTAATATATAATTTTACTAATTTTATTGGAAATATCATGATAATATTAATCTATGGGCATTCATCTATTGGCATAAGATAAATTAATCCAAAGGTATGTTCTATATAAAGTAATGAAATTGAAATTCAGACATACTACATCCACAATGTTGTTATTGTCATGTGACCTTCGGTATAAATCGTGTCATTTCACTGCCATTCACAATTCGTGAGAGTACATGAGTGTCCATCTGACGCTTCAGAATCTTGGCGGAAGTAGTAGATCATCCAGGTACTTTTCACCTGCTGTTTGTCAAATACTATGTATTTGGACATACTACTCTGTTGGCAAACTGTTTTTTGCATTCTATAAACTAGGGAAATATGCGATTTCGGATGCAGCGTACAATCCACTGCATGGCTCTATGTCTGCAAGCAAATATTTACCAATTAAATCCTTGTATAGACTTCCAAGTGTACTTGAGGATCTTAGTTTGTGTGAGTTGAGTTCAGGGGGTTCAGAAACAAGTGAAATGAATGTAACTAGGTGATGTAATTATATTTCTGGGTAACGGACTGTATCCATGGTGAGAGACTACAGGTGGTGCAACCTAATTTATGACATAACTGATCCTTGTGGATTCAGAGTGTTTCATATTATACAGCATGGAGATAATATGCAAATAAAGACTTCATGCTACAGTAACTGTTAGTAGCAACACAAAGACAAAGTTTGTGGTGTCTGTAGAAAGTAAGTAGATCTGATTCAATGGCTGATGAGTCTGCAGATTTCTCGGCCAGCCAGTCATGTTGCACCGAGCCCGATGAGAATGAGGTCACCATTAAGCAGGACATTAGGATTGGCCAAACCACAGCGGCAGGCAGAAGCCATTGTCTGTCCTGCTCAATGAGATGTCATGGTAAGGGCTTGTATTTGGCAGGAGGTGTCCAGCCTTGGCATGAAATAAAGAGCGTAGTGTTGGTTACATAAGAGCGATCAGCCAGAGGGCTTTAGAGCGCTGAGGGAACACATTAACAACCTCTCACATAGTACAGCCTAACACAGCTGCCAACATGGACACAAGCTTAATCAGACATAAAGGTGAACTTTATAGAGTAGGCCTATGTTACCACATACTCTGTGTGCAAGAGGCAAACATGGGGCCAGTAAATGATATTGCTTCCATCCATGTAGCTGTTAAAATGTAATTTACTGTGGGTCATTCTCAGGACACGGTGACATTCGTCTCCCTGACCTATCCACTTTGCATTCAAGATGTCCATTTTATCAGTTTATGCATTCCAGATTCAAAGCAGTTAGTGGCACTGTTGGCACTGTTAGTGGCATTTATTATTTAAGCTACAGGAACACAATTATTCAATTGATCTGATCATTGGATTTTCTACTTAACCCTTTGGTGCTGTTCAGTCAAATTTTACGTTTTGTTATTTTGTTGTTGAATTTTTTACTTCATCAGAATGGTACAAAACTTTATAATGGTTTTGGGACTTGATGTGTGAGAAAAAAAAATCATGGAGATGATTCAAAAAGGTTAAATGGTCCTGAAAAAAAAAGCCACACTTGTATTGTACACGGTCAAAAATGAACGCATTGGAAATGAATGGGAGATGAATTTCATCTTTGGAAACATTTTGTACCAGGCACAAACAAATTCTTATTGAAAGCAAATTTATATCAACCTCAAATTTGGAACACAGCTTGTTTAGATTTATGGCTTTGATTTTCTCACAGTTTTAAAGTAAAACGTGTTTTGAAAAAATATATATTTCATATAAAAAATTTAAATTGTATTTTTTTTTGTATTTATTAGAAAATGGATTTCTCTTTCAACCTCTAAACATGGAATATTACAGGGTTGGCACAAATTTATTTTTTAAATATGTGTAATTTATTTCAAGGCAAACTGAGTGATTCTGCAAGAGTTTATCCAGGTATTCAATATAAGAAGTTTAAATCTAAATTTGAAATAAAGAAATATTACTATTATATGCGCAAATATTACCTTGACTGGACCCAGTACTACACCAGGATTAAACATATTTTGATGGAACCACTGTGTTCTTTTTTGCAAGGTTGGTCTTTTGAAAGGGTCCTTTTTTCTGTCTTTCCCTTTGTGAAATCTTTCTAGTCCATATTCATGGGTTTGAACAGGTTGCAGTGACTAAATAGATTATCTGATTAATAGATAATTATTAATTACTCTCTGTGATTTTTGTCATTTAAGTGTGCAAATTTTGGAGTGAAAACCTGCAACATCTCATATCAGTTTGAGTTAGTCATACCGTAGCACAGATTATATTTACTGGCACATTGATTTTACTAGGAAATCTTTACCACATGTCTTCAGAAAGCACCTCTATGCATTATTTCAGCCTAAACAGACTGCTGAGAAGTGTTCAGTCACTGTCCACACTGCCCTCTCCAGTTACCCTATGATGTAAAAAATTAGAGTCGGCGCTGATTGGCTGAAACATCATCTATCTTGATGATCCGGGATAATGGTGGGCCAATCACAGAAAGTCACATCACCTGATGAGCGAATCCTCCCACCGATTATTGCAAGACTCCATTAGTTCAAAGTTCTCCATTTGTTTGAGAGTTACACTTAGAATGGGGACAGAGGTTATACGTGATAGGAACGATCAAACGCACTCAAATGTCATGTACTGTATTGGAGGAGCTTCTCCAGTAGCACCTCAATGCAGTACATTAGATCCACGGGGAGGAGTCGGATCAAGATCCAAGGGGTGGAGATGGGTAGGATTAGGGTTGGGTTTAGGGATCAGGGGGCGGAGTTGGCTAGGTTTAAGTGCATGTTAGGTGGGAGGAGTTGGATCTGGATCCGACTCCTCCCCGTGGATTTCATGTTCCGCAGTGAGAACCATCTCAGCTTCTTGAAGAGCACAGAGACCTCAAGACTGTGTTGTCAAGCCTGATGATTTCTGGGTGAAAGTACTAGTCCTGGGAATGTGGATTATCCCATTTATACCATGGTCATTTGCCAGCATTGACAACTGAAAGCCGTTATTGATCTTTGCGGCACAATATTTGACCGAAGGGGGGAAAAGCTGTGTTTAATTACTTCAAAACCAGCGATGTTACCCTCTTGCTAAATGTAGCGATTGAGTAGCGAACCTATTTTATTAGTAAAAGTTGCGAGGTAGCATTGATAAGTTTCTGTCCTCCTGAATGTTTGTGTGAACAGCACCATCTCCATTGTGTGCGATTGACGTGTATGTGTGTGTGTGTGTGTGTGTGTGCGCGCGCTTCAATGAAAATGGTTTTATTGCACATCTTCCATCAAAATCAAGTATTCTGACAGACCATGGTATGAGTTAAACACATGCTGATTACCACAGGACTCCTCAGTTTATAAAAACAAACAACAGTGAACAGGAAAGCACATATAGGATGTCTAATTTTAAAAACATGAATGTATTCGTCGGTCCAAAACTGATCCTGTTTGAGCCCTAAATCATCTTTAAGGAGTGGACTATTTTTCTATGAACTTCGTTATACACCAACAACATAACTTTGATGGCAGTCAGTTTAATGTAAAAAGTTAATATTGCATACATTTTGAAAGTTACTCTAAATGAGTTTAAAGATTTCATATAGGCCTATAACTTTGCCCATAAGTAAAGCATCACAGGTCAAATAGCGCAGTGATTCTCAACTTTTTTGAATCCAAGGCCCTCCATTGTTGAAATTTTTTTCGAAGGCCTCGAGTCTAAGCTGATATGTACTTTTGGTACTTCTGTTGTCATAAAAATATTGACAATGTCAATATTATGTCAACGTTGTACATCTTTGTTTCTTTTTTGCATGTTAGTTAAGTTTAAATTATTTTAAGATTCATTCCCCTTTTTTTAAATAGTTAAAATAAACTGAAATAAAATATAACAAAACCCTTCAACTTATTTCAGTTATGGGCCAAGGCAAAATTAATCAATTTCATTTAGTTTAACTTGGTGTACTAATAAAAACTAAAGAGAAAAAAACTATAGACATAAAAAAAACAATAAAAAAAACTTTCAAATAAAAGTGGAAAATATAAAAAGACAGTAATTTAAAATATTAATATTAAACTGCTAGTTCTATTATAATAAATACTACTGCCTTAAAGACAGCAGTGAAATGTCAAGTAAGTAAATTTCTTTTAAATCTGCTTTTTCTAGGTTACTGGTTTCTGAAAACAAAAAACAAAACCACTTTTTAAAAATAATTTGTAGTCCACAGATTGGTTTAAGATATTTCTCCACAAGTATAATGCTTAACAATAATATATATATATATATATATATATGTGTGTGTGTGTGTGTGTGTGTAAGGTCATGAATGTACAAATGAACAATTCAGTCATAAGACAGCAATAGGAGTCTGACACTAAGGCAGACCTACAGTTCATGCAGCCTTTGCTGCCCCCTTCCTGTCAAACCTGTTTCTTAACAAGCCACTTTATGTTCAATGTTTATTATATAATCTTAAGCAGCATCTTTGGCACATTGTCAAATAGGCCTATCATACCACAATTTATTGGACTTACAAATTACAATAGACGTCAATGGCCCAGTCATTGTATTTTTGCCGCATAGATGTATGCTGTTTTATAACGGTTAAGACCGTGTCCTAACTACACGCGATAATAGGTATCTTTTCCATAATCAGAGTTCCCTTTCGAGAGGTCTCTCGTATTGCGTAAGCTAGCTTACGCTGAGGGAAAACCCCTTTTCTCGAGAATATTGAAGCCAAAACTTTAAAACGCAGTGTAGCTGCACAGCAGACACAGATGAGCGCGAGTGCGGTCATTGGCTGTGCTGCGGCAACTACTCGAACCTATGGCGAGGCAGCTCAGACGCTTGAAACCAATCAGGGCATTTCGCGCCCTGACACGTCAGAGTCCACCAAAATGGGCATGGTCCGCGTCCATAAAGGGACCAGGCCTCGCCTAGGGAGCCCAGATTTATCTCCTTTCGAACCTCCACTTCACTGACCTCCGGATACAAGCCTTCGTGCCGTTGAAAAGCTTCCAGCGGGACGAGCTGCTGCATCGCAGTTCTGAGAATGTCGGCTCCCTTCGCCGCCTTCAGCCCGCCGTTTCTGCTGTGCCATCCAGCGCGCTATATACTTTTAATGCAGTAGTGTGTTCGCCGTTGCGACACACTTTTTCTAAAAGACAATTTCCGAGGCATTGTTTCAAATGCCTCTTTCTAAAATGCGCCTCGTCAGAGGCCCTCTCTTCGGCGGAGACCGTCACATCCTCTGCGCTTCCTGTCTGGGCCGGGATCACACGGAAGCTGCACTCACTAAGGGCGGCTGCCCTGAGTGTGACGACATGGATCTCCCCACAATGCGGGCTCGACTGGCTATTTTCACCGACGACGACCCTGCGCTTCCCGCTCCCTCTCTCCCTTTGATCGAGCCACGCTAAGAAGCGACGCTCACAAGGGATGCCAGAGCGGACGGACACAAGCGAACGTACGCCGGGCATAGCGGCGCGAACATTAAACAGCTGGGCGGCCGGGTTCCCATTACACAGCGGCCGCACCAAGGGCTCGTCGTGACAAAGCAGAGATTATTGCGTTGGATAGTAGACGCTAGCATGCTGGCTTATGAGTTTAAGGGCCTGCATTGCCTCTTAGGGGCCAGAGCTCATTCCTTAAGAGGCATGGCCTCGTCATGGGCTTGGTCAAGTGGAACACCCATCGAAGATATTTGTGTGGCGGCCGGCTGGGCCTCGCCGTCCACATTTATCAGATTTTATAATCTGGAAGTTCCCGCTTTGCAAGCGAGAGGTCTTTCAGTGTAAGTGCAAGTACAAACCCCCTTAGGCCATAGGGCCCGATACATATCTGGTCCTGGCTAAACTCGGACTACGGTCCTTATATATGTTTATATACATACATTATAAGGATTTGGCCCTGTTAGGCCCATTTCCTCGCTTTCCTATACGGGATTCATAACTTTACTCATCTATGGCCCTCAGGCATCTTGCTTCGGGCTACAGTATGGAGCGAAGTTAAGCATGCACGGCGTTTTGAAATAGGTTCCCATAGCGTAAGCTAGCTTATGCAATACGAGAGACCTCTCGAAAGGGAACTTCTTTGGTTACTGACGTAACCTCAGTTTCCTGAGATGAGGGAACGAAGTATTGAGTAACCCGCCGTGCTACTGTGCTGTGTATGGGTATCGCTTCTTATCAGTCATATCAGTCGATTATACCTGGGCTCCCTAAGCGAGGCCTGGTACCTTTATGAACGCGGACCATGCCCATTTTGGCAGGCTCTGACGTGTCAGGGCGCAAAAAGCCCTGATTGGTTCGAGTGTCTGAGCTGCCTCGCCATAGGTCTGAGCAGTTGCCGCAGCACAGCCAATGACCGCACTCGTGCTCATCTGTGTCTGCTGTGCTGCTACACTGCGTTTTAAAGTTTTGGCTTCAGTATTCTCGAGAAAAATGGTTTTCCAATATGCGTAAGCTAGCTTACGCAATACTTTGTTCCCTCATCTCAGGGAACTGAGGTTATGTCAGTAACCAAAGTAGTTTTTGTCTATTCTATTTTAGAAACGGTTTATTTTTTTCTGCGACGGCTGGAACAACAAACACAAAGTGTGGCAATGATAATCTCAGGTATGTTTATGTGCTTTATTTAATGTTAAAAGCATGACTTTGAATATCATTTAGGCCCAGTGCCCTCAGCTTGTAGCTGTAAAAGCAATTGATAATTCACCTCAGATCTTGAAATTAAACAAATGGAAACAAGAACTATCAAACTGTGAACAAACAAAGTGTATTCTTTGACAAAGATTGTATTAGTAACTCAGTAGCCTATGTATTTCTAACAATGTTTAAATGGTGTAATATTTGTGAATTTGATTATGTAGCCTACTTATCCATTTTCTTGCGAGTGCCGTCAAGATTACTCTCTGGTGCTGTGCACTTGCCCCGAGACACCGCCCACACCCTGTTCTGATTGGCTGTGGGTTTTGATTGATTTTGATGCATCTCGCAGTCGCATCGTGTCTAGTGTGGACAGACAAATTATTTGTTGCTGGAATCTTATCGCATCGCATCTGGTTAGGACACGGTGTAATGGATCTTGTCGCTTACAAATTCCACTAAGAATGTCAAAACAAAACAACTCGTACTATTCAAATGGCATCATCACAAGTTTATTATGTGACTTTGTACAATAAAAATGAAAAACCAAAACAAAGAGAAACAAAATTACAAAAAGGATCTGCAGAGGTACATGAATGAAAGCTAAGTGTGGTATTGGGGGAGGCCAGCTCTGGTGGAACTCTGTGCCTAGAGAGATAGAGAGATAGAGAGAGAGAGAGAGAGAGAGAGAGAGAGAGAGAGAGAGAGAGAGAGAGAGAGAGAGAGAGAGAGAGAGAGAGAGAGAGAGAGAGAGAGAGAGAGAGAGAGAGAGAAAACTGGCCAAGAAAGCCAGCTCACTGCTTCCGGGTCAGTTTACATGACAAAGAACGGGAAACACACCCGATGGTAGCCAACAGACAAACAAAACACTCACATAATGTGAGTAATCCTTTTTTTAGAATTTGCATAATGTCGTACAGCACTTCATAATAGGAGGATCCATAGACAAATCATGTGACGTTCATAAAGGCTCTGTAGGTGACAATCTGCTACCGCTTCAAACAAACAGTGAACTGGAACATTATATGAGAAACAAATGAAACATGATTTGTCATTAAACATGACAAAATAATAGTAACCGAAGTAACATTTCATGAATGGCTAAGGTCCATGGCTAAATAATTTAATTTACACAAATATTGAAAGAGCTTAACATTTCAGGAAGGGAAAATAAGCCACAAAATAAGTTGTTTAAAGGACAGACATGCCTGAGGTAAGATTCAGCCTTTAGGTTTTATTGATGTGGCCAATCAATATGCAGTTAGAAAGGAAGAAGTGACCTCTGGATCTAAAAACACTAAACATGATGCAGGAGGGAAATTTGAAGTATTACAAATTCAAAACGACGTTTCGTACAATATTGCATATCTCTGAGAAGTTTTTATGCTTTTATTTATTATAGATTAAGTGCGCTTCTGCGCTCTCAGTTTCTTTGAGGTCTGGCAAACGAACCGATGTGTAAAAAGAACATAATGAGTGGACAGTGATAAATGTTTCCAGGTCAGCGGGGAGTGCAGAGTCACACTGTCCCCACAAAAAAACTACACATGGGGCTTTATATAAATGTATGATTTTGGTCGACAGACTGACTGAGGGTCCAGGCTGGTATAATTGGCAACTAGAATGTGGTGATGGTCCAAGTGGTTTAAAATATCTTTTTCTTTTTGTTCTTTTCCAAGGTCCTTTAGGAATTAAAATAAGAAAAAGAAAATTAGAGAAAATAAACATTGGCATTCACAATATATAACCATTTAAAATATCAAGGATTGCACAATATTTTTAATTAGATGGAACTTTCTTTTGTAGGACTGAATATAACATGCATATAATAATATTAAGCCACTTTGTTTTAATGTGCTGTTGTTACAGTGTAATTACACAAATAAGCAAGAGTAATATTTAAGTGCCTCTATTATGCTAATTTTAAAGGCTCCTAATTTAGTTTTGAAGATCTCATCCAATAGCTTGACATGCATCCAAGGGGGGAAAAACACTGTAAATCACATAATATACATTCCAGCTCTTTTCTTAGTTTCTGAAATAGTCCAGTAAACGATTCGGCCTCTCTAAATCCCTTCTTTTCCAAAAGAGACAACTCTGCTTTGATTTATCAGATAGTCCAGTCTGTTGTGATTATTCTATCGCTTACAACGCGTGTCAGAAATTAAACGTCCATTACCATATCTAAATTTCAGCTCCAGAGGCTTCCTCAGTGCTTGTCTCCACAGTAATCCGAACAGTAACAATGTCATTGGTTTTACCGTATCAACAGACCTTGATCATGGTAGTGCCATTTTTAATTTTAGACAGGAATGAAAACAAGGGTTGTGAGAGATAGAATAAAATACATTCAATGGATTGTACTGTTGTTTAACAAAAATCCTGATTGCTCAGCTTACGATATATCTTTCCAAAAAAAATAAAAAAATTAAGGAGACAAAAACTCCATAGATCAGTTACAAAAGTTGTGAAACTTACGTGACCCAGGACCTTTATACAGCGCGTGCCATTGTAAAGACTGTACATCTACCCCTCACATCCTCGTTTTCATCTGTGTTAAATTCAATGGTGTCTAACCTGATTAAAGTCTGTTTGAGCTCAAGTCCTCATCCTTAGGAAATGCATGCTAAGAGGATTTAAAAACAGCATCTTCTCGACATGTTGAAAACACAAACAAAACTCCTCCAGGCCTCCGCTACAACTACAGTATTTGATGGCGGGTCAAAGTTGATGATCCCGGGCAGTCAATGAAGACCACAGGCTGGCATTATGCAAATTTCTTATAAACCTATGTAGGTTTGTGTAGGAAGTAAGATTGGAATTACTGATGCCTCGTTTCAGACAGTTCAGAATCGTTTCTTTATTTTGGGGAGATATTAGGGGCTTTCGCATCCGGTAGTTATAGGAACTAGCCACCAGAGCAGTCCCCCGAGAACGAAATGTTCCCCTAGGACCATTTTCCTGGTTGCATCTCTCCTAGTTGCATTTTGACTTTGCTGAGAATGACTTAGCCAGAGCCTAAGCACACAGCGCTCCCATTCACCAGCTTCATTCTTTTATGATCTGTGTTTGTTGTGTGGTTGAAGCCCAAAGTAGCTAGCAGAGCAGAAATACATAATCATGTTCCACCCTAGTCCCTTCAAAGTCACGTTGGATTTCCTCCTTAGCGTAAAGGCTGAGAAGTGCCTGGACTTCAGCATGGTCCATCTACAGCTGTTTTCCATAGGGGCTTTCGCACTGAGTAACTTAGTTACTCAGTGTTGCTAGCTGAGCAGAAAGACATAATCATGTTTGGTTTGGTCCCCTTAAACTTGCGTTGGATATTCTCCTTAGCATAAAGCGTAAAGTTTATAGGGGCTTTCACACCGGAGGAACCTGTTCATAGTTCCTAGAACTATTGGCGGAAGTACCCGGATGTCGGCGTGTTCGCACCGCAGGAACTAGGAACTATTTTAGCTCTAGGAACTCTTTTGGAGGAACTAATTTAGCTCCTACTTCAGAGTAGGGTCTATACCAGCATTATAGGAACTATCCGTGACGTTAGTGTTCGCGGATTGGCCGAAAGCACACGAAACACCAGCCCCCACCATTAAAAAAGAAAAAAAGCCATGTAAACACAGATTATAGCCTATATATTTACTCCAGAAACATACTCTACGAACATTGAAAACAGTGATAGATGGGCCTTTTAACCATTACGTTAAGGAGAAAATCCAACCCAACTTTGAGGGGACCAAGCAAAACATGATCATGTATTACCATGGTAGTTCCTATAGTGCTGTTTAGACCCTACTCTAAAATAGGAGCTAAATGAGTTCCTCCAAAAGGAGTTCCTAAAACTAAAATTGTTCCCAGTTCCTGCGGTGCGAAAACGCCAAAAAGCGGGTACTTCCACAATTAGTTATAGGAACTATGAAAAGGTTCCTCCGATGCGAACGCCCATAATAACTCCATTTGTTGTGCACGTTGATCTTTGACACTTTGCAGACATTTTACATTAACAAACAGCTATAATACACACTACATTAAAGTAATATCTGAAAAGCATAGAGCACTTCCATTAACAGCATGTACTTATTTTAGGTTTAAGGTTTGGTTTAGTGTTAGTTGCTTGTAATAATACATAATTAACTGTTATTACTATAATAAATACATGTAACGTGTAAAAACAGCACAATGAAATAAAGTGTTACCTAATATCAATAATAATAATAATAATAATAAGCTTGACACAATGCATTCTAGAATTTTCTTATTCATGAAGGATGCATGCAGTCCTTTTACCTTATGCAGCTCACTAGTTTTGTAAAAGTGTGTGTACCTGGAAGCGTCCAGTTTCTGCTGCTCCAGCATGCGTTGTTGGGCCTCCCAGCTGACCTTCTCTTCCTCCAACTGACGTCTCTTCTCCTCCAGCTCCTTGTGCTGGGCCTCCAGGTTCTTCTTCATCTGTTCATGACGCCGCTGCAGCTGAATAGACCAAAAAAAATAAAGTACTAAGAATCATTTATGATGTATACAGCCTATGAAATAAACAAATTCAAATAGTGATATTCTACAATACATTGTTGTCAAATGACCTCATTCAGCCCATATCATTCTAAAAAAATAAAATAAAATATTTCTGCAATATTAATGAAATTTTGTGAAAAATGTCTTAGCTTGTCAGATCAAATAACGCTAAAATGGTCTTCGATGTCATTAATTAATACAGGAAATGTTAAGTTGAAACCTATTAGGGATAATGTAGTACACCCAGTATCTCATCCAAAAAAATCTGCATACTGTGCACAGTATACATAGTAGATGTATATGCATACTAGAGCATGCATACTAGAGCACAGCCTTAGTATAAATAAGAATAGCTATATTATCAAATGCTCTGATGATACTGCAATATTGAGTCTGTTAGGGAAAGATCATGATATATCAGCGTATCAGTCCGAAATTGAGAATTTTGTGCAGTGGTGCAATGTAAATCATCTTATTGTAAATGCTTCAAAAACTAAGGAAAAGATAGTGGATAGTGGAAAGATTAGGTGATTACAGCCCAGTTATCATTCAGGATAATATCATTGAGCAGGTGGATACCTAACAAGTATCTAGGTGTGGTCATTGATTGTTCATTTACTTGGAAAGCCCGCATTGATTGTCTTTGTTCTAAATTCCAGCAACGATTGTATTTTTTAAGACGACTTAGGCTGTTTGGTGTAAATCAGAGAATTATGCAATTATTTTATTATGCAGTTTTAGGTAGTCTTTTAAAATGATGGGATGCAAGCTTGAAATGGGAATTTTTCGGTCCAATTAAAATCACAGCTTGCACGTCTTGTTAAAACTGCAATGAAAGTTATGGCTGTAAGAGTACACATCACTTCAATCAATTTATGAATCGTTGGTTTTTAAGAACGCACAGACAATAGTGAGTGATTCAAGCCATGTTTTATTTCCAATGTATCAGCTTCTACCATCAGGGAGACCATTTTGTAAGAGTAACCGTTTCAAAAAAAATATTTATTCCTGTATCTATTAATATGTTAAATAGCAAGATTTGTTTTTGGTTGTGTGTGTACTACTGCAGCTTTGAGTCCAAGAAAATTTCCTGCAAAAGGACAAACTATACTGAACTAAACATACTGCAGAAACAGTTTGAGTTGCTCATAAACATGTGAAGTATATTTAAGCACAAATACACTTGAGCTCATCTTTAGGAGACAAACACAGGATTGGTTTTGCTGGGTGTGTGCACGTGAGGTGGTACCTCTGCCTCAGAGTCTCTGAGTTTCTGGATCTTCTCCTTGACCTTCATCTCAAACACCTGCTCCATCTCCATTTCCATCTTCTTCATCTTTGTCACATGATCTCTCCTCTCCTCCTCCATCTGTGCCAGGGGGCTCCTACATACACACACGCACACACACGCACGCAAAGGCAACACACGGGTAGGTGCACAAAAGCAACTTGGTTAGACCGTTTAATCCAAAACTTTTGAGTATTACAAACAAAGGAGCAGTAGTGGAAGAGAGGACCCTGGAGGGAGAGGTTTTAGGACCCAGTGCGGTGCAGTTGTGAGGAATGTGAGTTAGTAGGCTGAATCGCAGCTGTGTTAGTGTGAGGCCGCAAGATCAACACCGCTCAGATAGCACAGGGAGCCACAAAGTCCCTCATCAAACAATATGAGCAAAATTACATACAAATGACTAGTCAAGATTATATACAGATAATCCAGAGCTGAATTACGGAGGACTGAAAGCCTGTACATACCAAGTCTAATGCGAATAATTTTGAGCAAAAGTTTGCAAATTGTTTTTATAACACACTGAGTTTGATGCACATTATCATTATTTTGTGGAAAAAAAGTTAGACGTAAATAAAACAGGATTCCAACACATTTTTCATTTCAAAATTGCATACTTTTTTAGACTCAAATTTCCAAACATCTGTAGATTTTGACCTTATTTGACATTAATGGTTCTTAAAGCATTATTTTCAGCATTATATGTGGTATATAGTAGTCATCTGTAAATAATTTAACTTTGATGAAGTGGATCAAAACCTTTCATCAAAGTTATACATGAATTTTGAACAACACCTGTTCTTGACTTAGGACAACTTTGATGAATTTTGTTGATCAACTTCAAATGTTGACTACTGTATGATGAGTAGAAACCTAAACACTTTTTAACCTGTATATATGTGTATATATATATATATTTCACCTTTGATAAATCAGTTTGAAACTGTACATAGTTTGATGTGGCACACTCACTAAACAGCAAAGTAGTCTATATGAAGTCCAAAAGAGACTAATTAATTTATGGTAAAAACAGGTTTGTGTAATGAAAATGTGTGCCTTGAATTAATTATGAATTAATTAATTATCTCTGACAATTACAAAATGATTACTAAAATTTTGCCATTAAATCCCTCTGCTTGTATAATAAATTATTTAATTATATATTTTAGAAAACTGAAAAGGGGGCAGTAGCCTTTTCTTTTTTTTACCATACTTATCCAGACCTTAAAATTACTCAAATCAAAATCTGTACTTTTCCTAACTATTTTGTTTCTAAACAGTGTGCCAAAATAAGAAGAAAAAAATACGTTTTTACATTCACTAATTTGTATGTACAGGCTTTAGCTCCTGTCAAGCAGCATCCAAATCAGTTTACCATGAACATGTCCTGAGTTGCCCAGCTTCTTATACTAACTTAATAAATCCTTTTAATTTTGTATCAAGACTCCCAAGCTAATGGAAAGCAGGATAAACCCCCTTAAATGGCTAAATAAAGGAGGACATAAAAGGTACCACACTAAAGGTTCCTCACACAAAGCTGTGACTGCCGACAGAAAGAAACATTGAGCAGGAAGCCGACTCCAAATGTGAACAAGGATAAAGGAGGAAAACCGAGAGCAGTGGAGAGGACGAGACAAATGTGAACTTGTGCGTGACACTTACATGCCTTCAACTGAGTCAGATCTAAAATAAAAAACACACACACACACACACTTAGCATGCTCACAGTGCATCATGTGTTAGAAAAACAATGTTAGCAGCTGTACTTTTTTAGCCACTCTTATGCTTTGGTTAAGATGGGGACTCTTAGATTAGACAGAGCTGTATACGCGTGAGGGTGAATGTGAATGGCCGGTTAGCGAGCATTTGGACTGAATTTGAGGGTTAGTGACAGGCTTGTGTTGAGGGTGAATAGCTGTGGCTGTTAGGAAGCCTGATCAGTGTCACAGCACTGACTTCCACACTATTAGCATGTGTCAGTCTAGCTCTGGGGTCCAAATTAACACTGATCCTTTACCGCCATTTTACAACCACAGAGATGACACCATGTGAACTGCTTCATGTACAGTAAACTGACCTCAGAAAACAGTGCTGCTGATGTTGATGTACACTTAAAGAATAACTTAAAATAGGCTCTCGAGCTTGTGTTGGTGAAAAACACTCACTTTGTGAGTTGGCCTTTGTTCTTGTTGTTGTCTACGCCGTTGTAAGTAACAGCAGCCAGCTTCCTACTGCGATAGTTCTCATAATGGACATTGTTGGTCACGTCCTTCAGATCCTGCATGTGAGTTCTGTGATTGAGGAGATACAAGAAAACAAATAAATAACAGATTCATATCTCAGCATGTTCAGCTCAGACATATACACTACTTTTCAATAGTTTTAGGTATTTTTATTTAATACTTTTATTTAGCAAGGATGAATTAAAATGCATTAGACATTTAATGTTGTTCTTTTTAACTTTGTTCAAAGAATCCTGAATTCTTTTTATCATGGTTTCCACAAAAATATTAAGCAGAACAAGTGTTTTCAACATTAATAATAATAAGATAATAACATGTTCTAAACCACATTAGAATGATTTCTAATATCATTCATGAAAATTCAGCTTTGATATCATAGAAATGAATTACATTTTTAAATATATTCAAATAGGAAATAAAGTTTTTTAAAATAGTAATAATATTTCACAATATTACTGTTTTTACTGTAGTTTTGATCAAATAAATGCTTTTTTGGTGATCATAAGATACTTCTTTTTTTAAAAAAAAACTATTTTACAGACCTAAAACTTTTGAACACTAGTGTATTACAGAAAGCAACAGATGAATCACTCTAATATGGACGATGATGTTTTTGAAAAGACAGTTTGGAGAAATGATAAGAATTCCACCTCCATCATCAGGTATTAGTGCTGGTGTAGATTTATTATATACCTGATGAGCATGTTTCGTAGGATTGTGAAGTCACAGTGCTCCCCATTCTCCACTAAAAACAAAAAAAGTATTAAAAGTGACTAAAGAAACCTTGACAACATTACACTACAATATCCACCACTTTCCAATGCGAAATATATGGAGCAAAATTTTGCAAAAAAACACACACTCAGTTTAATGCACAATATCATCACTAAAAAAACTTATACACAGATGAAAGGAAAAATGCATTTTTACATGCTTTAAAGGCAAATATAACAAACAGATAAACCAAAAACAAAAGACAAACAAAATCACAGAACAAAAACAAAAAAACACAACCATAAAAACAATAAACATACCAAACTAAACTAAAATTAAAACAAAAATAACCTACTCATTTAAACAACAACAACAAGTAAACCAAACTGGCATTCATCATTCCTGTGCTACTGTAATGTATAAACGGACCAGCAGGTGGCACCCGATCTGGCACTGGCTCCTGCTGCGTGTGCGTCACTTATCGAATGAATGAAGCAGACCTCTCCTTCCTTCCCAACCACACGCCATCTGTGTGCTTACATGCTGCTGAAAGTATCTCAGGCATTCAAAACTCAGCCTCTTAAAACAGATAACCCTTGGTTTCAAATACAGTAAATCAAACCCATGGCCTTCCTGCTTACACTGTCTAGAGCAGACACACTCTGAGCTCAGACACAATAACCCTGCTCGCAGTACGGGTCGCTTGAGAGGATTTGACCTGACAACTCTGGTGTTATCAGAGGTTGAAGTTTTAAAAAAGAAGAGGAAGTCCGCCCTCGCATCAGCTCCAGCCAAACCGCTTTGGTGAGTGAACAGATGAGACTAAGTCAAATCAGCATACGATCTTCTGCTTGAAATGCATGAGCTCTGAAACATCACTGGAACTTCATCTACAAAGCTTCATTCATGCTCATTTTTCATACTATGTTTGCGGCGTAACACTTGACAGGCCCTACAGGAGCTCTCGATGAAATATCAAAAGGCACACACTTCCTGTTTGCAGATCAGCAGGCTTTCACTTTACTGCCCAACCCAATGCATAGCCTAGAGTGTTGATCTCATGACCCCAACACTATGAAGACAATCACTTCATTATGCCTTACATTTTTAAATGTCACTTGTTTATTCTTTCATTTCAGTAAGAGGACTTTATTTAATTAACTTGCACCAATGTAGTTATACTATTGTTATACAGTGTATGTTAACTGAAACAAAAAATATATTTTTTTGAAATTGCTAATTAAAATAAAGCTGAAAATATAAATATTAGATTGAAAAAGGTTTGAAACGTTGCCTTGTCAAGTTTAAGTTGTAGTACTTTTATTACTAAGTGAAATAAAACATATTTTTGTATTATTTATTATAATCAATTATTTAGAAATATTAAAAATTCTAAACGCTAATTCAAAACATCAATAAAAAACGAATAGTACTAAAATAATATTATAAATCATCTCTACACTATATATTTATATTAATATTAAAGTAATAATATCAATAATTTAACGTCAGATGATTTATTTAGATTTTTATGTATTTAGAGTTGTTTTATTTTTCATTTTTATGATTTAATTAATTAAGGTAATTAATCATTAAAGTTCCAGTCCAGTTTGGAAAGCCCAGAATTGAATTATAAATAAAACAATAAATAAAATTATGACACAATAATCTTAAAAAAAAGAAACCTAAGTCAGGTCTAATACAGTTATAATGCATCACATACATCTGACTATGATGTGTACATAATGCTATTACGATCTCTTCAAAAAGAAAATCATTACTGCTGGTCTTAATTGATAATTACAAGTTACTTTAATGATCTTATGACAAGAAAGTATTTATATTTGTCACTGATAGAGTCCATCCAGAATGATTCGTTGGAGAATAGACATCATCTGGTGAATGTGTGTATTGAAACTGCACAATAGGAGGTACATTACTGTCCATAGCCTAAACGGTATGGAACGGCAACAATAGCCTTAGCAAACGACACTAATGAAGCCAAACAACTACATTTAGCTCATACACACATCTCTCAGACTCAGAATCACTGTGTTATGGGAAAGATCTGCTGTGTACTAGACTAGATCAACACCCTTAGGGTCTGTCCTACAAACACACACACACACGGGGAGGTGACCTTTCACCCATTACCTTCTGCCACGCCCCAGGGGTACTGCCTCCCTCGTACACGCTTCCCATTGACCTCGATGATGGTGTTACTGCCGACCACAGCCAGGGGCAGACGGTCCTGATGGACAAAAACACACATACATGTAACATACAGACATGTTTAGAGAGAGAGAGAGAGAGAGAGAGAGAGAGAGACTGGGAACGTCTGGTGGCTGATATCGACTCTTAATGGGTGTGTGTGTGTGTGTGTGTGTGTGTGTGTGTGTGTGTGTGTGTGTGTGTGTGTGTGTGAGAGAGACAGAGTGAGTGAGTGTGTGTCTGTTTGACCTATTTCCCTGATGGGCTGAATTAGGGAGCCAATATTTGAGTAGTAAGTGCAATCTGAACAGGGTTATTATCGTTAACTAAAACTACATAAAACAAAATATATTGAAATTTAACTGAAATAAAATAAAATGACTACACAATTCATGCTTTTACTCGTGCTAGCAATGTCAAACTATTTCAAACCACTAAAACAAACTCCAAGACATTTTCGTTTCGGCGAGATTTAGTTTGAAATTACATCAACACGTCAATTTTTTTAAAAGTATATCAGGGCCTTAACAGTATCTAATTATTCAAACAACCCACTATTTGGCCAATTTCAGAGTCAGAGCGGAAAGAATCATTCATCATCAATCGTGAACACAAACCTTAATCTTCTTCACTAGCTTGCTCTCCTCCTCATCATCAGTCTCTGGAAACTCATAGATTTTGATCTTATGTTCCTGGATTTCTCTCATTATCTGGAAAAAGGACAGGATGAAAAATAAAGAATAAAATTGGTGCTGACAAGTAATTAAAAAAAAGCTCTCAGTGTCACTGGTTTGAGATTGCACTCGTGTTATGATGCGTTCTCACTGCTGCCGCTGTGACACGCACACCAGTCACTTCAGATGTTTTGCAGATGTTAAACTGTCCCACATGCATCATTTGAGACACTGAGAATGCTTTCATGATGCTGTGGTCTGACATAACTCCTGCATCTCTATGGAGGGCTGTTCATCAGTGAGGTCAGTCAATATCAAACTGAACAGAGGCTGAATGTTTGTTCATGCACATGCAAAAGGGATTATATAATGAAAACAAGATTTTATTTGCTTTTTTAAATAAATAAATGTCAATGTACTATGTATGTATCCATGATGTATGTACACATGGGTTCTGTTCCAAATCCTGCCTAACTAAAAAGCATTTTAGGTTATCACAAACAGGTGCAATAGCTGACACAAAGGCTATTAAACAAATTTTGTATGTGTTATAAGATATTGGGTATCATTCACTAATAATTGCGTGGATTATTAGTTTTTTTACACTTCGAGGGGAACTTCTCACTAAAAAATGCCGCCTAATTCACAACATGTCCAGATACGCACATGAATTTGTTCTTAACCTCATTCTTAGATTAATGAATTTGGAGTATTCTAAAAGAGCGTCCGAGGTAAGTAATTTGCATAAAACCATGTCCATATAAGGGCTTTCCGCACACCCTTTCCTTTCCTCACTCCCAGCAAAGATGACACTCTCAATCTACTCTTAAAGACAAGCTCTCGCCTGGTAGCATGCACAGCATGATTCTCGAAACATATTCAAACACAAACACCTTTAATGGAGACCCAGATTATAGACCTCTGATTAGCCAGCTGTACATCTGTGTCTTTACGCAGAGCTATAACGCACATTTTCATACTCTTTTAATATACTATATATAATATATACATATATATATATATATATATATATATACACACACACATACAGTGATGCGAATAAGTTAGGACACCCATGCTAAAGTTGCCTAAAAAGAGGAATTAAAAAATCATCTTTTGGAAATTGATCTTAATGCCTTAATTGGAAAAATTAGGAAAAATCCAACCTTTGAGGACACCAATTTTCTTTGTGTATGAATAATGTATCATAAATAAATAAATGTTCTTCCTTAAAATACAGGGCGCATAAGTCAGGACACCCCAATGTTAAATTCCCATAGAGCGAGGCAGATTTTTTTTTTAAAAGCCAGTTATTTCATGGATCCAGGATAATATGCATCCTGATAAAGTTCCCTTGGCCTTTGGAATTAAAATATCCCCACATCATCACATACCCTTCACCATACCTAGAGATTGGCATGGGGCACTTCCCATAAGATCATCTTTCAATGCAAATCATACCAGCTATGAGGCTAACTGAAATAAAACCATGCCAATCTCTAGGTAAGGAAAAAACCTTTTAAATATTTATTTTGTTGATCAAAGATGAGTTTTAAGGGATAAAATGATTGACTACAGGGGGACTTTAAGATTAAATATGTATACAATTTATTCTTAACACGTTTATAAGGCCACCCAGGGTATGTGAGCTTTGTTGTGTATGAGTGGTTTCTGTTGTTCCAACGTTTTTTCGGAAATTTAGAATAAAATTTTGTACAAAAGTTATAGATGAATCATGATTTGTTTGTGAAAATGTTTGTACCCAGATTTCACGCACAAATTGTGCGTACGCACGGTTAGTGAATGAGACCCATTGTTTTGGCTCAATGAAAAAGATGGCAGAGAGGCAAGATTTTTTTTTTTTGATCTTCATTCAGTACTAAAAAGTATCATGTTTGTTCCATCCAATTAAAAATGTATGTATTTTTTATTATATATGTATTACTGGTAGATAAGTATTCTTTTTTTTTTAACATTGTTATTGCCAGTCAGACTGAGTATTTTTGTAATATACCAGTGAATTATCCTGACGATATACTTGCCATACTTAACAGTAACATACTTCTGCAGTAATGCTTCACTACAACAGAGAATTCTAAGGTGATCTCATAAACCTTCAAGTTTGGCGGATAACTGATAGAAAATCCTTGTTTCTGTTTGTAGTTGACAACATTTTTGTATTATGTTCCTCAATTTGTTCTGATGTCACATTTGTAAAATAACTTGTAGTGGTTAGAAATGTTTGGAATTATATGAATGTTAAAAAGTGAAACCGTAGTGCCTTGCATTTCCCAATGCACACTATTTAGTGACCTGCACCACAGAATTAAAGCGAAACGTTCTGAGCCAGCTGAAAATCTACATTTAAAAAAAAAAATTATTCCATCTATTGTTTAATATCTATTCAACTATTCATTAAGATTAATTGTTCAGTTTTAGTTTTTTACACAAATATGAAATGTATACATTCAAACAAGAAAGTACAATCCATATACGGTGCAGGGAGAGGCAGAAATAGGGCTTATTTAAAGCCTCCACCTTAACAACAAAGAAAAAAAAGAAACTAATTATGAAATTATGCACATGAATTGAAATTATTCACCTGCACATTAATTGTGCAGTGCCGAACCCAGCACCTATTCAAGATTCAGTAACATGGCAAAGACGTTAAACACAGATTACAACCAGCTTATGTCTAATAGCCTACTCAGGGTGGAAAATGTTGAACATAGTTATGATGTTGTTATGTTTTTAGGACAAGAAGCCTTGTTATACAGTAAGTGTACGGGTACAGTGTTTGCCATTAGCACACCCACCTGCTTCTTGAACTGTTGGCACTCCTCTGGAGTCAGTGTGTCTGCTTTTGCGATGAGCGGGATGATGTTCACTTTTTCATGTAACCGTTTCATGAACTCAATATCCAGTGGTTTCAGTCTGACAGACAGAGAGAGCGAGAGAAAGAGCATGAGGGTTTAACGTTTCAAACTAAACACTGAGAATGAGTCCAAAAACAGCCGCAAAGGTCTCCTCTGTAGTGCAGTAGTGAGGTATCACATTTACACTGCTGTTTGACAGCTTGGCTGAACTTGTAACTCAGCTCGTAGTAAAGCCACATGTGCTGCAACAAGAGCAATAAATAAATGGCAGGAAATTCATTTGTGCTTGTCCACTCAGGCCAGTATAACTTTCACAGCTTTATCCATTACACACACACAAATGCACGCTGGATTCTCATCAGCAGGTGAAATGGTGTTTTTTGGTTTCTTGATTCAATTAAATGTTTCAATAGGAGAGGGCACTGTGACATTTTTCCAGATTGACCTTCTGAGGAACTGGGGGTAGGATTTCAAAGGAAGGATTAGTGATTTTTTGCATTTCATTCTCTGAGAAACGCTTGTGTGTGACATATGGTGCCTTTCCATGCAAAACCAACCACTAAGGTACTGGGGAGATCTGATTGGTTGCCAAGACATTGCTATGGGTTCGCTAAGGTGTTCTGACTGATGGTTAAGTTCGTTGCTATGTGGTTTCTAGGGTGTTCAGGGGGTATTTAAGTGTGCTAAGGTGGTTTTTAAAACTTTGCTATGGGGTTGTGAAATGGCGCAAAAGAGGACATTTAAACCAAACAATCCAAAACAAAAAAACTAAACCAAAAATAAAAAACAAACACCAACAACACTAAACAAACAAACAAACCAAACAAAAAAACAATACATCAAACAAAACACCAGGCAAACAAACAAACAAATCGACTGAACCAAAAACAACAAGTCTCATCGCTTTGAGACATAAAACGGTTAGGGACTTCAAATTCAAAACCTCAAGTATGGGCAACAGTAAACTGCCTGAAAAACACAGCTAAATATACTTATGTTTTCCTGACTTTTCAGGGTTTTTTTTAATTCTTAGATGTGCAGACAAAAACAGTCAGAAGATGACTTTAAGCCAAAGAAAGTTTTAGGCCAGGTTATGTTTTTTTTTACCACCGGATGAGGACAAGATTTTACAAGTCATCTGACGACAACTTAGTCTGAAAACGCTGACAGTGCAATAAATCCTAATGTACTTGGCATCACTTTAGAGCTCCCTTCTAAAAGCCCCTCCATAGCAAAAGAAAAGCACAAGCCGAATATACAGAATTTGTGTGCGTCTAAGGCTTGAAACGAAGTGCCTACCCATGACCAGAGGGAGCGATGAAGTACAGACAGCAGTGCACGCGGCTGTCTGGCATCTGGCGTCTATTGACGCGTGACTCCGCATTAAGGTAATCCTCAAATTTGCTGTCAATGTGGTCGGTGACAGGCTGCCAGCTACAGAACACATAATCAACATTGAGAGTTAACATGGAAATATAATATAAACAAATTAGCCATCCCTCATTTATTAGCAACAATATGAGGAGACTCTCAGCTGTTTACACCTGAGATGCAGAAAATACACAAAATCACACGTACCAGTTACTGTTATCAACAGCATCTCCGAAGCCTGGCGTGTCCACGATGGTGAGCAGCAGTTGAACTCCACCCTCTTTAATCAGCACCTTGGACTGCTCCACCTGACAAAAAATATGACAACATAAGTCACATGACCACAAAGCAACAATAAATTAAATCACTATTAGCAAAACACATAAAAAAACACAAATTCATACAACTTAAGCACTGTTCACACCAAATCCAATGTGACCAAAACACACGCTAATTCTGATGCAAATTTATTCATTATTCTCAGGAAAACGTTTGCATTCACATACTATACTTTTTTTATTTTGTTGCATTTATTATATTAATTTATAATTAGTCAGCAATTGCTTGTCATACTGTCATATTTTCACTTATTTTCACTCCAATTGTTTATAGCCTCAATGTACTCAAAAACCAACATGTTAAGGCTCAATGTCTTTCTTTCTTGAATGAATGAATAAAAGATCTGAAATCTTACTGTTTGACATGTTTTTGTACTAGTTATAAGGGGTTATTTTTTGTTTTAAAATGTTGTAATGAAAATGGATATAAAAATCAGACTTGATGTACACAGACCTTTAGCTTACAATCATGATGCTAATACAAGTCTTTAGTCCTTAAACATAGCACTGTATCTGAATAAGGGCTGCACGATATTGAAGAAAAGTGCGATATGCGATAACTCATTAAATAATGCGATAATCGATATGCGATACGATAATAATTAAAATGTGTAAAATAAACTTAAATTATCTTTAAACTATATTTAAAATTATATAACCTACATGCATGTTTCATATTCTTTTTGTGACAAGACAATATCCCTCACAACTTTTGAAAGTGAACATCAGTGTTTTACAGTAGCATAAGTGTTATTTTAACATCAGTGTAATCAGTTTCAGGTTATCCTACATTAGGTTTATTAAACAACAGAAACTGAATAATCAAATGTAAAAATAAAACCATGCTTAGTTTTCACTGTATGAATTAAATATATATGGATTCTTATTAAAGCTACAAAAGTTATTCAGCCTAGAGCACCGAGTGCTTTTCTCTTGTCTTTTGTTCATGACCCAGTAATTGCAAGCCGTTGCGATATGCATATCGCGATATATACATTTGCGATATTTTGATATATATTGTGCAGCCCTAATCTGAATGATATTTGACACAAAACAAGAAACTGCAGAAAACCCCAATTAGATCTACATGAATAAGCTATTTTCAGAGAATGGATTTGAAGCGGATATGCAAACATCATGAGGGCCAAAACTCGAGATGAGCACATACACTCAGGTTTCCATTCAATCATGAAGTCAATATCAGGGTCTGCAGGGCTGAAAACAACCATTCAGAGGTTTTTAGAAGCACAATTAAGAGCCACAAAAAAGGGAAAGCAAAGATTTTCTGCTTCTGATACGAGTGTGGAACAGCTGATTGGGAATTAAGCCTAACCCTAACCTTAACCCAAAGTCATTAAACTTTGGCATAACTTGCTCTATGGACAAGAATGATACCTTAAATAAAGTTGAGATCTGGTCTTACTCTTCCATCAATGATAGGAAATTCTAAGCCCTTTAAACATTCTCAAACAGTCCGAGCTCAACAGATTCAGCCCACATGTGTGTAACCTCAGCTAAAACAAGCTCAAACCCACACCTTTCCATGTGCACCATAAAGCGACTGTGGTCTGGGACTGTGGCTTCTGGGTTTGGGTTCTTCAGGGCTGCATTTTATGATTTCCTCCTAAACAGCGCTCCACATTCCACAGCTTGGACGGACACCACTAAGCCAAGTGCAGGACATTCATTTCATGAAGCACAACCCCCAAAAAAGAAATGTGGCCAACGTCGTGTTCCAAGCAACTGGGATGGAGGATCTACACTTATCCTGAACCGAGGCTGTTTTTAGAGAGTGTACAAGTTCAAACGGATGACATCTGTCCTTCATGTTGTGTGTTAAGACTGTGTGAAGTAAAAATGTTTATTTTACTGATTTAAAAAAAAAATTAAGTTATTATTATTTTTTAAGCTGATTGATTTTAAAATTATCTATTGCCAATTATTTCAACAACTACCAGGTGAAAAATATATAATTTTAATTTCAGGAATTGTTGTATTTACTATCTGATTAAATATTGTTATGTATATTCCATCTTTATATCGTCCATCGGCCACACTGCTCTTTAAGATATTGGCATCGAGCATCAAAAAACAACAACTATAATTTCAGGTGTAATCTGATCCCACGTAAATCCTCACAAAAGCACTGAATGGCTTATTTGAAAGGATTAGAATGGAAAAGGCAGTGTGAATACTCTTCAAAATATCTTTGTTTCCCACGGAAAAAAGACAATTTGGGTGAATATCCTCTTGCTAAGCACACTCTCACACCCTCAGGCAACATAGTAGCCTACCAAGGGAAAAAACACCAAACATGAGAGCACATTGGCTACATTACTTTCTTCTCAGTTGAGGTATTGTTTTCGAAACCTTTAGCATTATCTGAGTGCCCATGGGGATGTTTTGGAAACATGAGAAACACGATGCGCTAAGGCTTACGTGCAGCCACCAAAGATCTGTCATTCAGTAAATAACCAACTCCACAGAAACAGGGAAAGAAAAAAACATGTA
This sequence comes from Siphateles boraxobius, assembly GCF_051911475.1. Lineage (NCBI taxonomy): Eukaryota > Metazoa > Chordata > Actinopteri > Cypriniformes > Leuciscidae > Siphateles > Siphateles boraxobius. The sequence goes on from NW_027508975.1 coordinate 15,131,677, forward strand.
GAAATGATTTTAGGGCTAGGAATTTAGGAAAAATTGCTCTCAGGAGGTCGTCGGCTCTGGAATGCAAAGAGTGTTTTTTCCAGGCGAGCGTGACGATGCCTGCTGCCGCACACCTGCTGCTGGGCGTGTGGTGGATTCCTGTCCGCTTTACTGTCTGTGGTCAGCAGGTGACTTCAGATTCAAACTACACTCTTCTGGTGAGCTTTCCACTCATGTCTCACTGTGATCTCAATGAGCACTCATCAACATACATCATATGCTATACACATCATACTGCTGACCTCTGACCTTTAATGCTAATAAAAATGCAGAGAACTGCGCATCTATAAAAACCAACAAGTAAGTTCAAGTCATGTTCTTAAAGAATTGTTGCATGTGTATAAATAGTTCAATTTGATGGTCTGATATATGGATGGACAAATGTCACTGTGACAAGCAGGGAGGGGCCGAGAGCCGAGGGAAAGGAGCGAGGCTGGTGGCACGAGTGCTAATGAGTGTCACATGCGGTCACACCGGTCTCGAGTTCCACGGAGGAACTCCGGAAGGATAAAAGGAGAAGTGATGACAGTGAAGGATGAGAGAGGACCAGGCCTGGACTTTTGTTGTCGTTTTGTTTTAGTTTATGCGGTAGTTGTCCGTGAGGGGCTGCCACTTTACTTTTGTTTTGTTACTTTCGTTTTGTTGTTTGTTTATATATATATATATATATATATATATATATATATACACACACACACACACACACACACACACACACACACACAGAACCAAAATTATAAACGCAACACTTGTTTTTGCCCCCATTTTTCATGAGCTGAACTCAAAGATCTAAGACTTTGACTTTTTTTATGTACACAAATACCTATTTCTCTCAAATATAGTTCACAAATCTGTCTAAATCTGTGTTAGTGAGCACTTCTCCTTTGCCGAGATAATCCATCCACCTCACAGGTCTGGCATATCAAGATGCTGATTACAAAGCACGATTATTGCACAGGTGTGCCTTAGGCTGGCCACAATAAAAGGCCACTCTAAAATGTGCAGTTTAACTGTATTGGGGGGGTCCGAAAACCAGTCAGTATCTGGTGTGACCACCATTTGCCTCATGCAGTGCAACACATCTCCTTCGCATGGAGTTGATCAGGTGGTTGTTTGTGGCAACATCTCCTTTGCATAGAGTTAATCAGGTTGTTGATTGTGGCCTGTGGAATGTTGGTCCACTCCTCTTCAATGGCTGTGCAAAATTTCTGGATATTGGCAGGACCTGGAACACACTGTCGTATACGCCAATCCAGAGCATCCCAAACATGCTCAATGGGTGACATGTCCGGTGAATATGTTGGCCATGCAAGAACTGGATGTTTTCAGCTTCCAGGAATTGTGTACAGGGTTGTGCATTATCATGCTACAACATGAGGTGATGGTGGTGGATGAATGGCACAACAATATGCCTCCGGACCTCGTCATGGTATCTCTGTGCATTCAAAATGCCATCAATAAAATGCACCTGTGTTCGTTGTCCATAACATACGCCTGCCCATACCATAACCCCACCGCTACCATGTGCCACTTGATCCACAATGTTGACATCAGCAAACCACTCACCCACACGACGCCCATACATGCTGTCTGCCATCTGCCCTGTACAGTGAAAACCGGGATTCATGTTATTGTTAACCTTACTTACTAGTATAATAATACAGCCTGCGTCCGGGTTAGTGTTCAGTGAGATCTGGCGAATTGCTGTGTGTTTTGTTTTACGGAGACTCTGCATGTGCTGGAACGCGAAACCTCTGACGCCGTTTCATAGTTACATTTATATGCGTGTCAGCCTCTCGGATTTCTCAAACTCCATCTCTGCGTGCTGTGAGTTTGTCTGCTTATAACGTTCATCTGCACGCAGTTTCACAAGATTCGTAGCACAACTCATTTGTAAATCTACACCAACACAGGAGAATACATAAATATCTTTCTGAAATATATGCAAATTGTTGTTCATTGCGATTTCAAAATAAAAGTTTAACCCTTGCACTGAGTTTGCATGTTTTGACGTGCACATGTTCTTGTTCAAAATTAGTTTGCATGATGTTGCATTTCTATCGTACAGAAGTGACCAAATATTAAAGATTAAGTTGAAATTTAAATTAAATTTTGTTTGGCCAATATTAAACAAGGATTTGATCATCCCTTAATGTAACCAAGCCGTTGGCGCTCTCTAGCGACATTTGTTATTACCTAATGTACATAAGTTATGTTTATATTGGTTTATATCATTTATTTTACATGGTGTATTTTAACAGCGTTGTTCAATAAAACCCATATGATTACTTTGATACTTTATTTGAACAAATAATTATTGCTTGTTCTTATACATTTTAGTAACACTTTATATTAAGGTCCATTAGTTAACATTAATGTATTAACCAACATGAACAATACATTTGTAACTATTTATTAATCTTTGTTAATGTTAGTTTCATTTTTTGTTCATGTTAGTTCACAGTAGGCTACAATAATGTTAACAAATACAACCTTTGATTTTAATAACTACGTAATCTTTTTAAAACCATTTACAATCATAATATAGCATAGTGCTATCATGAAATCACAAAGGCTGCGAATCATTTAAAAAAATACATAGTTTTTTTTCCCACAGAGAAGCACGTACCTTTAATTATTTAAACACACACACACACACACACACACACACACACACACACACACACACACACACACACACACACACACACACACACACACACACACACACACACACACACACACACACACACACACACACACACACCATTATTAGGAAATGTTGAAATTAATATTAACTAAGATTAATAAATGCTGTAGAAGTATTGTTCATTCTTAGTATGTTAACTACCGGTAAGGTAGTTAACTAATGTTACTAATGAACCATATTGTAAAGTGTTACCCATTTGTATTTTTACGTCATTTTAAAGGCTGTTTTTCCCTTGGATCTATTTTTATTACCACAATTTTTTATCCAATTACTCGATCGAATAATCAGTAGAATACTCAATTACTAAAATAATCGATAGCTACAGCCCTACTGTATTCCCACGCGTACTTTTCGCATTTACCCCAACGAAAAACCGTGGGTAAACGGTGATCTTGCATGAGAGGACAGTGGCTTTTAATTCTGGGAATGACACTCGTTACAAGAGCGCGAGATACGAGCTTAGGAACGCAATCAAGTCTGCTAAAAAAAACAACACCGGGATAGAGCAATATTGTTCTGAAGGGGACTCTAGGTGCGTTTGGCAAGGCCTACAAGCAGTCACTAGCTGCAAGGCCAAAACTAGCAGCGTCACAACAACCTCCGCTTCCTTCCCAGATGACTGGAACATTTTTTATGTTCATTTAAAATGAGCTGCCGAGGCACTGACTCTGGGACCATCTCTAACTGGGGATGTGCATGTCAAAGTACCTCCAAATGGGAATACACACACCGACATATCTCCAACTGGGGAAGTGTTCAGCAGGCAAGCATATCAGGTCTCAGTTACTGACACTGATCTGTGAAAATAGGGAAGGCTACTGAGGCTGATGACATTACTCCGCGAGTCTTAAGGACATGTTATAGCCAACTTGCCTCTGTTTTTACTGACATTTTTAACCTGTCAAGTGTGGTTCCGAAATGTTTTAAAAAATCAATCATTATTCCTGTGCCTAAGAAAACGACTGCCACCTGTATGAATGATTTTAGACCTGTAGCCTTGACTTCTGTGATTATGAAGTGTTTTGAATAGCTCGTAAAAGCATATATCAACAACAGCATACCCGTCTCTACTAATCCACTACAATTTGCATACAAATCAAATAGAGCTGTGGATGATGCTGTATCCTTGGCTTTACATACGGTGCTCTAGATTGCAGGGATACGCATGTCAGGATGCTGTTTGTTGATTATAGCAGTGCCTTCAATACTGTTAGACCTTCTATTTTAATACCTAAGCTGTAAGACCTGGGCCTCTGCAATTCCATCTGCAGGTGTATACAGGACTTTCTAACATACCCAGCCTCTATAGTGTTAAACACCAGAGCACCTCAAGGCTTCATGCTCAGTCCTCTATTGTATAGTCTGTATACCTATGCCTGTATTTCAAATCATCCCACTAATCGTATTGTGAAATTTGCAGAAACAATCTGTCCCTTGAGGTGTCTGAAGAAATATGGTATGTCCCTTAACATTTTACAAAACTTTTACCGCTATACAATTGAGAATATACTGACAGGTAACATTGTAGTTTGGTTTGGCAGGACCACTTCATGTAACCTTTATCTTCTGATAAAGGTGGTCACAAATGCATCTAAAATTATTGAGGTTCCACTTGAACCGCTTCAAAACATTTACTGGAAACAAAGCACTAAGAAGGCACTAGGTATTATGCAGGATTCTAGTCATCCTGCACACAATCTCTTCTCCCACCTTCCATCAGGGAGATGTTTGCAGAGCATCCCGACATGCACATTCAGGGATAGTTTTTACCCTCAGGTAATAAGGCTACTGATAATACGATAGAAAGGAGGTTTGAGCTTAGTTAATATTTTTACTGTGTTTGGATGTTTTAATGTTATTTATAATTGTTATTATTGACTCGTGCTGAGAGAGTGCCAAGGCACATTGTATTTCATTGCTGTGGTACTCTGTACTAATATGACAATAAACTTGAGCTGAACTGAAGATGCTGGATGTGAAGGTCCTGGACTGGTTACACGTGGTCTGCGATAGTGAGGCCAGTTGGATGTACTGCCAAATTCTCTGAGACGCCTTTGGAGACGGCTTATGGTAGAGAAATGAACATTCAATTCACTGGCAACAGCTCTGGTGGACATTCTTGCAGTCAGTAATGCAATTGCACGCTCCCTCAAAACTCGCACCATCTGTGGCATTGTGCAGTGTGATAAAACTGCACATTTTAGAAAGGCCTTTTTTTGCGGCCAGCCTAAGGCACACCTGTGCAATAATCATGCTGTCTAATCAGCATCATGATATGCCACACCTGTGAGGTGGATGGATTATCTCGGCAAAGGAGAAGTGCTCACTAACAGCGATTTAGACATATTTGTGAAAAATATTTGAGAGAAATAGGCCTTTTGTGTACATAGAAAAAGTATTAGATCTAATTTTAGTTCAGTATATATATATATATATATATATATAGTTTTTTTTTGGGCTGACATGGCACTAAAACAAGCACGCAAAGAGGTGTGAGGTGTACTGCAGAACATTTAAGGTGAAGTTTGGGTTCGCATGTCAAACATTGGAGCTAATAATGGCACACGCAAAGACAGACAGCATTTTAAGTGTGATTTATCACCTAGCAAGACACCTTTCTCACCACCTGGCTGTAAAACTGTGCAAATGAGACACCTTGCTCCAGTAATAAACCCATAAAGTCTTCACTAACTTCTTCCATCTGTACAGCTGACCACATTGGTTTCCGTGAGACACATACTATTCCATTTCATCACAACCGTGCGTCTCTCAGAAATAAAAAAAACGATACAAACCAAAATAAAAAGTAGCTAACGGTCTGAGAAACGGGGAAATTTTTTCCCCCTTGCACTTCCTCTAACTGACTGACAATCTGACTACTGCACAAAATCATATTAGTCCGGTGTTTACAAAGTTTTGTTAGCAGTAAGCAAGTGAGAGGTTGAATTTCATGAAGCTTGTGAAGTTCAAAGCATTGAATCTAGCACAGCGTTGATATATTTAAGAGAAGTGGTTGAAGGTGGTGTCCTACGCAGGGCTAATATCCCTTGGCACTGAAGTAAACATCAAAGCAGAAGCTGTGGTCGAAGCTAGCGGGTACACATTTCAAAAAGTGTTCACTTCCCAGAGAATGGTCTAATTCCTTTCGATAAATTGAGCCTAACTGACTCATTTCAACAAGTGAGGTATTTTGGTAAGTAAAGTGCACCCAATATGGCTGGCAACACCGTAGGAGGCCATTTACACAGAACACATTTTTGCAAGATGCCTGCTGTGGAATTGAAAAAGGTCTTTTTGAAAGTTGAACGTAAGTGCAATGGCTTACAATTTTTTTTCTACATGGCTAGATGCACGTCGGACCATTGTGCTTGTGTATTTTGTGGCATCTCATTTAAAAAATAAAGCAGTGCTCAAGTTAAAATAAGTCCAACAAGTCTAAAGACCTCACGCTTTTTTCCCCCATTTACTTCTCGCAACTCCGAAACAATGCATTCAGTAAGAACGGCCCCTAAGGGTGCCTACTAGCATTATGCTCAGTAAGATAATTAGCAAATCCATTGATTTCAGGACCTTGCAAGGGTGCAGAGAAAAAACAAAGGGGAAACTAAAGTTTTGCTCCAATGCAGTTTGGTATTTTTTGAGCAATGAAAATTTCAGACAGGCCGGTCCAGTTGTGCTTTTGGAAATTTAAAATGCCCTTTCCATGCCCTTTAAAAAGGATCGTACACATTCCTACGCTCAGTAAGACTACACTGCAGAAATCTGAGTAGAATGATGAATTTAAGTAGAATGCTGAATTTAAGTAGAAGTCATGAAGTGATATGGGTCCTGTACAAATTGGAAGAGCAAAAATGAGCATGCAGTGACATGTAGATGATATAGCACCGCTGTTATTTAGCTATGCTGAGAAACCAGAAAGACAGTTTTTCCTCTGCAGCCCTCTGATTCCTCTGCAAATGAGTGAAGACATGCTACAGGCAACAACTGAAAAAACACTTGGCTGGGCTTGACGCTAAGGAAGGCTGTGACAGAGAAACTGTGGAGCTGTGCCGTCTATTCAAACATGAGCTGCTGTTTTATCATCTATTTCTGAAGACTTCAACCGTTTATTCACGTGAAAGTGACAATGTTTGGAAAAGGAAAAAGAACAAATAACTGCATGGGCTCGATATTCACCTTGCCATGTCATAACCTGCCTTTGCCAAGAAACCGCAAGACTAACACAGTCAATGGTACTTCCTCATAATACTTCCTGTCTATGATTTTATCACACCTCTGAGGGCTACCCATCTTCAGACCTGGCAGACTGAAACAACACTCGACTTTATAACTCAAGAAAGCAGCTGGACTTGCTCACTGTGAAGTGAGCTTTAAAAACATACTTACAAAAAAACGTCAACCTTTGAAAAGAGAATTTCCATGATTTTCCCTTAACTTTTCTTGTTGTTTAGATTACTAGATACATTTTTTTGACAATAAATGTATATAGATTGTACAAGCTGATGAACCATTACAGAAAAATAGAAGAAAAGTGAAAAGAAATGTTTAGTTTATGGTTAACTCATCTTCATGAATTTTAAAGGCCTGGAAACCACTATGTTATTGGAAATCGCTATGTGAAAAGGTCTGGAAATCACTATGTGATAATTTCAAGACTGTCTGAGCATGTGACTCAACAAACAAGCATGTTATTGATTCTTAAGATTAAAAGTCTTTGTAAACACACCTTTTCATGTATATATCCAGTTTCATAGACGTGGCAAATGACATAAGAGAGAAAAAAAACTAAATACAAAGTGCGTTAAGATAGACAGCAAACTATAATGTAAACAGGTACATCTGTTGTTTTATATTTAAGAAATTAACAGAATTTGTTTCTAATTTGTTTGTTGAAATCTGAAATTATTTTCCAAAATGATACATTTTCTAGTCCTCAAAATTACTAAAAGGAGCCAGAACTGTGAAAATTGTAAAGAGTAATTGACGACGGACTGTTGAATTTATTATTTAATCATTCCTCAAGACATTGTTCAGATATACTTTATTGTAAGACATTTGTCGGGTTTTTGTCCATAAAATGCTCATTTGTGTAGGACTAACAGCACACAACAAGCTTCCGTGAGTCTGTATTGTATGAGTGTGCGTTTGAGAGTGAGAGCGGGAGAAAGCCTGCTTTCCATTGATAATAAAAAGGGAATTTAGATGGAAAATAGTTTGTCATTTTCCTATATTATTTGTCATATTTATTTGCTCAGTCAATATCTTTGTAGGTTTTGGTTCTTCTGCCGATGTAGTCTATAAAGACCTTTGAAATAACTGAAATAATCTGACAAAGTAATATGGAACTGTGGTCAAGATCTGCCTAGAAATTTAGCTGTACATTCCTGAAAAAAGCATCACAATAATCTGAGGTGTGATCACCCAGCCCATGTCTTCTGTCTTACGAAACAATTCCACATCAGTGATATCATCCTGATAATTACACCACACCAAACACAAGTGTAATCACTCAGAAACTGTGCACAAATGGTGAGAACATCTTGACTGACTTTATAACCGTCTTAAATTCCATCTGTGACTGGACTGGGAAACCAAATCCACCGATTTTGATTGGTCTTTGTACTTCCTTTGTTGATGAAAGAGTGATTGTATTGGCCAAGCCACAAATTGTCAGCAGCTGGCGTGGGCTGTCCTCTTCTCACCTGACGCAGGCAATTGAGGTGGTGAAATAGTCTGGATAAATATCCCAAGCAATTGTCAGACATATGGTGTCAGAAATGGCAGCAGAAACCAAGCAACTTTACAGTATCATAAGCACCAGCCCCAATGAAGTTACTAATTTGGGTTTGGCTTAAAGTCAACACAAAAACCCATTTGCAATGAATTTCAGGACTAAACAAAAAACTCTAATTTGAACGATTAAAACATTAACGAACGATTAGTAGTACATTTAAAATCGCAATGAAATATAACTATTTTGTTTTGAAAATGAACTAAATGTTATTGTTTTTTCTTTCAAAGAGGTCAGTGCTTGAGTTATCCATGCTCCACTGAAAAGTACAGAAAAGGTGGAGCAGAACGAAGGATAAAAACGTGATGAAGAGCTTCACTGCTCCTTCAAGCATCTCTTGTCAGAATCTGATTTCACAGAGGGCAAAAAACGGTTCAGATGTCCACAGGTATGAAGGTCTGGACACATCACTGCTCTGCCAAACCCTCAGCTTTCAACACACTCATATATCTGACCGCAAAAGTCTGCAGTACCTTTTATACACTAGTATTTTCTTCAAAATGTTGCCAGACAAGTTCACTCACTGTCGATTAGCAGTATTGACATACTACTTGAGATTAATACAAACAGACAAACTGTTGTATTGAGGGATTGAACAAACATACACACTCATCTTTCAACCTGTCACAATGTATTCACATCTCAATGGGAAACATATCCAGTTAGAGCTGCCAACACTTTACATAAACAACATAACTAGTCTCAATGAGTGCTGCCAAATAAACACACACAGGCCTAAAATAGTCAGGACACTGGTGCCAGACCACAGAGTAGGTGGTTAACGTGTACCATCATAATCACAGCTATTACACATCTATACACACACACCTTGAGCTCTTCAGTTTGACAAGAGTGACGCAACAGTGTGAAGCGTCAATGATGAAGCTTCTCCTCCTGCACAAATCACTCACATGCTGATTCTCTGACTCACTTCCCAGAATTCTCTGAGGCAAACAATCACACACAGGTTCATTGTGCAGGAGAGAACACAGACCAGACATACGATCAGTTTTATCTGGTAGCAGAGGCTTCAGATTCTTAGACTGGTATTGCATCAGCATATAAACTCATTTCACTCACTCAAATTGTATTGTAAAATGTAATTTATTGGTTGTGATGGCTAAGGCCACACTGAATGAACATTTAATTTGAATGGTTTTAGATTACTTTGTATTTTATTTTTGTATGCTAAATTGATATTTCGTTTGTTCTAAGGGATTAATGTTTTTTTGTCCGTTTATTTATAAATTTCTATGCAATTATTTTGTTTCTTTTACCCGAACATTGGAACTGGAGGAGCTACGTTGTCTCATTAGCACGCATTAAACCTCAAAGAGCGGCAAAGCCAATAACCATTTATTTCTAGAGTGCACGCTAGTGAGTAAATGAAACCACAACAGATATGGGTTTAACAAGTTTGTTTGAATTTGTACATCTTACCCGTGGTTCCGACGGGATCCATGACTGCAGCATGGAACACAGGCTTGGAATTAAAAGGGCGTGGCCTTTCCTGGTGTCCTTTATTCGGTTGGGAATAATGGGAAATGTAGTTTTTGAGACACAATGGGTTGGGGTTGTGTGTTAATTCGAATGTGTTTAAATGATGCTTTTTTGTGTGTGTGTATGCTTAAGTGTATTTTCATTATTGCTTTATGGTAAATGTGATTTTTGTGTTTATTTGAGTTTGTGTATAAACATATATATTTTCCCCCTTTAAGTTTGATGTAATGGAATGAGAATTTTTGTGAGACCCCTGTAATTATAAAACTGGTGTGGTCTGGTTTGTTAAAAGGGCTTCATTTTCTGTGGCTGGGTTAGTTCTGGTGAGTGATCCCTGAGAAACATCTGAGACCCGGAACTCAGTAATGTGCTGATGTCCCATTTATTAGTCAGTTGGGTTTTTTTGCTTGTTTTTTCTCTCTTTCTTCTGCACAATGTTTGGTCAGTACTTAAGTTTTGCAGTGACTCCATGAATGTCTCCTGAAAATTTCATGGAAGAACCCTTACATTGGAAAACCTGAGTTTTCAGCAGCAATTACTCCATTCTTCAGTGTCACATGATCCTTTATAAATCATTCTAATATGTTGATTTGCTGCTTAAGAAACAAAAACACATAAAACTGAGCTATATTTTCAGCAATATTGCCCAGCCCTAGTCAACAATTAATCTTGGAACAGACCACATTTAATGTTCCAGGTTTATATATAATACAGTTTGTGCCGTTAATATAGGTCATATAAATCCCCAATACAACCCCTATATAAAGTAGTTAATTATAAATATATTTATAGTATATTTTATTATTATCGATTTCCAAGTACAAATACTTTTCAAATTGGCCCAGTATTTAAAGTAATTACTGTGCATATGATTTCTATTATGTATTGTAGTGATATGTTATGTGTGTTTCAGTGTGAAGCGCAGCACTGTGTTCATTTACACGTGTTAATATTATTATTATCACTACTATTTAGCCATATTGATATATAATATCACAAAATTTGGCCAAATTGTAAAGCCCTGCAAACAAGCACAGCAAACCGGGAGTTTTTTTTTTTTTTTTATCGCAGTAGCAGTTTTAATCAGAAAAATCACAACTAATTTGTTTACCCTAGTTTAGCCACAGTAGGCTACATAATATACAGTAAAGCTATTTGGGACAGCTAACTGCCTGAACATCAAGTAGATGGGGTTGATTTCTGTGAGACTTCAAAAGATTTCAGTACATCATGTGCAAACAGATCTTTGTGTCATGACAGTCATATGATGGCACAGTTACAGAATGTAACAATCATCTCAATCTTTTGCATAGTGTTCCTCAAAGATGTACTAATCTAAAGTTTAAGATAAAAAACAACAATCACTGCATTCTTTACAATAGCTGACAAACCACATACCACAAAAGCCTGTAAGGGGTCATGGCTCACATCTGTGTTTGATAGTGATTGCCATTCCCTGTCAATTCTGTTCTAATGCTCACTGGATTGACAGCTGATGTTAAGTATTTTAGCAGCAGGTCACATCACATATTCCTTCCTGTAGAGCAGGGGTTCCCAATTCTAGTCCTTGTGCCTCCCCGCTCTGCACATTTTTTATGTCTCTCTTATCTGACACGCTCAGTTGAGGGGTGGGTTCCATTTAACCATATATGTGCTGCAAAGTTAACTTAAAAGGGTATTTCGCCATTAAGGGAGAATCCAATCCGAAGCAGGCGTGTTTGTATGTTGCTGTTCCTTGGTGTAAAGTGCATAAGACGCAACAGTTATAAGACAACTATCATGATTATGCATTAAACCAGATAAAAAGGCATGTTACCAAATTGCGCTTATTTTTATATTATATCTTTCAGTTTAGGCATTTGAATATGACAGATTACATTAAAGGGGCAGTCACACTGCACTTTTCATTCCATTGACTTCCATTCAAACACATGCAAATGTGTCAGACAGGAAACGCAGGCTCATGGGAAAAGTTTTGCATTTCGCTGCGTTCCAAAGTTCAGCTTCAACAGATTTCCAATGCTAAGGGAGTAGGGAACACTGCGTAGGGACTCCTTCAATCGGGAGGCACTCGAGTTCATGCAGCTCTCTTCTAACGAGCTGATGATCTGAATTAGATGTGTCAGATAAGAGAGACATGCAAACTGTGCAGAGTGGAAAGGTGCGAGGACTGAAATTGCTTTGTGGCGCTTTCCACTGCATGGCACGGCTCGACTCGCTTTTCCATTGCAGTTTAGTACTGCTTCAAAGTGGGTGGGAATATAGACTGATCGTTATAGTTGTGCCGTGTAAACGCGACTGCAGTGTTTACACGTTACATTTTAGTATCGGTACGGCTCACTTGGAACCTCAACCAAGGTGGTACTATTTAAGTGAGCTGCACCGAGCCATACCATATAGTGGAAAAGCGCCAAAAACTGAGCCATGCCGAGCGATACCATGCAGTGGAAAAGCGCCTTTAGAGAAATGAGAAGCTGTCTTTAGCATGAGATCCTAAGTAAAGGTTTGATACTAGTCTGATGCAAGAATACTGCCAATTTTGCAAAAGATTCAGCCCTACACATGGTAGACTGAAGCATATGTGATCCAGATGTGAGAAACAGCTCTATAGAGGGCTGCAGGATGACATTTTTGTAATCCAAAACCCAAAAACGTGACACTTCTGATTTTTACACTTCTGATTCCATCGTCCTGAAGTCAGTGGGTTTTTTTTAATGGGTTTTTGGTTAAATGCCTGAAATAAGGTCTGTGTTTGACACAAGGAAGAGATATTTTCACATTTTATTCTATGACATAAAATACACCAGTAATATCATGGCAGCTAACAAGTGTTTAAATGGGACTACAGCGGATGTCTGAGACATTAAACAGCATCACACCCAACAGGTAAACTCATCTACCCACTAGTCCACTTTCACAGCCTCACCGTGTTTATAATCATTCCTTTGCAAACACTCCTAACTCAACATTTCAGGGAAAATGTTTTTTTTAATTTTTACATCAATATGTTGTGGGAAGCTTAATTGTGGTGACGTTGAAGTCATGCAATCATGGTTTAAGTTTGTTTATAAACAACGTTTAGCTTTTTACTTGTGTAGATTATATTTAGGCTTAAACATGTATAAATGTAAGAAGCAAACTTTAGTAATCCAAAAGCCAACGGAAAACTCCAAGTGTGTTTTTGTTGAGGGAACCAGGTTGATGAAAACTTGGATGACCAGATTGGCCAACAAAATATGTCGTCAGTGTAGCGTTTATAGTGATCTCATGGTAAAAAGAGGATACATCCATATACTGAGTGGATCTTACCTGAACTGTTTTCTTGATTCTGTGAGAGGGTCCGGGATACTCAGGTGAATACAAGTCTGTCAGGAAAAGGGAGTTGATGAGTGTAGACTTTCCCAAACCTGATTCTCCTGCAGGACAGAGAATAAGACATTACGTCAGGACGTGACTCACTCATCACTTCTGTTGTTTGTGAACAAGGACTGTGTAGAATTTGAGTCTGTAGATTTCCACAACAGCCATCATTCGCAATGTTCTACACATTCTCCTCTTACATGCCTGTTTGATTAAATACTTTGAGTAACTTATGGTGCTTGCTAAAGCTAGGGGACAATTAAATATGTTTTATTTATTCCAAATTCCATTTGAATGGTTTAAGTTTTATTCATCAAACAGCATGTATAATCAACTGCATTCATACAATTTTAACAATTTAATAAATAAACAATAATGGGACGAAAAATAAAAAAAATACAAATTCCATTTTCAATATTTTGATTTTTGTTGGCATTCTGTGATTTATTACAAACCACACAAAAAAAATTACAATAATGGCACCATCTTTTTTTTTCTGGATTCTGTGATTAATTACAAAATACCCCCACCCCCACTGAAAAACTGTGGTAATCGAATAAAAAAAATAAATAAAAAAAAATTGCAATCTTTTAAAATGTGATTGATACAAAAAAAGTATTTCGTTAAAGGAATTGTTCTATTTAATTTAAATGAAGTACCCCACAACGGAGGTTTTCAAATTTTGTGACATTCCACGTTCTACAATAAATTATATTTTAAGAACTGGATTCCACGATTCATAGATCACCGGGCCCTATAAAGAACATCATTGCAAACCTACCAAACTCAGCACTTGGCATGTCTGAGATGTTTCAGCTTTTTAAACTTAACTCCAAAAACAGGAAATCAGTCTAGAGGAGTGGCATAATGTAATCAGCTATGACATGAACTTATATGGGGTTGTTCCCAGCTTAAGTCTGAGAATCGCAGAGAGCATCTGAAATTTGTGAAATTCCATGAACCACAAGAGAATACAACTATTTATCTGGATAAATGGAGAGAAATTTTAAACAGTCTGAAACTCAGACTCAACATGATAAACTACACACCAGGAGAAGAACCAGAGGGTGTGCTGAGAACCAAGATAAACAAAGAGGATGTTCAAAAAACATGACAAACTTTATTTGTGGCGTTTCCAACGCTCATACTTAACCTTTAACCCTAAGTGTTAAACTGTGCTGGATTATTTGAAGAAGTTAGTCATATCCATAGCACAAACTTAAGCAAATTATCCGGGTTGTTTAGAAAAGGTACACGCCGCGGTAACTTTTCTAACCAACTAGACTTACGATTTTTCACCTAGTGGACAATAAATCCATCATGAGGGTGAACTCTTATGACTTACACTACTGTTCAAAAGTATGGGGTCCATAAAACTTAAGTGTTTTTGAAAGAATTCTAGTGTTCACCAAGGCTGCATTTATTTGATCGAAAATACAGTAAAATCAGTAATATTGTGAAATATTATTATAATTTAAAATAAAGGTATTCTACTTGAATATATTTTAAAATTTAATATATTTCTGTGATAGTAAAGCTGGATTTTCAGCAGCCATTACTCCAGTCTTCAGTGTCACGTTCCAATTGTCTGATTTACAGCTCAAGAAACATTTATTATTATTTTTAATGTTGAAAACACTTATGCAACTACATTCTGTGGAAACCATACTACATTTTGTTTCAGGATTCTTTGATGAATAGAATGTTCAAAAGAACAGCATGTATTTGTAATAGAAATCTTTTAATGCATTCTTGTTAAATAAAAGTGTTTATTTCTTTCAAATAATAATAATTTAAAAAAATACTGACCCCAAACTTTTGAACGGTAGTGTATGTCAACAAGCAACTACACAAAACAACCTAGCACGCATCTAGAAATGCCTTAGCAACCACCTGGAGTAACCTAAAAATTACTCGGAGCAAATGTATAAATGACATGTAGTTTGTAATGTGCCAAAAAGGTAACTCCTCCCACAAAAATATTGCTGACATTTGATTTCCACACACTTCAAGTGCTTCCCCACAATGCACGTCTCCCAACAACAATTGACTTTTTCACAGAACAATTCCTCCAAGCATCCGTGAGCAATCCATCAACTGGATGCGTGGCAACGTGGTTCCTGTAAGGCCTGGAACAAAGAGGACAGTGTGAAGGAAACTGGGTGCATGCTGGCACAGAGTGTTGGGCTTCTCTCCTGACCTTTAACAAGTGCCCAACCCTGTGCCACTTCCACAGCCAGCCAAAGCAGCACATAAAACAAGGAGAAAACCTTCAAACAAAGAAACGCTTCTTTTCAAATCCTAAATGTTTTCCAGAAGGGCAGAACAACAGTGACCTCACCATTGCAAAAGAAACATCTTCCACTCACAGCCTGGAGGGATGCAAAAACCAACTGCTGTCTTTGAGCAGAATGAGGACAAAACCAACAGGATTTAGTTTGCTCTCTGAATGTGATCTTTGAAAACACTGAGTGAAATACAGTCTTCTTTAAAATGTCATAATGAATTAGGGAAACAATAAAATCAGACAGCGAGTGGTGCACTTCTGCCCTTCTCTGGACTGGAACCAGTGCAGCTGAGAGACCAGAAAAACATCACGATGGTGGAGTTACTGCTGGAAGACACATGGTACTGAATAATAGGGCTGCCAGAGTGAAGAATTTCCCTGCTACAAGACATCCACATAAAAAAAGAAGAAGAAGATTTTATGGAATTGTGGCTTGTAGGAGTTATGGTATCGTAACTTGAGGCCGTTTAAGGACACTAATTTAGTACAAAATCTTTAAACAGATAGTTCATCAAAAATAAACATTATACTCAATTAATTCATCCTCATGTGACTTCAAATCTGTATGACTTTCTTTCTACAATATAAAAAAAGTAAGTTCTTCACATTGTTCATTTCCATACTATGATAGTGGACAAGAGCTTCCAAGTTCCAGAAAGGATAAATGCTGCTGCAATTTTGCTAAACTACGTTGTTTCTGCCAACTAAAAGAAAAAAAAGAAAGAAAAAAAAATGTAAATGTGTAAAAATTGTGTTTTTGAATATTGTGTAAGCAAGATTTGAGTAATGTGTTATTAAGATTTGAGAGCTGCGTTTCCTTGTCCTTTATTGGAATTCAACAGCAGCCATTAACATTAATTTTTATTGTATGGAAAGGAACGATGTAAATATTCTGCTGCTTATTCTGTGATTCATGCAGGGTTCAAAAATTAAAAAAGCAAACATCAGATAAGAGTAACAATTGGCTATTGGCTTTAGTGTGTAAAGGGAAAATCACACTACACTTTTCACTTCATTGACTTCCATTCATTTGCATGTGAATGCGAGAGACCGGAAACGCAAGCTCATGCAAGATGCAGGTTGGCAGCGTTGCAGGAGTAGATTGTATATTTAGGGGTCCAAACACAGAACGTGCTGGTACCCTACTGAGTTTGAGTTTTTTCTTTATTTTTCATCCCCAAAAATGTATGGGTATCAGAGACCATAAATCATAGACACCCCAAACTTGGCAGGAAGGTTCTAATCATGCACCACTACTCA
This sequence comes from Siphateles boraxobius, assembly GCF_051911475.1. Taxonomy (NCBI): domain Eukaryota; kingdom Metazoa; phylum Chordata; class Actinopteri; order Cypriniformes; family Leuciscidae; genus Siphateles; species Siphateles boraxobius. Next base: position 15,148,624 of record NW_027508975.1, read on the forward strand.
GGAGCACAGACAGACACCCACCTGACACTAAAGGCACTATAGGGCGATTTGCATTTTGGATCATAACTTTATTTCACACCATAAGATGTTCGGACAATTAGAATTTTCTTAAAACCTGCTTTTTCAAACTCTTTCTAGGCTGTTGGTTAGATCTCTAACAAAGTAGGCACACAGCAGCAAGGATAAGGGTGGCAAAAAGTTATCAAAATAATTCTGATTCTCTGAAGCAAAGTTATTAGTAAATTAAATGGCCTGGTGTCACTCATTATTCATGAATTGACCTAGATGTCCTGAACTCAACCTTAACAAAACTTGATACACAGTGTTAATATAAAAGCCTGTTCAGAACAGCAAAGTCCACAACAGCTATAAAGAAATTGTTGGAAAAACTTTAAGAATGTCTTTTTTTTTTTAGCTGATAAATAAAAACCCTCACACCAAATCAGAATCCGCAGATTTGAAGAATAATAGTCTGACCAATGCTGATGTGCGCAAATTTGTGTCTACCAGTAAAGAAAACATCTGATTGAGTTGAATTTTTACCATCAAAAGCATATACTGTATAAGAATTTTTTTCTCTTTCGGTGATCCATGTGTGAAATATTAAGCCTCCAAAATGAAAATATGAGGAACCACATTACAAAGCAATTGTGAGAGGTGCAGGTTCACTTTTTTGTGTCTGAAACAGTTATTACATTATTATTATTATTTATTTTTTTTTGCATATATGTAGCAAACATATTATAACAGACAAAAATATTTTTTCATAAAAATAATGTGAATGTTTATGGTTGGTCAGTTTTCTCCATTTACTTGCAATTGACAGAATGTACAAAATGGTACGTTCTAGTTTCATTGTAGGAAGAAATCCATATAGGTTTTGAACATCATGACGGTGAGTAAATGACAACATTTTTTTTCTTAACTTTTCCTTTTAGTTAAACTCTAAATCGCTCCATGCAAGAAATTTAAGTGCACATACAGACAGAGTTTAGCCTTGAGGAAGGAGAGAAAGACATTGATAAATGAACAACAAGGTTACAATGGGCAGAAGGTTTACCATGTTAACACTAGAGCTAATTACAGAGTCCTTCATTAAACTCGGTGTCAACAATGATGATAGATCAGGGCTTTCCTGTCAGCCGCCCAAAAATGCGAAACTGCGGTATCTGTAACCCGCCCTGTCTCTCTGCATTACGAAACTCACTGTTTGTGCGATCAAATCCTAACAGGCCTGCTTTGAGCAGATGAAAAACAACACAAAACAAGCATCCATCTAGCCTCCTGTATTTCACAACATTAACCATTACAGAACACTTCTCAGACACAGCAAACACTACAATAAGTCCAAAGTGTTTCAATGGAGGCAATCTAAACAAGAGATGTTAAGTGTTAGGGAAAGCCAGAGAAGAGCTGGGTGAGATTCATGCCACTGGAGCAGTTCAACCCAAAGACCACCAGGCGGATCGGTAAGGGTCCAACACGCTTCCTTTAAAGGAAATATCCCACAGCTGTGTAAACCAGGGGGCTTATTCCAGAGGAACTCCCCATCGAATGATAGGGGTGGGGGAAGCTGGGAAGCAGGAAAAGCTCAGGCCTGTGCTGGCAGGGAAAGAGTTCACCACCAACTTCCAAAGAACTTTCACTGGCTCGGATAAAACCAGAATGCAGGAAAGAAGATCCGTTTATGTGTGCTGTCAGAAAGATATATACAGTGTGTGTATGTATATATATATATATATATATATATATATATATATATATATATATATATATATATATATATAAAATAAAACAATAACGAATGTGGTTTTGGTTAAATGGCTGAAATAAGGTCTGTGGTGAACACAAGCTCAAGACACTTTCACGTTTTATTCTACGAAATAAAACATCAATATTACCCCACTCGTGATTTTTTTGAAGCTGTTACGCGTCTTGAAGAAGGGCGAATGACTAAATGGAACTACAGAGGCTGTCGGGGACATTAAATATCATCACCCCGAAAAGGTAAACTCAGTCCATAACAGCCTTGTTATGTTTATAATTGTGCTCTTACAAACTATTCTAACTGAAACGTCCAGGGAAAATGTTTTAAGATAAAAACTGAAAGAGTTGTCGGAAGCTTAGTGGTGGTGACGTTGAATTCTTGGGAACGTGGTGTAGTTCGTTTATAGCCTACCTTTAGCTTTTTACTTCTGGGGACTGCATTTAGGCTTCAAAAATCCTAAAAGTTGTGTTCATATGTGATAATTATCTTGATAGACAAACGTGCAAGTATCATAAACTTTTGTAGAGCACAGAGCTGGTTTTTAGCAATAATCCAAAAGCCTATTATAAAAATCTATTGGGTTTTCAACGAGGGAACCAGTGTGATGTTAACTGTCGGTGGGCCTACAAAGTGACGTCATACCTGTCCCACTTTATTGGAATAGTTATAAATGTCCATTTGGGCACCAGTAGTGAGCACCAAAGCAGTGGTATCGGAGTTTTTTTCTATTAAAAAAAACAAACATTTAATCATTATTTAACCCCATTATATGAATATTAAAAGGTAAGATCAGCTGTTTTATTAAGCTATCATTATTTTTATATTTACAGTGTATTATCGAAAGTATCCATCTATTTTACTGCTCACGGTGTTTCTGCTACTGTTGTTATAAAAATAAATAACTGCGCCATCTGTGGTACTTTTGTGTCTTTAGCGAGAGAGAAACAATGCGCACAGAACGGAAAGAGCTTGAATAAAGCGCTTTTAAGTTTTTAAGTCGAAAGATCATTACCATAATCAACCCTGAGCGCTTGTGGTGTGAACTGCTCCGTTGTTTTGAGGCGCTGCTTACTTTAACTAGAAACATTAAAATGGTGCTACAGTTATCAATGTCTCGCGGTGCTCTTGGAACAAAGCAAGGGTCTGGTCCTGCAGTCCGCCATTTGATTGTGCCTGACTTTTTTTTTTTAAAGGTTCAGTATCAGTACTGTGTACAGTGTTGATTTACAACCACTGTAAAAACATCTTGTCTAACAGTTTAAAACCTAAAATACAAATCCAACTATTATTTTTCAGCAATCATAGGCAAGTAAAGCTTTACAGATCTCATAATCCTTAGCACTTATAATAAATGGGGGGGGGGGGGGGTTATATCCTTATAAATGGCTAGTAAATGTGTTAATGATTGGTAAATATTGACTTTCACCAGACTCATGACTCAACCCCACTGCCAGTCAACAGACAGGTCTAAAACCATAGAATACCACATTGTACGACCCACTAAGAACAGACAAATGTTCTGAACAAAAACATCTGTATCTTTATCATCCAAAGAAAGAGCTGGAAGTGTTTGACAGCGCTGCACTTCTTCAATTATCCTGCGATTCTAATTACACGCTGTACACCAAATTGCCATCTAAAAGCTTGTTTCCTGCCCAGTGTGCAGCAGAGGGGGAAACTCCAGGGCGTAGCTGCACCAACACTCCTCCCAAAATCCTGTGGAGATGGATTTCTGAAAAACTGACAGAAACACAGCTTCTGCTCTGGATTACTTCCATTATGAGCAGGACGTGAGGTGACCCCAGGTGGGCGTCAGTGACAGTTTCAGGTTGTGTTGTGTTTGGAGTCTGAAGAGCTGAAGGTGGATGTAGATACTAGTCCTCAGGCCAGGCTGAATGAATGGGATTACAGGAAACTTCCCACCCACAAGGCCACACTCACACACACACACACACACACACACACACACACACACACACATACACATACACATACACATACACATACACACATTCCAAAGGAGGGGAAAAAACCCAGGTCCATGGGAGAATGGGAAGCACATTTGTTTCGAATGCGAGTTTCTTGGAGCCCTGTTCTCTCGTTCTGTTCTTCCATGTGAAATCCATCACTAATGCATTTCAGCACACAGCTGCCAGCGCCTGGCATGAAGCGGGCCGTGTGAAACCATATACCTCTAGACACATGAGTGCATATAATCCACATAGCAATGCAAGCTGGGTCACCAGCCTTCTATTTTTGAAACTTTTATTAAAGTTTCATTCAAACTTTTTTCCATATGTCGCAAACCTCAAAAGGACATACAATGTTTTTTTTTAAAGGGTTAATTCACCCATAAATGAAAATTTGGTCAACATTTACTCTTGTCAAGTTGTACAAAACCATATAACCTTATTTTATGTGAAACATAAAAGAAGAAATTTAACAAACTGTTCTAATTCCAGTGAATTAGAAATGTCAAGCTCCAATTTCTTCTTTTGTGTTCCAAGGAAAAAGGAACATTTTTTAAGTTTATCAAAAATGACCTTTAAATGAAATAAAAGGTCTGGCAGATATTCCAAAAACGGTTGTTGCAGGATTTGGTTATAATTCTCCTCAAATGACAAATGAGCTTTAATTTAAGGGAAAAAATTAAAATTCAGTGGGCAGCAGTGGGATGAACTGGACAGAAGCTACTCACCGACGACCATGAGAGTGAATTCAAAGCCCCTCTTCACAGACTTTCTGTACACTTGGTTGGGGAGATTTGCGAATCCCACGTACCCCTCAAGGTTCTTCTGTTGCTGTAGACCAAAACCAAACAGAGTCAACGGCTTTGTCACGCTAGTCTGACAAAACACTACAAATAAGAAACACGTAGGAGGCCATCCATGACTACACATGATTACTGTTAAGATGAATCTTCAAAAATAGAAAAAATTAGTTTGACACATACACAATAGCATAGATATGTGGCTATAATAATGTATTTAAAAGCATGGGCTTTAAGACAAATTATCATTTAAAAACGATATTCGTTTCAATTTTGCAAAACAAAAAGTCCACCCCATGTCTTTACAATAACCACATGGATAACCACGACTTGGTGGAGCTTACGAACAGAGTATTTTGCTAAGCAACAGTGAATAGCAGAGCCTCTATACTTTGTATTTGGTGTTTTTTGATAAACACCATAGAAAAACATGTGAATACAGCTTGACTTCAAAACCAGAAAGTTTTGGGTGTCAAAAACAAAGTTGCACACAGCTGCACTTTTGAACCGATATATATATATATATATAAATATTTTTTTTGTTTTTTGTCAAGGTGTTTGAAATGATTTATGCATGCTTACTGCTACTTTGGAGAGCATTCAGATCGTGTTGTTCCACAGATCGATGGATGAATGGATGGACGGATGGATCAGATTCCACCAGGCAGGGAAAGAGGTATCCATATACACAAAATAAAAGAGAAAGAGAGAACATGAGAAAAGAAAGACAAGCGCTTAAGTGCATTGTTTTCATCTGTAACTGCTGGTCTGCGTCTGGTCTTCACCACAACCATTGGCTCAGGTTTGATTGACAGCTGATGTTGAGCAGACAATGAATAATAAATTATTGAACACCAGGTATAAACATCCATCTCACGTGATCCAATCTCAAGTGGATACATGTGTGAACAGTCTCCATACACTGTTGTGGTCAATCAAACCCCGTTCAATGGTCACATTACAGGATCAAACAAGATACATGTTAATACCAGGTGCAAAATGGCTAATGACCTATTACTGTGCTGATGCAAAATCAATGAAATAAGTTTGCGAACAAAACACATCTGTGGAAGCTTCTGTTAATACCCAACCTATTTGAGTTCTGATACAAACCACAAAAAAATGTACAGCACATAGTGTTTACCTAGTGCTGAACAACTAAACCACTTCTCTAAACATTCAGAATTACAGGAAGGCCAGAAATTGGGCTTCAGCACTAGACTTCCACAGCGCTTATGCTGCCAGTAAAATTGAATTAAATTGAATTAAAAATCATCTCACTGAATAAATCAGGCCCTCTTTGAATAGCATTTCTTTCTTCTGAAACTGAAAATCATCAAATATCTGTGATTGCAGCACATAAAAAACCCAACTCGTTTGACTATCAAAACCTTCATTCTGCTTACACCACAAAAGAAAATGTCCTGAAGGGACACGCATGCAGCTGAATAGATGCAAGTTTGTGATGATGATTCAGAAAGTACTGCAACGTACTGTAAAGGTTACGTTAGCTCAGACGACTCATGCATTAGATTCAAGATCTTTTGAACTATTAAGCTAGCTTTGTGTTAGGAATAGAGCAACATTTTAAACTAAAGTAGTTATTCAGTGATAATCACTTTCATAAAATTTGTGAATACAAATTTGCGTGAACAGAATCAGAGAATCCAGTAATAGAAAAAAAATATATCTATATATTCAGGATTTATGCTGTGGATTTTTTTTCTACTGGCCCAGTCAGGACAGTGGTTTAAATTTTCAATAGCCTTGCCAAAATTTTCACTGGCCCGAACACAAAAATGTAATGAATAAATTAAATTAAATAGGCCCAGTTATTGTTTTCATAGTTTACAAATGAATAACAAATAAGCTTATGACACCAAAAAATACTATCCTAACTCATATAAATTTCAAATATTGTTAAAGACAAGTAGCCTAATAAAATAATAACAAATAATAAAATACAAAAAGAAATAAACAGTGCTTTTGATGTTTTTCATGTAGGTCCGACAGTAGTTTTCAGGTACAAAAATTGAATAATCAAAATGTAAAATAACACTGCAGAGTCTTCACTGTATAAATTAAATATAGATTATTCCTTTTTAAGTTTACAAAAGTTATTCAGTCAAGAGTAGTAAGTGATTTTTTTCTTTGTCCTTTGTTGTTTGATTAACTTTAAAACATTAACATTAAAAGACAGAAGCAAGTTTGTTAGGCTGCTGTCACTTTAAGAACTGCATGGATCAAATAGCCTACTGTTACAAGCGTTTTATTTCTCAACTGTTCACTTAAGACATAACCAACTAGGTTTACGTGGATACTCACCAATAGGCATTTTGACAATTTTGTGTGAATATGTCCGTTTAAGTGCAAGACGACAATTCAGCATTCGCACACTGTCTGAAGCCTTGTTCATATTTTCGCATGGCTCCGCACCGAGCGCCTCCGCTGATATAATCACATTTTTACAATTCACAAATACAACTTTGTTACTTGCAGCATGATCAGTTATTAAAAGTTATGAGAACCAATGCCATTTAACATCATTTACATGCACTTTAAAAGATCCATTTCAGTAGGAATAAAGCAAAAAATTCAACATCATGTAAATGCTTAGTTGATTTGAAATCATACTTGTCTAATATTAACCAGTCCAGGGCTCCAGACTGCGACCAATTGGTCGCATTTTGCGACCATTTTTCCTTGCCGGTGCGACCAGAACGTTGCCGAGCAGCTAATGCAAATAAAATGAAAGCGGAACGAAAATGCGCTATTAGTTTATTAGTTGGGACCAATAATAGAAAGCGCAGCACCCCGAGCCAGTCGCTGGCCGATCTCGAAAACACGACACTGTTACTAGGAGATCCAGTGAAGAAATCCATTGATTTCGCCTCAGAATTAATAACATAATCGCTGCGAGATCCAGTGAGAAACACTCCGATTCGGCGCAGAGTTCTCAGTTATAAACATAGATATCAGACCAAACAGCGCTGACGTGGAAACCAGGAGAAACACTTATAGAAGGCTTTCAGTCCACAAATCAGCAACATTCACCATGGATTTATGCTAATGTAACGTTAGTATATCTAACCATAACTATGACAGAAATAGTCAAACGCTTACAAGTACTACATCTTTTTCCAGCACTTCAAAACTATAATATCATATATAAATGTTATTTTAATGTAACGACCAACACATTTTTTGTTTCTTTCTTCAAAGATTGTCCTAAAAACTAAAAATGTTAAGATGTAGGAAAACTCTTATTTAAACACTTATTTAAAAATAAAAATAAATTACCATTGTAAACAGTAGGATGCTTATTGGCTATTTTCACTCCCTAATATAATTTTTTTCACTCGTTTTGCTTTTTAACTAATATTAAGACATTATGAATGATAATAATTAGGGCCCAAGCCCTGAAAGGGCGAAGGCCCTATTGTTTTCCTTAGGATTATCACTATTATTATTTTTCTGTCAACCTTTCGGGCACTTTTGAGGCCCTTAACATGCTCAAAAACTCTTGAAACTTTGCACACTGGTCAGAACCCGCGGCCAGTTTGGCCGTGGCGAGGAAACAAATTTATGGTGAAAAAGAAAAACAGGAAGGATGTTATAATATTCTGCATTCATTAACTGATCTCGACGAAACTTCAGCAGTGTGTTCATTGTAAGAGGCCGATCACATGGATGTGACTATTGTGAGTCAAAGGTTTAGCGCCACCAACTGGCAGCAGGAAGTGTGTCACTTTCAAAATGCTTTGAAATCACCCACTTATTTTTACCCAAATTTCTCAAAACTTTATCTGTATAATGTAAACACACGGCAGTTGTAGACCTGTGAAAGGATTATTGATATCTTAAATACTGTTGCCATGGCAATGAATCAAACTTTAATATTCTTTTTGGATGCTTTTGAGACTCTTAGCATGCTTGAAATTGCATGAAACTCGACAGACGCATCACATTTATTAGCCAGTATACATGTGCAAAGTTTCAGAGACGGGCGTGGTACAGGGCCTCAGTAGTGCCACCTTTTGACAAAAGTGGGGATGTTAGTTTTATAGTTTTATCTACAATCATAAAACTCGGTACATGTATTGTTCTGATCAAGCCGAACAACTCTTTTAATTTACAGTCATTAGCTCCGACCAACAGAAAGTCAGATATTTTGGTTTGAATGTGGATTGTTTTGGAGAATTTTCTCTCTCTTTCTCTTTCTGCTATTGCTTTTAATGTTTTTCAAGGTTTCGCGGGCTTTTGGGGCCCTTTACGTGCTCAAAAACTCTTAAAAGTTTGCACACACTTCAGAACCCACGGCCATCAGGGCCGGGCTGAAGCTGGTACCCGGGCATGGCAGGGGGGCTCAACAGCGCCCCCTTGAACGGGGTCCGAAAATTTGGTCCATATATCAAACATGCTTGCGTGAATTAATATGAAACTCGGTACACATATAGATGGGTTGTTTGGAAAACACTTGCTGTGGAATTTGAAATACCTCTCCTAGGCAATTCATTCAATCACCATCAAACTCGGTGTGCATGAAGTCAAGACATTGAGGATGCTAAATTGCGGATGGATTTTTGATATCTCGAACGGTTTGGCCGTGGCAAGGAAACTAATTTATGGTGAGAAAAGAGAAACACGAAGTGTTATAACTTCTGCATACATTAACTGATCTTGATGAAACTTCAGCAGTGTGTTCGTGGTAAGAGGCCGATCAGATGGATGTGACTATTGTGAGTCAAAGTTATAGCGCCACCAACTGGCAACAGGAAGTGTGTCACTTTCTAAATACTTTTGACAAAAGTGGGGGGGGGGGGGGGTAGTTTTACCCACAGTAACAAAAGTCCGTAGGTATATTGTTCTCATCAAGCCGGACAACTTTCCAATTTACAGTCATTAGCTCCGACCAACAAGAAGTCAGATATTTTCTCCCTTTACATTTTCTCTCTCTCTGTGTGTCTATGTCTCTGTGTGTGTGTGTGTGTGTGTGTGTGTGTGTGTGTGTGTGTGTGTGTGTGTGCACGTGTGTGTGTGTGTGTGTGTGTGTGTGTGTGTGTGTGTGTGCACGTGTGTGTGTGTGTGTGTGTACGTGTGTGTGTGTGTGTGTGTGTGTGTGTGTGTGTGTGTGTGTGTGTGTGTGTGTGTGTGTGTGTGTGTGTGTGTGTGTGTGTGTGTGTGTGTGTGTGTGTGTGTGTGTGTGTGTGTGTGTGTTAGGCATGTGCCGGTATCAAATTTTCATGCTGCGATTAATTGATTGAGCTTTTATCACGGTATACGGTATTATCACGATATTTTAATTGCACAAGAGAAACAGACGGATTGGGGGTATCTAAAAAAAACTTGCATCACAATGTGTAATTGTGATTGTCAAAACATTAATTTTATTTTTTTGTGACAACATGTTATAATGTTTACATGGTACAGTTACTGAGGCTACTGTTTGTATTATTGCTTAACACAATTTTCATGATTTCAATTAAATTCTTGGATTTAAAATCAATCTTGATTCAATATTGACTCATTTGGATAAATATTAGGTAGGCTACAGTAGATAGCCTGCATTTAATTTTTTCTCAAGAAAAAATATATCTCACATAATGCTGTAAACATACAGAGAGAAATTAAATATAATGCATACAATATAAATATAATAATAATATAAATATAAAAATGTAATATGCCGTAATTTTCATTATAATAACAATTATATAATGACAAGTAAACATATATTAAAATATGTAATATAGTGCACATATTTAGCAAAATACTCCTCTCTATAGCTATTTTCTTATAGTCAACTAACATTAAATGGCTTTCCTGAGGTAAATGTAACGTTCTGTGACATAATTGTTCTCCTGCAGTGTTATTGACCTCTTTCCGTGGTTGAAAAACACTGATTGATCGAAAGTACGTATACCTTTCGGTGGGTTGTACTGTATCTTTAATAAAAAGTAACAAATGATCTGTTTACTTGAACTGAGGCGCGCGATCTGTCACGTCATTTACAAGCACCAAAACAGTATTTATTGTCTGAATTTCGTTATAAAACCTGAGAGCTGATATTTTTTTCATATCAAAAGTAACCTGCTCTTTCTAGTCTGTCGGTGTCAGTGTCCTCTTTGCTCCGCGATTTTTCTCTGCGTGAGAAAATGGATGTGTGGCGCGAGACCGTGTGAAAGTGTCAATTGCGTGAGTCTCAAGCTGCTGAATGCGTGAGAGTTGGCAGCCATGCGGGGGATAAATAGTCGGCAGCGTTCTAAAAATAAAATATATATTTTTATATATATATATATATATATATATATGTGTGTGTGTGTGTGTGTATAAATTAGGGATGGGCATGATTAATCGACGATCGATTATTGATCATTAAGAATTTCGTCGATCAGGTTAATTTGTTATCGATTATCATTAAACTAATGCTGCTGCGTTGCGTAGTGTGAGTGGAAAGTGAACGTGTTCCCCGGGCTGGTCAAGTTAGTGCGGAGGTACCTGTGCATCCGGCAACGTCAGTCCCCTCAGACCGGGTGTTTTCAGCGGCTGGACTGAAGCCTTGTTTACACTCGACGCGTCCGCACGAGCACGAAGGTGAGCGCGGCAAAAATGACGTCATTGCGGTATTCGGTGTTTCACAGACGAGCGCGTCGAGTATAAACGCCTCGTCTGTTTGGGGAGGTGCGCGAGCAGTCTGCGGAGACTCGCGCTGCAGAGCCAGGCGAAAGTGTAAACGAGGCTTGACGGTCAGGTTGCGGTCGCGTCTGACCCCAGATCATGTCATCAATGATGCAATGCAATGATCTTTCTCAACAAAAATCAGTAGACTGGTGTAGAAGTTGTATGTAAGTTACTAGTTATTTTTTATGAGGCTTTGTTAAGTAGCCTAGCCTAATTGATTGTTACTGTAGGTAGGCTAATCTCTCACCCTCTTTCTCGACTCCGTTCTCGGATAGTTTTGAGTTACATTTTGACAAAACCTGTCAGATCTAAGAATTATTATGTTTTTGGTTAAGTTATTGTTTAACATGATTTTTTTTTTATTATTTATTATTTTGGAACAAACGAGGGTCTCTGTTTAAGAACGCCAACTCGCAGCTGCAGGTTCCGTTGCTTTCGAGCACCGCCGCGCATATATCTTCAAGTTTAGCCTAACCGAACGTCCAGTTTTACTGCCACAAGTTGATCATCTTGTAATAAAGATCTAATCGAGGAAAAACACACTGTATGTTTGTATTTTCATTGCATTTTTTAATTTATAAAAAGTTAAATAAATAATGAATTTGAATATAAAAATATTAATGATTAATCGATAGTCGATCGTTAATTCTCCCGACGATCGACTAAGAAAATTTAATCAAATGCCCATCCCTAGTATAAATATATATATATATATATATATATATATATATATATATATATATATATAGTAAGTAAGTAAAGTTTATTTATAGAGCACTTTTCACAGATAAAATCACAAAGTGCTTTACAAAGTGCAAACACAAAATAAAACAGAATACAATCAGTAAAAATTACAACATTTAAAGAGTCCAAAATAAAACCCAGTTAACTAAATGCTTGTCTAAATAACAGTGTCTTAAGATGCCTTTTAAAAGAATCAACCCAGTCGGCCACACGGAGGAACAAAGGCAAGGCGTTCCACAGTCTGGGGGCTACAACCTGAAAGGACAGGTCTCCCCGGGTTTTATAGCGAGTCTTTGGGACCATTAACAGACTCTGGCCTTAGGATTGGAGTGCACGGCCTGGGGAGTATATGCATAACAAATCAGCAATGTATTGAGGGGCCTGACCATGTAAAGCTCTAAAAGTTAAAACTAATATTTTAAAATCAATACGCAATTTGATGGTTAGCCAGTGTAAGGAGGACAAAATGGGTGTTATGTGTGTCCTCCTGCCAGATCTTGTTAGAAGCCTTGCCGCAGCATTTTGAACCATTTGAAGGCGATTTAAAGTAGATTTGTTACAAAAAGTAAAAAGAGAGTTACAGTAATCTAACCGTGAAGAAATAAAATCATGGATAACCACTTCGAGGTCAGAGTCTGATAAAATTACCCTCAATTTCGCAATATTTCTTAGGAATAAGGAATAAAAGCAGTTTACGACCAAAAGTCTAGAATGGCAATCCAAAGACATTGACTGGTCAAACCAGACACCCAGGTTTCTGATGCTCGACTGGACAGAGGAGCTCAGAGAACCAAGGTTTTGAAGGATGGATGGTATTTTATTGTCTGGGGCAACAATTAGTGTTTCAGTCTTTTCCGAATTTAATTTAAGACTGTTACTAGCAAGCCACGATTTAACTGAAGAAAAACATTCCAATAAATCTGTTAGTTTGTGGAACTCGGAGTCATTGAACGAGCAATACAACTGTATGTCATCAGCATAAAAATGGTATGACACATTGTTAAAATGGCTCAAAATTTTTCCCAAAGGGGTAATGTACAGTAAAAACAAAAGTGGCACTAGGACAGAGCCCTGTAGAACTCCATTCAAGAATGGAGTGGCTTCAGACAGTATATTATTTACATATACAGAAAAAGTTCTGTCACTCAAGTAAGAGGAAAACCACTTTAAAACAGACCCAACGATACCAAACTCTTTTTCTAATCTATTCAACAGCATTTTGTGGTCCACTGTATCAAACGCTGATGATAAATCCAATAGAGCCAATACTGAGTACCTTCCAGAATCAGCAGCCATGTGTACTTCATTAGACACTTTGAGGAGAGCAAAGTTATTATATATATATATATATATATATATATATATATAAATATAAATATAGCTGCGAGCAGCGATGAAGGGGCCGTAATCACTGCTTGCAGCTATATTTAAAGTTAATTTTATCTGCACCCTAAATTAAGCCCAGTGCTTTATTGTCAGCCCCAGTGCTACCAGATATGTGTTGTAGAACTGCTGCCCTCAGATGCTAGTCTGGAGTCTGTGAACTTAAAATGAAACTGCAGATTGTAATATCTGTACGTTAAGTCTATTATTAAAGAATGTGTCAGTATTAAAGTTATTTTGGGGGGAATTTGAATAATTGCATTGCAAGCTGATTTAAGGTGTGCCCCTAAATTTTCTGCTTGCGCTACTACAATTTTCGGTCAGGGGCTACAGCACTCCTAGTAAAAAAAGTTAGTCTGGAGCCCTGCAGTCTATTATCCCTTTAAGATTATTTAATTATAATTAATATTGCACATAGATTTTGTCCTCTCTTACTCCATTTTCCCCATCCAGACAATGGATAAGCAATGCTCTTTCTCAAAACCACAAATTAAAGACTGATACGAAAGTGCTGCACCTCTTCCTGCTGATGTTACCATTTAGTGTTCAAGGGCAGGTGTTGAGGTGTGAGAAACACTCGAGTACACACATGCACTCTGTCTGATCTCATGGGGTAAACGAGGGAGGTGTAAATTATGTTCCTTCTTCAAGGCTAAAAACCTATCATAGATGACACAGTCAGAATGTTTAAAGGGGAGCATCTGAATTAACTTATACAAATGAACCAATGCAAATTTTGATGGTCTCAACCACACACCAGCAAAAAGCACTTTAGACCGCCATGAGGAACATGCCAGAGACCCAAAAAAAAGCCCAACTGGATATTCCTGTGGTGTAGCATTGACAGAAATGGTCCACAAGGACTCACACAACCAAAAATAAATCATGTCAAGGCTCAAACATATGATATACATGACGACTGTACCTCGAGGTTACATTCTGGGTCACTGATGTGGGTTATTATCTGATAATAACTTTAAATTCTTCTAACAGATTGGTTGGCTCTTGTCACATGACCTGCGGTGCGCTTGCAGCATTCTGAAAAGTTGAATTTTTTTCCATCTCGCTGGGTCGTCATAATGCTCATCCACTTGTTGTGCGTCTAATTTTAAATTAACAAACTTGAGTGTGCAAAATAAGTGATGTGAACAGCAACTTAGAAGGGATTTTTAGATGACACCTAACCAAAAGCTTCACCTTGCAGAGATGAGATCAAAAGGGAACATAGAGAGAGTGAAAGAGAGAGAAAGAGAGAGAGCGAATGGAGTCCTGAAACAATGACATGTTTTTGTATGTGGCTTAACTGCCGGAAGAGATGTGGTAGCCTAAAACTAAAGCAGTAAAGAGAGAAAGACAGAAAGACAACACAATGAAAATGAGTATGGTCTAAGAAATGGAGATGATATCCCTTTTTTACATAAAACATTTTGGACCAGAACTTCACAATTAAATGCAACCTTTACAGTTCATACATTATAAAAAAAAATGATTTCGATGCAAAACTGATAATGACCTAAACTAAACCATTGTGTATGGACATGTAGGCAAAAAAGGGAAGGCCCAATTGAAATCCATTAAATTCTTTGTAAATTTCATTTAATTTTGGAATATTTTAATATTCATGTGTGCTGTCAGTCAAAGCCTCTAACAATGGAGTTTTTTAAATCTCATTGACTCATCATTTAACATGGTTCAGTGGGTGAAAGATCCCACACATACTCATCGACATACTTTGGACCTGGTACTCTCTCATGGCGTTTCCATTATTGATGTTGGGGTTTTTAAGACTCTGATCTCTGATCATATGCCTGTTGTGTTTTCTATGTCTCTTCCTACTACAAGATCGCACATTTCATCTATTGCACAATGGACTTGTTCCTTTTCTCCCTGTTTCCATGATGAATTCACTAACTCCTTTAATGAGGTGTGTCTGTCTCTGTCCCTGGAGTCACCCTTACCTGACTTGGATGCTGAAGAACATCTTAGTCTGCTTAATACTATATGCTCTGAGGTTTTAAATACCACTGCTCCTTTAAAAGCTAAGAAGTCAAAACCTAAGACTGAACCATGGCTCAATGATACCATCCGCTCTCTGAGGCGAGCATGTAGAAGAGCAGAATGTAAATGGAAAAGTGATAAGTTACAAATTTCGTATGAAATGCTGAAAAACTCCCTCAGTGCTTTTCAGAAAGTATTGATATCTGCTAAGTCTAAGTATTTTTCTAATTGAATTTTAAAAAATCATCATAGTTCAAAAGCCTTATTTTCTGTTAAAGTCTGCTCTCAATCCACCCATAATTGTGATTTCAAATCCTTCAGTATCATTATGTGAAGGTTTCTCAAGGTTTTTCTGTGAGAAGATCTCTTCTCTAAAATCTCACTTGCAATCATCTGCTAATGTCTCGCCTAAACTGGGTTGTTCTTCACCCATATGGAGTGTCTCCATATATGTGAATATCTCTCAGAGAAATTGTTGATCATTTGAAACTTCTGTTCTCTTGATGTTCTTTCTCCCCGTATCTTGAAACAAACTTTTGATTCGGTTGGACCATGTTTGGTGTCTCTTATGAATAAATTCTTGAGCACAGGGACTATCCCTGATATATTAAAACAAGCTACTGTTACACCTCTGCTCAAGAAACCCTCACTCAATGTTAGGGATTTTAATAATTTTCAACTTATTTCGACCCTTCCTTTTACTACAAAAGCATTGAGGCGGTTCTCAACCAACTCCAGTCTTATCTTAGCTCAAATCAAATTCTTGAAACTTTCCAGTCTGGTTTTAAGCCTCTGCACAGCACCGAGTCTGCTCTATTAAGGGTTTCTAATGATATACTGTTAGCGACTGACGCTGGTGACACTGTGATCTTATTACTGTTAGACTTAACCTCGGCCTTTGATACAGTTGATCATAAAACTCTATTATTCCGACTAGAATATTCGGTGGGCATCCAGGGAACTGTCCTCAGCTGGTTTAGATCTTATATAACAAATGTCAAATTGGGTAACTTTTCTTCCTCGCCAGCCCTACTCTCCTGTAGAGTGCCGCAGGGGTCCATTCCCGCACCCATTCTTTTGTCCTTATATTTACTTCCTCTGGGCTCCATTTTCAGAAAGCATGGTGCATCATTTCACTGCTATGCAGATGATAAACAAATTTATTTCCCTCTGAAACGCAACAAAGATACTGCTCTAAAATCTCTTTTTGCATGCCTAGAAGAAGTAAAAATGGTTTTCTCATTTTTTAAAAATTTTTGAATGAATCCAAAACCAAGGTTATAGTCTTTGGCCCCCAAGACAACTATAACAGTAGTAACACTGATCTGGACTATCTTTATCCAACGTCATCTTGCATTTAGAACCTAGGTGTTCTCTGAGTTCAGAACCTAAAATTTGAAAAACAAATCAATGCGGTGATTAGTTTGTGTTTTTTTTTCAGTTTTGCTTCTCTCTAAAAATTAAATCCTCCCTTTCTGAGAAAACCTTAGAGATTGCTGTCCATGCACTCATTACATCGCGGTTGGACTATTGAAACTCTCTCTACTATGGCATACCCAAACACTCGATTGCTCATCTACAATTAGTACAGAACGCTGCTGCAAAATTCCTCAAAAGAAAACGCAAATTTCATGCGTCACCCATTTTAAAATCTCTGCATTGGCAACCTGTACATTTTAGAATCGAGTTTAAAAATCTTTTATTTGTTTTTAAATCCGTAAATAACCTGGCACCAAGCTATTTGTCTGAGCTACTCTGCCCACACAATCCCGTACGAAACCTGAGGTCTGGTGATAAGAGACTTCTTGCTGTCCCCAGATCACGGTTAAAGAATAGAGGGGACAGAGCCTTTGCGATTGCTGGCCATAGGCTGTGGAACAGCCTTCCTGTTTACATCAGAAGCTGCTCAATCTTTAACTGTTTTTAAATCCTCTCTTAAAACCTTTTTTTTTCTTTAGCTTTTAATTCATTCAGAGCTTTTGTCATGAATGTGTGGTTTGTCCTTGTTCTTTATCTTGTGTATTGTTCAGCACTTTGCTCAGCCCTGTTTGCTGTTTTTAAATGTGCTATATAAATAAATTCAAACTTGAAACTTGAAACTTTAATTTTTTGGCAAAAGCAGATAACTCCACTTTCATGTTTCAGAGTTAAACAAAACCAAGTAATTGCTATTAATATAATACAACACTCGGTTAATCTTTGTAACGTTAATCTCCTCAGCTGACATAGACGCCAGAAAAACTTTGTTGTTGTGATTAACGTACACGCAATACAGGAAGCTTTTCCCTCACCACTAACGTGCTGCTTTTGCAAGGTTGCGTGAAAAAGTTTCAGCTTTTAGATATCACGAGTTCATCAAGTTCATTGAAATTATCCATCCTTGAACACTTTTAGTCAGCTTTGACAAAACTCCTCTCAGCTAGTGCACCTTTTCGAAGTGACTAACAGCCTTGTCAACTGACCTGAATATTGCGCGCTGACTCGCTAAAACGGACTTATCGAGATGTTTTCACAAACACTTGGGGGCTTGTCTGTTTCTGCTGTAAAACATGAACTGCGATGCCTTGACAGTGAACAATTACGGCTTTTGTGACAAAACGTGTTTAGGGTTCAGTCAATCTTGTCAGGCCTTTATTTTAGATGAAGAAATTAACGTCTCAAAAACACATCGGAAAACAGTATGGTGAGTAAACAAAAATGTGCGCTTTGGCAGAAATGCGTAGATGGACGTTACATGAGGATGTGGAGAGTGTCAAAATAAAGGTACCTTCTATCAATATTTTACGTGTAGCAATCGATGCATCGATCAAACGTCTAACAATACGATGCATCAATCTATATCGATGTATTGTTACACCCTTACCAATTAACCGTAAAGTTTTTTTTATTTATTTATTCAAAATTTCCCAAATTCCATGACATTCTACATTCTACAGTAACTTCCATTTTTATGACTGGCTTTTGCGATTCCATCCATGTTTCGCAGAAATCATAGAAAACCAGGATCTTGTCGACTCATCGCAACAGCACCTGCCTCTGCCTGGTTTTCTCATCAAACCCTCAATGAAATCGGTCAGACAATCCGCTCCATAAAGGCTATATTCTGACCACCCACAGTTCAGAGTCAGACAAACATTCTCTCTCAAGATTTTAGCTGTAAACTATTTACTTTACATCCTACTCAAAGACACTATAAAGTCACTACCACATCTGCATTCAGGACAAAAATAGATTTACATTCACAAGAATGGCAGACCCTGAGCCATAAGCTCAGCTGGTCCCACACAGCCAGACTTTTGACTACTGACACAATGTCTGGTCCACACAACATCTTTTTTTATTCAGGAACCAACCACTTAAACCATCTAATCGATATATTAAACAAACCAACCACACTGTTATGTTTAGAGATGGATAAACCAATCAATATCCAATATCCAAAGTTGCCATTAGGGGTAGTTGCTACATAGGGGTAGTTGTAGTTCATCCAAAAATCCTCATGCTGTTTTCCAAAAGTGTATGCCCTTTTTTATTCTGTGGAACATAAAATGAGATATTTTGAGAAAAAAAAAAGTTTTGTCCATACTAGGCATGTGCCGGTATCAAATGTTCATGCTGCGATTAATTGAGCAAGCTTTTATCTCTGTACACAGTATTATCACAATATTTTAGTTGCACAAGAGAAACGGATGGATTGGGGGGGGGGGATGTAAAAAAACAACAACAACTTGCATCACAATAGGTGTAATTGTCAAAAGATTTGGTAACTAAACAGAATTTTATTGAATTTAGTGATAACATGTTACAGTGTTTACATGGTACAAAAACTGGTAGGCTACTGTTTGTATTATTGCTTAACACAATTTTCACGATTTCAGTTCAATTCTTGATTTGATTTCAATCTTGATTCAATATTGACTCATTTGGATAAATATTAGGTAGGCTACAGTAGATAGCCTACATGTTAATTTTTCTCAAAAAAAAATATATCTCACAATTCTGCAAACATACAGACAGCCTTATCAGCATGTATTATTAAAGGTTAAAAATAACAAATTAAATATAATGCGGTTTTCATTATAATAACAATTATGTAATGACACAAGTAAAAATATAATAAATATGTAATATAGTGCACATATTTAGCAAAATACACCAATCTATAGCCATTTTTTCCTAGTCAACTAAAGTGCTGGTCATTAAATAGCTTTCCTGAGGTAAATGTAACGTTCTGTGACAATATTGTTCTCCTGCAGTTTTATTGACCTCTTTCCGTGGTTGAAAAACACAGATTGATCGATATTATGTATGAGGCATATATACCTTTCAGTAAGTATCTTTAAACAAAAAATAACAGATCATCGGTTTACTTGAAATGATGGTGTTACAGCGATCTGTCACGTCACATTTACAAGCGCCAAAATGGTTGTCTGAATTTCGTAATAAAATGGACAGAATCTGAGAGCTGAGAAATTTTTCATATCAAAAGTAACCTGCTCTGTCTAGTCTGCCGGTGTCAGTGTCCTCTTTGCTCCGCGGTTTTTCTCTACCTGAAAAAATGGATGTGTGGCGTGAGAGCGTGTAAAAAGTGTCGATTGCATGGGTTTTGGCAGCCCTGACTTTTAGAAGAGGGATAAATCGTCGGCAGCGTTCCCCCTTCCGCCATGCTACTTCTCCATGTGAGGATTGTTTACATTAGACTAGAGTGTGCACTGCGCCACATGCATACAGTGCTTATACATGTGGGGATTGTTTACATCAGAGTGCGCACGTGTTTTGCGCAGTATATACGCAGTGTTTTTTTTTAAGCGGTTAATGGAAAATAAGCTAATGCGCGTTTTAAAAATCTAAATTCGGATCTATTATTTTTCACTGTATTTTGAAGTGCCCACGATAACAATATGCATATTCATTACCGCGATTTATCGCATTACCGAATACTGGCACATGTCGAGTCCATACAATGGAAGTCTATGGTCACAAAACTTTATACTTACATACTAGGGGCGTGACGAGATCTCGTGCCACGAAATGTGACGAGATTTCTCGTCGAGTGAAAAGCTGTCTCATGATATCGCCATGATGGAGCGTGAAATTAGCATAGAATATGCCACTGCTACATTCACATTAACGCCTTGACTGTCGTTTTGCTGTTTTTATAAAAATAAAAGCCATTGTAAACTATTGTAAACGTCTGCTCAGCCACACAGTGCAGCAGGAATCACAGTTCACTGATTGCATGACGATGGCAGAGGCTAAGCATGTCTTATGTCTTATCTTGTAGAATGTGCGCTCAGCATCGCTGCTCCCTATACACAGAGTACGTGTGATCGCGAATCCGAAAGTGAAAGTATAACACAATCTCACTGATGTGCGCAAACTAGGCTGCATACAATAGCCTGTCTCCAATATCAAACCTATCTCGACTGTGTAGTCGTGGCTCTGGTCTGTTTGCACTTTGAATATTGAGAGAGTACTCTATGGTTGCACTTGCACTTATTGTTTGCACTTAAGACTAAGAAAAAAACTGTTCACAAAGCATAATTCATGTACAGTAAGGTCTGAAGAGACTAATGAAAGTCAGTTGAGTTTGTGGCAAAACATTTTATAGTGCTTATCTATTGTTGTCTTTCAATATAATTGATAATTCATAATCAAAGTAGAACCGAAATGACATTCATTACAATATTATTAGTTAAAACATTTCAAAATGCACCAGCAGACTATTTTGTCATGAATTTTGGCCTTGACGATTTCTATAAAATATTGTGCAAAAATCTCGTCTCGTTCTCGTGAACCCAATCTTGTGTCTCGTTTCGTGAGACAAGTTTCTCATCACATAACTATTAGATACCATCACTATTACATACCAACATTCTTCAAAATATCTTCTTTTGCGTCCCATAGAATTAAGTGCAGGTTTGAAATGACATGAGGACGAGTAAATGATGACAGAATTTTCATTTTTGGGTGAATTATACCTTTGAATGTCTGAAATAAAACAGCCAAATATCTTGACAAATTTGGCAAATTCAGCAATTAATACAGGGAAGCAATGTTTACTTTAGATAATAAAATTGTATGGTCTGGACAGTGGACACCATTGAAGTAGAGACAAAAACCCCAACAGAGCATTCTGGGAGCCCTCAATCCAGGGGCCTCATTTATAAAGATGTGCTGCTTAGAATGATCATAAATGTGAACGTACAACAATTTACGGAATTTTTTCAGAGCGATTTGCACAAAAAATTATTTTATCTTTGAAATAAAATAAATGCATGTAGGCATATTATAATTTGTGCACATTGTGATTGCTATTCATTTTTACATTTTCATAAAAGATATTTGACCTCAAAACTTTTCTACAAATGCTCTTTAGTTGGCTTAGTTGCCTTTATCTTGATTTATTCCCTTTTGAGGCAAGATAAAAATCCATGGATTTTAGGATCAAATTTGATTGTATCTGGCTGCGTTTTATAAATGAGGGAGGCCTCAGGACTAACCATGGGAAAAATACAGAGTCACATGTGAATGGACAAGAATGATTCAAGCAGTAGACATGTGATCCAAACATGATGGGAATAAATAAAGAGTGAATTCTTCTCACTGAACAGGAGCCCAACAGGGTCTTCACCCCACCAGAGATCTTATGAGATCTAACTCATATACGATCCTGCTGAGTGTTGCTATAAGACTAATTTATTCTAGTACAGTTCTTCTGTATGAAGACTGAGGCTTCGTACAAGACGTTATGCTGCTTAAAAGTAAAGGTAAAATCAAGTAATTCACAGGCAACATCTTAAATACGAACTAGACAAGTGCAAAGGAGAATGTTATGACTAACCTTCAGTACAGTAAAAGTGAATTGAAGGTGATTTGTGCTTGATGATCTACATTAGTGGATCTCCTTAAAGTCAGCATGAAATCATAATTGATTCCCAATTTCCCATATTTACTTTGCTAGCAAACATTACTAGTATTGTAATGAACAATTAATCCATGCAAGTTAATCCACAAAAGAAAATGTGTTTGTCTTCGTAATCTTAGGTCAAAATATGAAGATGTGCTTCCCTGTAAAATGGCATTCCTTCTATGATGACATCAGTTTGACGGCTTGAGCAGAGCGTTCTTAACCAAACACCTCCAAGCGTCGGTATGTTGCCAGCTAGAGACGATGAGGAGGTGCCCCAAAATCAAGCCCTGCCCTCTGTTTAATATAATGTCGGCTGCAACTTCTGGTTCACGCAAACTTAGCTTAATCGTCACCAAAAGACAATTGGGAAGTTGTTTGTGCAATTAATGTTGTAATGAAACAACAAATAATTTTATGATTAATCAATGTACAAATTGTATCTGTATAGTGAATTATTTGTATCTGTGCATATCTATCTATCTATGTATTGATGCATCCATCCATCAATCCACCTCTCTATCCGTTCTTTCATCCTTTAATCTAGTATCTATACTTCCATTCATCCAATAGCAAGGGATCAGTTCTCTACAACAACAGCCAGGGTGTCCAATCCTGCTCTTGGAGGGCCACTTTCAAGTGTTTAGCTCCAACACACATGCCTGGAAGTTTCTAGTGATCCTGAAGACCTTGATTAGCTGGTTCATGAACGTTTAATCGGGGCTGGAGCTAAACTCTGCTGGAAGGCAGCCTCCAGGAGCAGGACCAGACCCTGACCTGCTGCAACATACTCATTGGAATATTTCTACAAAGCTGAGAGTGACAAAAACAAGAAGGTGTTCCTCCAGATAGAAACACTAGAGCTAAAAATGTCTGGCCATAGCATTTCATTCGTTGCTTAAACCCACCCTAGCCAGTATTTTCATGGTTTTCTGGACAAACGATAATGTTAACGCGATGTTTTGTTCATCATGACATTCTTTGAGGTAGCCTACCTTAGAAACAACGAAAATACCATGGCACAGGAATAAGCTTATGATTCAGTTCCATTGCATTACTATCTAATACTATCATGTTATTTTACCACCCACAGTACATATTCGTAAGTAAAACCTCTCAATCAAATGCCTTATATGAGAAAAGAGACAGTGAATGTCATCATATGACAGAAAGAGTGAAGATTAGACTACACTGAAACCGACAGCTTGAGCAGATCTATTTGTCTATTAACGCGGCCAAGAAACGCATCTACTGCGCGCAACAAAGCAAGCGTATTTAAAACACACTGCACACATAAACCTACTTACAGAAGAGTTTGACACCATGAGTTTAATAAAGCGACAGGGACTAAATTCTCACCCATTCTGTTGACGCTCCCGGTCGCCTCTGTAACCGATCTCTCATCGACCGACATTCCCTTTCTCCAACTCACGGTCCAGCCCACGCGCGACAAGCGTACGTCATATTTCTTGCGTAATCTCCCTTGCGACTACAGGGGCGACGGTAGTGGCGTATCTTTGGTGAATAGCGTCCGCACAAATCTCGCGATATTTCAGGCAAGCCATAAGGGGGGAAATATTTTTTATGATTCAAATACGGGTTGGGTATTAGTTTGTCATTGCATTTCAGCGGAATATGCCTCTGCATGTTGCTATTTGCAAAAAAAAATTCGGAAGATTTGATACCTTTTTTTTAAGTTCACTGATAATAATAACGAAAACAGACATAAATATTTTCTAGGGTAAAATAAAACAAATAAAAAAAACATAGTAAAGCAACAAAAAAGTCACTGACTAAGCTAAATACCTAAATATTGGTAAATAAAAGCGTATGCAAATATCTTTATAAACGAAAAATTAAAAAAGGTGTAGATATTTATCTTGGGGATGCGGTTCAATAGTCAATAGTCTTACTGAAAAGGCTCTGTCTCTTTTTATTTTATGTCTAGTCATGAGAAAATGCACAGATACACTGTAACTTCCATTTATTATAATGGTCTGGCTAAAGACCCACATCTGACTCCGATTCCGAAGATTTAATTACCTTGACAATTTACTGCTATGGAAAGAGCTGTGAGAAGAGAGCAACAATGCTGCCACGTGTTGGCCAAAAAGTATAAAAGAAGCTACATTTGATGTAGCCTATACATACACATACGTTTTTCCCAATAGCAAAAACACTTTGTTAATGTGAAAAACTATAATACTATAGACATAGCAAATTAAATAAATAAAAATTGTGGATTATAGTCCTACTAAATTTAATTGCCAGCAAACATAAGTTCATGTCGCACTATGGTCTAGTATCGCACAATGCTAATTGAACAAATTGAACAAAACCTTATTAAACACTAGGATATTATTTAGTGTATAGTGCAAAATACAAGCAAAATTACACTAAAAATCAGTAGATATTGCCTTAAATTCAATTATATGTTGCTACAATGTCCTTTGCAACTATTTCACATTAAAAAGGGACCAGTATAGTATTTTTGGCCTACAATGTCCCAATGCCAGGTTTTATGACAGTTTTCAAATATCGCTAACGTTGAGAGTTCCTTTATGTGAATATACTGTAATGTTTATATTTTTGTTTATATTGTATTCTGGAAAAGATTTTACACAAAAAGATAAACAAGTTTGTTTATTGTTTTATGTACAAGATCCACATTACACGTATATAAGCTTAAAGGAAAAGAAAATAAGGCACATGTCAACAATACACGCATAGCTTAATACACAAATATACTGTTGATCTCAAGCTACTGCAACATTTTCACTCAGTTCTTTGGTCAGCTTTATATCCATCAGAATAAAAGGATTCTATAACTTTTCAACTTTTCACTCTCATGTACTTCCTCGTTCATTTGTAAGGGCATATCCACATTTAACCCTTGCAGAGAAGACATTTTTTGTCATTTTCAGTCCACTGATGAAAAAATATTTTGATGTACACAGTGCTGATAATATTTAATTTTGTTTTCATGACTTAAGTAACATCGATTTGCTACATTTCGGCTCAGTGCTTTGGCCAGGTTGTTCTCTCTTCAAAGTCACTGTGCAGAAAAACAGAAATATTAAATTATATATCATTGATTTGTTGTTTTAATTGTCTCTAAGTATTGAGCAAACTTTAATTTGGAGATGAAATAAAACCAATGCACTTGCTTTGATTTGTGATGATCTTCCATTCCTGCTTGTGTCATGAGATCAGCGACATTGTTCTCCAGGTCATCTATACGTGTTCCCATCTCATCCAGTTCAGACATTAAGGAAAAACTAAATGCATTTATTAAGAATAAACACGATACTCTAATGTAAGATACGTTTTTAAAACTATAATGTACACCACCATTTAAAAGTTTGGGGTTGGTAAGATTTTTTTAAGGATTTTGGCTGAATTTATTTGATCAAAAACGTGTAGGCCCAATAATTACCATTTAAAATCAGTGTTTTCTTACTTGAATACATTTTAAACGTAATTCATGGTGGCAAAGCTGAATTTTCAGAAATATTCTATGCTGATTTGCTGCTCAAGAAACATTTCTTTTTATTATCAATGTTGAAAACAGCTGTGCTGCTTGATATTTTTTGGGGGAACCATTAAAATGTGTTTGAATAGAATATTCTGTAACACTATAAATGTCTTTAATGTCACTTTCGATCAATTTAATGCATCCTTGATAAAATTGATTTATTATATGGCAATACTATGGTATATAAATTCAATGGTAACTGAATTAGGCTATCATTGGAATTTAGATGCTACTTCAAGATGGGCCTATACTTCACTACCCAAAAGTCTGTGATATTGTCACTGTATTGTGTTCAAAACATGATATTGCTATGGTAACAACTCAAATACAAATATATTTCATGCTAGTGCTATGCCAGCGGGGGGAAAGCTAATCTCTTACTTCTACAAGTTAAATTATGTATCTGAAAAGATATTTTTGGAGATGATCTGGTCAGATAAATTCTGAAACCTGCTCTGAAGTTGTTGCATTGTCGTCTCCATCTGTTTGAAGAAACGAGCAGATTAATGAAACAATATTATAAAAGCTGCAATTAGGCTATAAAATGTTCTCGTCTTGCCAATAATTGTCAAATTAAAATGTATTAAAATAAACACTTGCAATTGCTGACAAATCTTTGGCGGCATTTGAGTCGGATCCTGCCATGAGGTTTGTTGAGTTGGTTTATGTTGTGGAAGTTGTTCGTTTCAGCTCCAGGCAACGTTGTCTGGACTAAAAAAGAGCCAGTGCGAAAATAATAGGTATATGCTTTAACCTCAGAAATCTTTGGTTAGTCATAGCTAGGCTATCCATCAGAATAAAATGATTCTATAACTTTTCAACTTTTCACTCTAGCAAGGACTTCCTCGTTCGTATGTGAGGGAGGGCATCCACATTTAACCCTTTTAATCCACGTTTAACCCTTTTTTGTGTGTTGTTTACAGTCCACTGATGACAATTATTTTGATTTACACAGTGCTGATAATCTAAAATAATTTTGTTTTCATGAATTATGTAACGTTGATTTGACACGTGGCAACTTTATTCGGATTTTGAGGGGATTAAACGAGACAAATCTTGTGTCATAACAAAATAGTCTCTGGTCATAATTAAGTATAAAGCAGTTTAAGATCACACCATTTATAAAGCAGTTTAAGATCAGGCCAAGTGTGCGTCTAATATGTGATGGAAAATTCATTGCTTACATTTAGAAATGCTGAAATGCTGGCGTTAATAATTCGCCGAATCATTGTTTTTGTCATACGCTCGTCAGAAATATTTCGACCGGCATTAGGACCGTTCGTCTCATGAATATTAATAAGCATATCGTGACGTAGTGCAACACGGAAGTACTGTTATTTTCATTAGCCAGATGTAGCAGAGAGGATCACAGCGGCGGCATTACAATGATTTACTGCACTGCATTCATCTTTGCATAGATCACAAGACAGAAAATACACACCATCTAACATGGACACACGCTGATGAACCGTTCCCATCGATTTAGCAAGTATTTCTTTCCTGAAAAAAGGGAAGTACTTGAATGGATTAGTTCTAATGAGTCAGTGGCTGGTGACTGGGACAATGAAAGTACATTTACTGTAAAATTGCATTTTAATATGTGAACAAAATAGCAAAGTAGTAATGATTTATGTTTTATTAAATTAGTGAGCTTGTAATTGCATTCAGTTGATATAACTATAAAGGACAGATAGATACATCACTCAAAAATGGATGAAGTGGTTATGGATCAGATCATGTATGTTGTTCATCAAGTGGTGTCTCGGATCGCATCTGTTGCCATCATATTTGGAGGAGTTGTGCCATACATCCCTCAGTACAGGGATATCCGCAGGACTCAGAATGCTGAAGGATTCTCCACATATGTTTGCCTGGTGCTGCTGGTAGCCAACATATTAAGAATACTATTTAGGTGAGTTATGCACGACAGCTATACGAGGAAACAATGTAAATAGCCTACATGACATATAATCCACTCATCTGCCTTAATTCACTTTAATGCGTATTTACAAAGAGACATTTATCCGAAATCAGATTTTTGCATAACTCATGATTGCTAAATGTTCATTTGTGTATGTATTTTTTAAAGGCAGTTAATCACATATGTATACACTGCCTGGCCAAAGAAGGTCACTGTTTGGATTTAAATAGGCAAATGCTTAAGAGTCAATGATAGGATCATAATTGCAGTGATACTTATTTTTCTAGCATGTTATATGTTTGGCAGCAGTTCTTCAAATCCTAATTGATGGAGTGTCTAACCATAAATTATGGTTAGAAGAACTGTTGCCAAACATATAACATGCTAGAAACATAATAGTCATATAGATAGATAGATAGATAAATGACTAAGAATGAACAATACTTCAACAGCATATTCCCCTTACTTGATATTAATTTCAACATTTATTCCTGCATTATTAAAATCAAAAGTTGTATTTGTTAAATATATATAGGAATAAATACAAAGGATTTTTGGGTTAGTTCACCCAAAAATGAAAATTCTGTCATTAATTTCCCATGTCGTTCTAAACCTGTAAGACTTTCGTTCATCTTCAGAACACAAATGGAGATATTTTTGATGAAATCCGAGAGGTTTCTGACCCCCCGATAGACTGCAACGTTATTACCACTTTCAAGGCCCAG
The DNA here is from genome assembly GCF_051911475.1 of Siphateles boraxobius. Lineage (NCBI taxonomy): Eukaryota > Metazoa > Chordata > Actinopteri > Cypriniformes > Leuciscidae > Siphateles > Siphateles boraxobius. The sequence goes on from NW_027508975.1 coordinate 15,177,059, forward strand.
AAAGGTAGTAAAGACATCGTTAAAATAGTCCATGTGACTACAGCGGTTCAACCTTTCTTCTCTTCCCTGTCAGTCACGTTGTAATCAGTGCAGCACTTTCAGGTTCTACGTCAGAACGTTGGCTCAGTATTGGCTGGATCCTGAGTCAGAATCACACACATGCCTCGGGGTGCTCACTAGTGTTGGGAGATATGCTCCATTTTCATATCCTCCTATCGTCAGCCTGTGAGATCGGCGATACACGATATTATCGTGAGGGGGGCAGGGCTACTTATTTGATTAGTAACTTGCTTATTTACTCATTATTTTGCTTGTTTTATTACTTGGTTTTAAATATGAGAATCTTTTTCTATTTTGCTAGCAAAGGTGGATTGTTTATTAATAGGCTAAATCAGGTTATTTCCCGGTATAGTGAGGTAAAAAAACATCCTAATCATTTTTATATCTGACATTCATGCCATTACAGATGCAGCATTTTGACTGTACTTCTGCACGAGATGAGAACACGTTTTAATAATTTCTTGGGTCAATAAAGAGTTGGAGTTTACGATATATGTCCTCCTGCACTTCAATAAGCCCAAAGAACGCGGGTTAATGTGTTTTAAATGCCGGGAGAAATCAGAGTAAGGGGCAAAAATATAGCTGAGTCGATCGGTTTATACTTAAACTTATGACTTCACTCCCATAAAGGAAAACAGGTTAATGCGTTTACATGCATTTTCAGTTTATTCAGCATAATCGGGTTAAGAACGTGCATGTAAACACGCTTATTATTAATATTTAGTAATTGTATTGTTTTAGTGTTATTCTTGTCATTAAATGTTTTGTTAATGTGCTATGGAAACAAAATACTGGCGAACAACGATGCCGTTTTCATCTTGGATCTGTATTAGAATAATCTGTCTGTTAAAATAAGCACTCTTGACAATTTGTGAATGGATCACCTTGCAATTTAATTTTGATGTGGGATGTAGTTTTTTAGTCTGTTTTAAAAGCATTTTCTTAGAGGAGTCCTCATACGCGCATTTCGGTGTTGTCACAAGTGTTAGGCTATGTGGTGATAACGTTATGAATTTAGGCAAGGCAAATTAATTGTAGTTCCTAATATTAATTTAATAACAATACTAGCTTTATAATAATAATAATAATTTAATACATTAATGGTAAAACGAGCCAATTATCGTAGATATCGTCAAAGGCATCTGCCATCAGCGATACCTCTGACTATCGACGATACTATCGTCTATCGGCACAACCCTAGTGCTCACGTGAACAGCGTCAGAGACTGACATGGAAGAGAAGAAATTATAGAAGTATTTTTGTTTTTTGTTTTTGCGCACGAAAAGTATGTTCGTGGCTTCATAACAATAAGGTTGAACCACTGTAGCCACTTGGACTATTTTAACGATGTCTTTATGACCTTTTTGGGCCTTGAAAGTGATGATTGCATTGCAGTCTATGGGGGTCAGAAAGCTCTTGGATTTCATCAAAAATATCTTAATTTGAGTTCTAAAGATGAATCAGGGTCTTACGGGTTTGGAACGACATGAGGGTGAGTAATTAATGACAGAATTTTCATTTTTGGGTGAACTAACCCTTGAAATATTGAGAGGTGCTTAAATTTATTATTGGTGCACAAATATTTTGCCTGGTTTGTGCACTAATAATACAACAACAACAACAAAAAAGTATATCAAATCTGCCCTAACAAAATCTGTACAATGATTTTTTTTAAATCCTCATCCATTTATCAGTAACAACTTGAAAAAGCTCAGACCAATATATGAATGTGTTGTTATTTATTTATTTTATCCAGGTTTGGACGTTACTTTGAGACTCCTCTACTTTGGCAGAGTATAATCATGATCATCACAATGTTAATCATGCTGAACCTGTGCACCAGCGTCCGCATGGTCACTGAACTCAACACCAAACGCCGCTCGTTCACAGGTGGGAATCTTTATGTATCTTTACAGGCTCCGAATGAGTGTTGTTTTCAGCATTTTATTGAAGAGAACTTTTGTGTAACACTTTTGTAACACCCAAATGAATGAATCATCTACTTTCTTTCTTTAAATGTTTTTTTCTTTAAATTCTCTAATTCTTTGTTTTTCCAGTCAGTCTGTTTAGTTGAGTTTGGTACTTGAGTTTACAGGCTATTGAATTACAGTAGATACAGTCACATGGTCAGGGTCTGTCTTTGAACACGTTTCACAAGATTATCATACAAGGAGGGCCTTTGAAGTGGATGAACTTTGACCGGCTGATTGCTTGGTGAACATCACATCAGTCTCAGGTTTATTTATACTTGAGTTGTGTTCTTCACTCAAACTGCCATTTTGTATATAAATGAGCCCAAACACTGAACTTTATGTTCGGAATGGAATACGTATGTACTGTAATTGTACTCTAATTTTATATAGTATGCCGTATACAGTACATACGTATTCCATTCCGAACATAAAGTTCAGTGTTTTTAATAGTATGTTATGCAGTATAAATTAACCACTGGTTTCACAGACCATGCTTAAGCCTAGTCCCAGACTGAAATGCATGTTTGAGCTGTTTTAACTGAAAGCAACTTGCACTGACAATCTTAAGACAGTGCCATTGTTTTGTCTCAAGATTCACATCAGTAATAATTTTTTTTCAAAGGCACGTTTATAAAAGCTACTTAAATGCCCTAATTGAACTATGGCTTAATCCTGGTTTAGTCTAAGCCCTGTCTGTGGAACCGGACCTATGTTTCAAACTGGTGGTATGATGATTCATTGTTGTCACATAACATTACTTCATATGTGTTTCATTGAGTGATTCCGGGTATTCCATGCATACAGACAATGCATTATACATACTGCTGAAGTTATTGGTGGAGTATGGAAGTATGCTGTTCCAAACATAACCAATAACTATGTGAGAACAAAACACACGGTACTTAGAGGTACAGACGTATTCTGACTTTAGAAACGCTCCTTGGACAAATTTGATGAAACCTTTAACTAATAGTCTCTCACTTGTCTGTTTACACAGGACATCCTGTTTAAACAGTTTTTATCTTTTGGTGTGAAGTAGTGCTGCTGCCAACTCTGTCTTTATGGGTTGACTGCTGTCTTAAGACTGACATGACATCTCAGAGTTAATTTCACAGCGCTGACGTTGTCACTTCTATATAATTATTTGAATCAAGATAAGACGACCCATTATTGGATTTCAAATCCCAAGGTTCCCATGATCTCATTTTAATAAACATGTTTGGTGCACATAAAATTATTGATCGCATATGTAGCTTCAGTAGTTTGATTGTAATGTACATTTTTGGGTGAATTTCATGAAATCTGACAAGAACATACACTACTGGTCACACTACCAGTGTTTTTGAAAGAAGTATCTTATATGCTCACCAAAGGTTGCATTTATTTGATCAAAAATACATTAATATAGTGAAACATTACAATCTAAAAGAGCTTGTTTCTATGTTAATATATTGTTAAATGTAATGTATTTCTGTGATGGCAAAGCTGAATTTTCAGGAGTCTTCAGTGTCACACGATCCTTCAGAAATCATTCTATATATGCTCATTAGCAGCTCAAGAAACATCAATGATACCCCAAACTTTTGAATGGAAGTGAAAGTAGCAGCAAAACTGTTTTCAACCATCATAATAATACGAAATGTTTCTTGAGCAGCAAATCAGCATATTAGAATGATTTCTGAAGGATCATGTGACACTGAAGACTGGAGTAATGATGCTGAAAGTTCAGCTTTGCCATCACAGTAATAAATTACACGCATGATATATTAAAATAGAAAATGAATATTTTAAATTGTTATATTATTAGTTTTCACTATATTTTTGTTTAAATAAATACACCCTTCATGAGCATAAGATTTATTTTAAGACTTTTATTCAATGATTCCAAACTTTATGACCCAGATACACTACCATTCAGTTTCAACCCAATTTTTTTTATTATTATTTAAATTATGTTTATTTATTTAGTTAGTACTATGCAGTCAAACCCATAATGAGAATGTGCTGGGAAAATATTGCTTCACCCAAAAATGTAAATTTTGTCATTACTTACCCTCATGTTGTTCCAAGCTCGTATGAGTTTCTTTCTTCTGTTGAACACAAAAGAAGATATTTTAAAGGATGTTTGTAACCAAACAGTTGACAGCACCCGTTGACTTCCATTGTATTTTTAACCCTATTATGGAAGTCCATGGGGTCCATCACTTTCTTTAAAATATCTTCTTTTGTGTTCAACAGAAGAAAGAAACTCATAATGGTTTTGAACAACATGAGGGTGAGTTAATGATGACAACATTTTTATTTTTGGGTGAACTATCCCTTTAATGCACAATGCCAAGCATAATAATGATTCTAAAAATATGCTTTGTTTACTTAATGCAAAATCTTAACGTTTGATTTTAGGACGGAATATGACTTGGACATGTTTTCTTGAGTTCCATCTCTTCAGGGCTTTTTGTCTCCATGAAGATGGAGCGATGCAATCTATTTTTCCCCCTGCTCTCCCATGTTCTTATTTTTTGTTTATTTGTCTTATTTGTCTGAAGCAACAGACAGTAAGGACGAAGAAATCAAAGTTCCTAAGAGGCTGTTTCTGGGTATGTACTGATGTGTGTTTCCCCACAAAACACCAGTTTTTATTAAATATATATATATAGATTTTTTCCCCCATCATCCACCCCAGTCAATTCCTCCCAGAATGACCTGTATGAACCATATACTCATCTAATCCTGTCATTAATTCACAACTCTCTATTAACCCTAATGCTTCACTTGCATGTACCTGAAACAGACATGTGACTTATAACAATGAATTACAAATGCATGTTTAGTGATAGAGGCAGTTTTGCATGTTTTTGTTGTTTTGGGTGCCAAAATTTTAGTATTGCATGCAAATAGATGATCATGAACTGCCTTTCAATTGATATTAGTTTTTGTATGGCTTGCATGAACTATCCAGTCAAGAAGACCTTATAATAATTTAGTTTTACATGATTCTAACAGCTTGTTTATCTGGTTGCTAAATCAGTAATTCAATAATATTTTATACTGCTGCTTACTGTACTATTTTATACTGCCGTATTCTACTTGTTGGAATTTTGATTTAACCCTTTACTGAGCTGATAACAACTGCAATGTCACATGACAGTTAACCAACAGGCATGTTTTCGCTGAAAGCATCTCAGTGTGTTCACAGCCCTACAGCACCCTTGGTTTCTGTTGTTCCATATGAACAGCAGGTGGCGCTAGTGGTTTACACCTGAGATCAGCTGTTGCACAGTCTGATTGATGGACTCTTTTGCATTAACTTCCATATCTGTTGACTTTCGGCACATATGCGCTTAGATTTTTTTCTACTTTAAGTATGGCCTCCATCTGAGTGTTTTTGGAGAGAATTCAAAAGATTGCAGAAGAAATAATCTTGTTATTGACTGTAGAAGGTGCCAGATGTCAGGTGTTATTAGGTGGAGTTATTATTAAAGAGTTCCTGTGCTGGTCAGCCAGCTGTTAATGTTGTCTCCTCTCTCTGAGCATCTGTGAGGGTCGACAGTCCAGTTTTAGGTTCAGTCATTTAGGTTCTTTCAGCCACTTCATATAGACACTTTTAGGAGTTTCCATCATTTTATTGATTTAGTTTGAATTAATTTTGTTTTAATCCACTAATACAGTAACTATAATTAAATGTTAGGAATTAAACAGTCGTAAACATGCAAACAAAAATTGCAATAATCGGTTAAATATGAAAGTTTGCAGTCATTAAATACATTTCTGTTTATATAGAAACTTCTTATCACAAAGGGTTCTTTAAAAAAGAGTCAATAACACTAAGGTTCTATATAAAACTCCAATAATTCTGATTATGCTTGAACTTGTCTATTTATCAGTTATATGTTAAGTCAGTTTTGTATTGTGACCAAGTGAAATAAATTACTATCTGAAAATCATTTGGGATTTAAATCTGTTTTACAGCTGTTGGTTTTTAAAACGTTTAGAACAGTGGTTCTCATCATTTTTGACTAATGAATATTGTTGCTATTTCTGCTATAATTATGACAAAGCTGCTTTAAAAAATTATTTTAAATAATTATATGTTAACAGAAACAGAGTATTGATTTAATACAGAGTATTGATTTAATACAGAGTATTGATTTAATACAGAGTATTGATTTAATACAGAGTATTGATGTATTAAATTAATTAGCCATTAATTTTGTATTTCCAGAAATTTCAAGAACTGTATGTTTGTCAATAAAAAAATAATAGTAATTGAGGGAGCAAAGAAGTATGATTTCAGTTTAAACCTCAATGATTTTATTTTTAGCATTTTAATCTAGATTATATTTGTTGAATCTAAATTTGAGAGCCAATGCCATTAAGACAACGTTAGTCACTTAAGACTAGGTGGTTTGCAGGTTAAAGATTTGAGTTACTAAAACTTGGTAGGTTTGAATCCTGCAAGGGATGAACAATTAACTCACTATTAATCCCTTGTTCAAGACCTTTAACCTCCGGGATTTTCCCTGTAATAATGTACTGCAAATCAATACTATATCTAATTACTGAATTAGATTGTATGCCCTGAAACATAAAGTGCATTCAGAAATTATTCAGACCCATTCACATTTTATGTTGAATTGTTATACGTGTTCGCACTTTATGCTAAAATCCTTTTTAAATCCTTTTTCACATCAATCACCATACTACATAATGACAAAGCAAAAACCAAAGTTGAGATAACTTTGCACATTTATTAAAAAAATAAAATAATTTAAATTAATAATTTAATTTAAAGATTTTATCTAACAAAATGTGACAATAAAAAGAATAGGCCTACTTTTTAATTCACTGTACTAAGTATGAACTGTACTTCAAAGTAACACTTTAAACTGTTATATTTATTTATATATACAGGTCCTTCTCAAAAAATTAGCATATTGTGATAAAGTTCATTATTTTCCATAATGTAATGATAAAAAATTAAACTTTCATATATTTCAGATTCATTGCACAGCAACTGAAATATTTCAGGTCTTTTATTGTTTTAATACTGATGATTTTGGCATACAGCTCATGAAAACCCAAAATTCCTGTCTCAAAAAATTAGCATATTTCATCCGACCAATAAAAGAAGTGTTTTTAATGCAAAAAAAAAAAGTCAACCTTCAAATAATTATGTTCAGTTATGCACTCAATACTCAATACTTGGTCGGGAATCCTTTTGCAGAAATGACTGCTTCAATGCGGCGTTGCATGGAGGCAATCAGCCTGTGGCACTGCTGAGGTGTTATGGAGGCCCAGGATGCTTCGATAGCGGCCTTAAGCTCATCCAGAGTGTTGGGTCTTGCGTCTCTCAACTTTCTCTTCTCAATATCCCACAGATTCTCTATGGAGTTCAGGTCAGGAGAGTTGGCAGGCCAATTGAGCACAGTAATACCATGGTCAGTAAACCATTTACCAGTGGTTTTGGCACTGTGAGCAGGTGCTGAAAAATGAAATCTTCATCTCCATAAAGCTTTTCAGCAGATGGAAGCATGAAGTGCTCCATAATCTCCTGATAGCTACTTGCATTGACCCTGCCCTTGATAAAACACAGTGGACCAACACCAGCAGCTGACATGGCACTCCAGACCATCACTGACTGTGGGTACTTGACACTGGACTTCAGGCATTTTGGCATTTCCTTCTCCCCAGTCTTCCTCCAGACTCTGGCACCTTGATTTCCGAATGAGATGCAAAACTGAGCAACAGTCCAGTGCTGCTTCTCTGTAGCCCAGGTCAGGCTCTTCTGCCGCTGTTTCTGGTTCAAAAGTGGCTTGACCTGGGGAATGCGGCACCTGTAGCCCATTTCCTGCACATGCCTGTGCACGGTGGCTCTGGATGTTTCTACTCCAGACTCAGTCCACTGCTTCCGCAGGTCCCCCAAGGTCTGGAATCGGTCCTTCTCCACAATCTTCCTCAGGGTCCGGTCACCTCTTCTCGTTGTGCAGCGTTTTTTGCAACACTTTTTCCTTCCCACAGACTTCCCACTGAGGTGCCTTGATACAGCACTCTGGGAACAGCCTATTTGTTCAGAAATTTCTTTCTGTGTCTTACCCTCTTGCTTGAGGGTGTCAATGATGTCCTTCTGGACAGCAGTCAGGTCGGCAGTCTTACCCATGATTGCGGTTTTGAGTAATGAAACCGGCTGGGAGTTTTTAAAAGCCTCAGGAATCTTTTGCAGGTGTTTAGAGTTAATTAGTTGATTCAGATGATTAGGTTAATAGCTCGTTTAGAGACCCTTTTCATGATATACTAATTTTTTGAGACAGGAATTTTGGGTTTTCATGAGCTGTATGCCAAAATCATCAGTATTAAAACAATAAAAGACCTGAAATATTTCAGTTGGTGTGCAATGAATCTAAAATATATGAAAGTTTAATTTTTATCATTACATTATGGAAAATAATGAACTTTATCACAATATGCTAATTTTTTGAGAAGGACCTGTATTAGGGCTGGGAAAAGATTAATTGCGATTAATCGCATCCAAAATAAAAGTTTGTGTTTACATAATACATGTGTGTGCACTGTGTATAATTATTTTGTATATATATAAATACACACACATGCATGTATATATTTAAGAAATATTTGCATGTATATACTGTATATATTTATTTATAATTTATATTATATATAAATGTAAATTTTTCATATATAATTATAATTTTTTTCTTATATGTATACATCCATGCGTGTGTATTTATATATACAAAATAATTATACACAGTGCACACACATATATTATGTAAACACAAACTTTTATTTTGGATGCGATTAATCGCGATTAATCTTTTCCCAGCCCTAATATATATATATATATAATAGTGTGTGTGTGTATATATATATAATTATATATATATATATATATATATATATATATATATATATATATATATAAGTTTTTGACTTTGTTGTATATATTATAGGCTGTGATGGTCTTTTGATTAGTTCTTTCATCTTGAACATCTGATTGTTTTTAAATGACCATTGTTGGACTAATATTATATGTACTTGCTAAGTACTATTGATAGTTATTTTGTAATGTAATGTTGTAAATATTGTGTGTACCTGCCCGGGGACTGCAGATGAAAATTAGCTTCGGCTAACTCTGGTACAAAACATCTTTTCGTAAGATTAATGTATTTTGTACGTTGTCCCTGGTAAATAAATAAAGTAAAAAAAAAAAAAAAAAAATTGTATTTATTCATATTTTAAATGAGCTTTTACTTTATATTTTCAGCTTTCATTTTAATTTGAGTAATTTTTTTATGCGTTTTCGTTTTTTAATTAGTTTTTGTTTTTAATAATTTTTTAATTTAGCTTTGATTTATTTTATTTGTTAGTAATTTTAGTAGTTGAACCTAAATTAGAAAAGTTGCCTTGGCAACAAACTGAAATAAAATGAGTTAGTTTTTAATCTAATATCTATATTTTGTTTTATTTCAGTTCACAATAACGATGTTTTTTTAGTTTTAGGGGCCGTTTACATGACACTGTTTTCAACTAAAAACTTTAAATGTTTCATGCGTTTTGGCTGTTCATTTACTTGACAACGGTGTTTTGGGGGCCTGAATGCAAAGTTTAAAAAATGGGTTTCAAAGTGAAAGTTTCTGAAAATAATACCATTATTGTTTCTGTGTAAACTACAAAAACACGGATTTGTGAATACAGTGACTTCATGTGCATGCGTATTCCGTGTTCAGTCTAGTATAGGTGCATATAGTTTTTCTGTACAAAGTGACATCGCCAACTACTGGCCTTGCAGCATAATGCAGCGATTTTAGTAGTTTTCGCAGATCAGTGTGAAAGGGGAACATTTTGACATCATTGTCGTTTGAATGCAAAAAAACTCAAAGGAAAAACATTTCCGTTTTTAGCACATGGTAATTTAAACTTACCCGTAGTTAAAAATAACACAACAGTGCAGTACACTTTATCTAGACTTTATTAGTATTTGTACCTATCAGTTTAAATCAGCATTGAGGATTTATTCATTGTCTGCTAGAGGACTTTATAAATCTAGCTGTAACTAGCAGTTGATGGAAAAGGAGATTTGTTTTCTCTCTCACATGGCTCGCTCTATTGATCAAATATGCCCAGCGGCCCCTCACACACCTCATTAGAAGTGTGTTCAACAGAAAGGCTGAGAGGTGTTTTGCTAATTGCTGCTTTGCTCACAAGCTCATTGATTGAATGGATCTGAATAATGGAGGTGTGCTCTAATCCATCCAAAGGTCAAAGGTCAAGCTGGAATGAGCAGTTTGCTTGTTTTGGACAGTACAAATAGTGCTCCTGAATGACATCCGAGCACTCCATAAGTCAGAGTTTTTATGTCCATACGTTCAGATCTCATTTGATCTGTCCGTATTTGTTATCCTGGTGATGTCCGTCGTTGAAGCCTGAAGCAGGTGGTGGTTGTTCACTGCTGATGACTCTATTGCCTGTAATTCAGTCCAGGAGCTGGCTGAGATTTCTAAATGTATTTCATGTAGGGCAGACTGCTAGGGTCCTTGTGGTTGTGCAGTAATGGTGGTAAATAGGCGGCCCTCCCACATATATTCTCGGCTCCGCTACATTATCCCTACAGGGGATCGCAGCCGCCTCAATTAGCATCCAATCACTACTATCGGAGAATGGGGTGTTTCAAATAAATATGAATCTATTAAACTTCCCAAAACTGCTCAGTCTGTGTTATTGTAAACAGTAAATTGACCAAAATCAGCTGGCTGTACATTTTTGGGAAGAATTTTTTTTAAATACAATAATCCACTCAGAGCCTCTTTGCATGAAACTGACGGACACAGCGAGTGCGCCCCATGCCTGGGCCTCGCCCACGCAGAGACTGCACTCAACAGTGGCAGCTGCCCGCACTGTTAAAGCCTGCCCATCTCCATCCTGCGTTTGCGGCTAGTTCTCCTCTTGGATGGTGACCCCGTCTCGCTTCCATTCCCCCTCGAGCATCGATGGAAGAAGCGACGAGGCCAATGGATGCCTGAACCGAGCGAGCCCATGCCGGCCCAGCCCACGAGTGTCTCGCTCTCTCCTCGCGAGACCCCCTCACCGGTGCTTTTCTCGCAAACGGATCTATCCCCCTCCTCTCAAGCGGCAGTTTGGCGTCTCTTCGTTTGGCGTATCTGAGGAAGATGGTGACGACAGCCAGTCTCGCTGTCTCAGCCACCTCACCTTAGGTTCATGCAGTTGTTGCAGCACAGCCAATGAGCGATCTAGACGTTTTGCTCTGTGCTTGCTGTGCAGCTGCACTGCATTTTAAAATAATGGCTTCAATATTCTCGAGAAAAGGAGTTTCCCCACTGCGTATAGCTATGCAATACTTGTTCCCTACTCTCAGGGAACCGAGTACATTTTTACATGTAAAAAAGGTTAAAAAAAGCGTATTACATGAATAATGAGCTACTATGGCAATTTTTGATGCAGCATGAATGACCTATGACGACATTTTTGACAATCACAACAGAAAATCTGCTTCACATCCTCTATATAGGCTATAAAGACTTTGGTAGATGTAAACATCTGTTGCAATGGTAGACATTGTAAACATACTGTGTGGTCAAAGTTATGAATATGGGACTACAAACTTCTTGTATTGTGTATATATACAATAAGTAGAATAATAACAACAAAAAGAAAATTGTTGAGATCAGGTTAGAAAGCATGGAGCTCGCGGTGTCAGAATGCAAGTCTGTCAGTCATGTCCAAAGCTAGATGCAACCCATAGCAACGCGTTATAGCAACGACGTCTGACGGCAGATCAAAATAAACAGTGATGACTTTCGAGGGTTGCATTACAAAAATGCCAAAGCAATGGCATTATACGCGTTATAGCAATGACGTCTGACGACAGATCAAAATAAAGGGTGATGACTTTCGAGGCTTGCATTACAAAAATGCACAACAAATACGCTAAACACAGAAGCTCGAGCATGCATGCATTTTGGTTCTCGCATGTCACGCGTGGACATTTGAGCTGCTTCTTTTCCTTTTAATGGCGGTTAGCAAACCCACTTGAAGGTGCATATCGCCACCTACTGCTCGACACCTGTGTGACAGCTGACAAAAAATAAAGGATCCGGCTAATCATAGCCGATACCGGTCAGTTAAAAATGCTTGAGATCGGTTCAGTACGTCCCTAATTACATGTATTATCAATGCTGACATATTACCAAAACCTGAAAATCACTTTATCAAACTGTAAATGCTGTTACAGCAAGACAAATTGCTTGTTTCCTGTTCTGGTAAGTGAATTCAGTCTGGCGTATACAAGCCCGATAACATCTTAATCCAGCGTTTGATGGTGACTGCCGTTAGCTAGTCAGTCGACAGTTCTGCAGATTGAGCAGCAGTCTAAACTGGATAGAGTAGCGATTGAACAGATTGTGTGGATTTGGATGAAGACCAGCGCACCCTTCAGAACCAGAACTGTCATTCATTTAAGCATCCAAAGGCCTCTTTGACACATCTTTTCTATTCACTTAGCTGTAATTAGAGCAGGGGACTGACAGATTTCTCTTGGCATGTGGGCTGAAGCTGTGCTGAAAGAAGCAATGGACAAATAATAGTGCCACTCTGTTGTACGTCAATCATTCTCGGCCTCTGGCCTGAATGCCATTTTTTTTATTCATTTATAAATGGACAGAGTGAAACTTCATATAGTATGCCTAGGGGAAGACAGCACGAAAATAAGGACAGACCCTAAGGAAACTGCAGGTTCCATTTGGAAACCCATGTAGAAAGATTTTTGTGTGTAATGCTTATGAAGATAAATAGTTATGTGCCATCATTCCTGTAAGTATGACTTGTAACCACTGGCGTCCTACATTCCCGTACAATTTACATTATCATTCAAAAGTTTGGGGTTAGAAAGATTTTTTTGTTTTGTTTTGAGTTTCTTATGGTCATTAAAGCTGCATTTATTTAAAAAAAATACAGTAAAAACAGTAATATTGTGAAATAATATTACATTTTAAACTGTTTTCTATTGTAATATATTATGTAATTTATTCCTGTGATGGCAAAGCTGAATTTTCAGCAGCAATTACCCCATTCTTCAGTGTCACATGATCCTTCAGAAATCATTGTAAAGTTGATTTGCTGCTCAAAAAACATTACTTATATCCTTATTGCTGCTTTAATATTTTTTTGCTTAATATCTGATTTCCATTACACGAGAGTAGATGTTAAAACTTCATGCTGATTTGTTCTCGGCTTTCGCCAAGATAAGCACCAACTAAGACGTAGCTTTACAGTAACCTATGCTTCTCCATCCATTTACGCTTGTTTCCATCTGGTGACGTGAATCTCCTTCTGTCTGGTGTTAATAGTGTATTTGCGCGTCAGCACACACAACGGCTGCAACCACAGTGCGGTCCCCCCATAACAACCCTCTGGATTGAGCGGAGTAGGGAACATCTCTAGGGTCTTCAAGTGGGCACCTTCCGTCCTCAGTGTTTCGTCGACTAGCCCACGACACCTCAAGAGGGCTCGACAGTGACTCTGGCGTCCCAGAGTCACCCCCCTCCGTCCCCCACTCAACTCAGCCCAGCTTACTGACCTCTACTTCCCTCTTGCTGCTGAGACCTAACCACAATCTCACAATCTCTCCGCAACCCAACCATACGCGCCAACCCGTTTGACTAAGGCTGTCGAGCCCCACTGGTGCGTTAATATGCAGTTTCAGTGGCAACGGTTCCGTATGGCATACCACCTACCGCAAAACACAATATCTGCCCAACATCCCGTCATTCACGCAATATACACAGGAACGTAATGACTGTAAATACTATACAACCTATACAAATAAACCAACACCCTTCAAGTTTTCAAGAATTCTACGAAACCGTAGCATGGCGGCCTGTACTCAGCCAGCTAGAATATTTCTGTCTCAACCACAGCCAGTTGCTGCTCCTTTCTGCTGCTTCAGATAAGTTCTTTACTGTGCGACGCAACTCTTGACCACTGAATCCGACGTCTCTGAGGAACCGGGTTGTAGAGTGTGCCACAAAACCTCGACAACCCACTTCCACTGGATAAACCTGGACTCTCCATCCTCGCTGTTCTGCTTCAGTGGCCAGATGAGCATACCTCAGTTTCTTCCTCTCATATGCCTCATCTACCGCATCCTCCCATGGCACTTATTGCTGCTTTAATATTTTTTTGCTTAATATCTGAATTGATATATTGATTTCTTTCACAAAAATCTTTTGACTTGTTTACGAAGTTAGGCATTTGAACAAGTATTAAACTTTGTATGCAATTCACCCCATTTGTGCTGTCAAGATGAATAATACATCAAATCATGTGACTTGTTGAGAAGAGGTGTGCTGTTATTACCATATTTTCAACAAACTTAGCTAGAAATCTGTGCATAAACTGAGTTTAAAATCCCATAAACTTACATTTGAAGAAGGGTCCTGAGCTATATGTATAGAAACCAGAATATCATAGCGACTTGTAGTTGGGCAACTACAGATAACTGCATAGCAACATGCTTGAAACCTCTCAGAACACCTTAGAAACCACATATCAGCATCTTAAGTTCTTAACAAATCTATAGCCATGTCTTGACAGCTATATTGCTCTAAATAGTCGTTTATTTGGCCAGCTTGCCCAAAAAGAAATTTCACAGCATATTTTCAGCGTTGTCCTATGATTGCTGTATAGTATCTGTGTTTTGCAGTTGTCGTTGTGCATGTAGGACTGTGGGGGTGAGATGAAATGGAGGACGAGCTTGGTGGGGTTGCTGTTTAAAAACCGTGGCAGTCTATTCCCACACATTGCCCCGCTGGCAGAAGCGATACGCACATGCACAGCGGGGTAAAGCAGTGGCATAACGCTCAATAGGCACGATACAGTGTGGCACGCACAACTGCCGCTTTGATCCAGCCCTCTCCACACGCACAGGCTACAGCGTTAAAGAGCCCTTTACCGGAGCCCTGTGCGCGTACACACACACACACACACACACACACACACACACTTACACACAAACAAACACAGAGGCTCTATATATGTGTGTGCGATTTTCATTGCATTCAGAGAATTTTGTTATTAACAGTATTACAGCTACAACTTGGCAATGACACTCATTTTAGGTTTCTCGATCACAAGAAATTTGTTATTTAAAAAAAAAAAAACTACCGGTAACATTAGTTCTGGCAAAATTTGTTAACATCATAAAGGTCATGTGCTTCGGTTGTAAAATGTCATGTGCTTCGGTTGTAAAATGTCATGTGGTTTGACTCTCTAAAAATGTAATTATAATTGTAAATGGTAATTCATGATATTTGTAAAAAAATCTGAAAATAGTTCAGGCAGTTAGTTTGTTGTAAAATGTCTTGTGGTTCGACTCCTCAAAAACATGACTATTTAGAAACTAGGAAAAAATGTGTGTAAAATCATAATTATAAAATGGTAATTCAGGATTATCATAAAAAATCTCATATTAGTTTCAAAGTTAGTTCAAGATATAAAATGTCATGTTTGACTGTAAAAATGTAATTATAATTATAAAATGGTAATTCAGGATAATTGTAAAAATTCTGATGTTATAGATAACGTTATAAAATGCCATGTGGTTCGACTCGCCAACAATGTAATAATATTTATAAAACAATTTTTCAGGATATTTGTAAAAACAAAAAAAACTTTTGTTAATAAATCAACACGAATTCAAAATAGATCCCATTTGTATTTACTTCGCACCACTTTGATCTGGTCAGTTCCCCATGAATAAAATCAAGTTTCTATTCAACTTCAACATTGTATTGTCTTGTTGAATGTCCTTCAGTATTTCACATCTCAGAAGTTGGATGAGTTCAGCACTGACCATCTCAGACCTGCTGATTGGCGTCTGGCACTGTGCTGGTGTCGTGTCGGTATTATCGTGGACGTCCTTTTGCATCTAAGCCCAGGTGTAGGTGTTTTTCTTTTCTTCCAGGTTGCTCCTGTTATCTGTGTGTTCCAGACGATCCTGTCTCCTACAGTGATGCCTGCCGGAAAGCTATTTCCAGGCTCAAAATTCCATACATACACAAGTACTGTATGCCATTGCCCACTGATGGGTGAGAGACAGTGATGTGATGTGTGTTTCTTTTATATTAGGGCATGAGACTGGAGAAGGTATACCATGACAGGCATGATACAGACAGAGCGCTTGGCACATTTTGAAGGAAGTCTATAAATATCCTGCCGAATGCTTTTCTTTGAAAAGAGTTGCCGCTTCTTGTGAAAAGACAGTGTGAAATGGTCAACGTGAGATTGTGTGATTCTTTTGTCAGGTTTTCCTCAAGGGTGTCAATGATCCTTACAGAGACGAGATGTAACGCAACCATCAATAATAATGTTGATGCAAAGTATTACAAATACTGCAGCAACTAAGGAATATTACGTCTAGGGCTGGGCGATATATCGAATATACTCGATATATCGCGGCTTGTAGTCCGTGCGATGTAGAAAATTACTATATCCTGAAACTCGCGGACATTTTTTTCCTTTGTTTTTCCCCCTCTTGTCCTGTCCAGCATCAAAGCGCAAGCATAATGATTACCTTCAGGGTTTTTCCTGCATAGACAATTATGAGGCGGCAGCCTCCGTCAAATTTCGTGCCGCCTCCGCCTCTCGACAAAACTCGGACAGACAGTCACGTGCTCATATACACTTTTTCCACCGTGACAGTTCTGTCGCGATTCCCGCTTGTGTCCATTCTCTAACCGTGTAGTTAGCCGATAGTGCTGCACGGATCATAATCCGCGGGTCGAGCGGGCCGAGTAATAAAAACATTCCATTCAATCGAGGGTGGATGACAGCTAAATGAGTGTAATAAAGACACGGAACTCCCATCATGTTACCTAATGTACGGACGGTAAGTTGCGCTGTTGAGTCTCGCGCAGTTATTTATAACATTAATTATAGTTAAGAAACAATATATAGGTAACACACGGCCAGAGTGCTGTTTTCCTGAATGCCATCACGATTGAAACCGAGATATTAATTTCATAACAGTTCAATAAACAAATAAATAAAAATTAAGTTACTTAAATTTTTAGACTGTTTTTGTTCTGTTTTAGCAGCGAAAATAGTTCCAAACAACAGAACCATATCGCGTCTCACAGCAACACTTCATCCATGATTCATTACTGAATCATTCAGCGTTTTGAACTAACAGTTAATCGCTTGAGTCAAGGATTCAATTGCCCATTATTAAACCGCCTCATTCTGAATCAATCAGCCGTTTGAACGAATCGTTTACATTAATGACTCAATGACTCGCTCATTAAGACGGCCGCCTGCCGCCTCCTACTGGCGGTTTAGTTTCAAAGTGTCATTCTTTTCAACATTCCTTATTTGTATATTCAAAAAATATTCAAAACAATCTCATAATCTCATTTAATACAGTTATAATTTTTCAATGTAAATTATTTAATTTGATTGGTAACAGCCTGTCTTATTATTTTAATTGAATGTATTGATAAAATGTAAGAATTTGAAATGAAATTTAGAGCATACATTAAATAAAATTAGGGGGAAAATGCCCTTTATAAAGGTACAAAAAATTGTTCTGATAAGAGTGTTTTCAAAAATGAAACATTGACAATAAGTTTAAAGGGAGTAAAGCCTCTGTTTAGGCTATAAAGAAAATGTAATTTGCCAAAAGAAGAACTTTTAATTTAAATAAATGTTAATTGTGTGATATGTTACCATATTATCATGCTTAATTGAATAATTGTAATGTGATGATCAGATGCATATATCTAAATCAAAGAATATGGGTGGTTGGCGGGTGGATTATTATTTATGGATTATACAGTTTGAACAAGAATGTTTTAATGTAGACATATAAAATCATCATACTGGTGTGATTGTATGCATCAAAGTTTTAATTCAAGGCTAAGGCAAAATATCGAGATGTATATCGCGTATCGTGACATGGCCTAAAAATATCGCGGTATTTATAAAAGGCCATATCGCCCAGCCCTAATTACGTCATATTAAGTTATGTTTTGTGGAATTGTTGGCTAATTCGCATGAACAAATACGTTTCCGTACATCTGTTACGCCCAGTGATGGGTATGTTTATGGGTAAGGTTAGGGGTGGATCTTCATGCTTAATTTTGTTTTTTAATAATTGTACGTTTCTGACGATTCATAGACAATTTCATATGAAATCGGCACCTCATAACATACTTACATTTTCCAGTGAGATCAGGTTGCCTGATCTTATTGTGCACAATTTATCAGTGCATGTTATTCCAGAGCAAAATATGTTTGTCATCAAAAAGTAATAACTTGAAACCTCTTTGTCCTATGCTTTGAGAAAAACATAATAAAAGAAAAATGAATGTTAACTGATAGCCAAGTATCAATTTTGGTATTATATTGATATTTTTTCATTATAATTCTAATTTAAAATTCAATTTAATTATTTAAATTTTAAACTTTCCGCCCCACACTATCTTCCATTGTTCAATAAACAGGGTAGCTTCAGCTTGGCCCTAAACTTGCATCGTTGGTTAATACATAAGTTAATATTGACATGGCGGTTTAAACAGAAAAGCTGAAGATGTGTTGGTGGACAGTAATGTTGACTCACTGTTAACTTCCTGTTAACTTTTGTCATGCACTGCATGAAACGCTGCATTGAAACATTGATTAAAGACTTTGATTAAAACATTGATTAAAGACTAAAGTCACTTTCTCGAGATCTCGAGATGTCGGAAAATGTCTTCTGCTTTTTCATAATATTTCTGTCGAACTAAAAAATCTTCTCTAACACACAGACACTCACTGCACCTGTCTTCTCTGTCAGGCCGCAGACAAAAGCACAGTAATTGATCTGATTTTAAAATGTCATCTCAAATGTCAGTGTCGTTAATCATCAATACTTCAATAAATCTGTTTGAAATGTCATAAACTGGCTATCGGTGTCCTCTGATGGTGTGTTAGTTAGATAACGGCCTGCCAGGCCCAAATCAACGTCTCTCATGTTGTCATACTGAGTTTGCCAGTACGATAACATTTTACGACTCAGATAACTGCTGTTTTAATCACAGTTTCATCTTAGACCTTTACGGGTTAATCTCATGAAACCTGTCAAGAACATATTTGAATCTTTAAAAAAAAAAATTTTAACATTTGGATTTTTTGACCGATTTCTCATGACAATTATTAAGCACTTAAAAAAAAATTATTTATAAAGATTCGTTGTTATCGTTAGTTGTACTGCCTTTTTTCTGAATTTAATAGAAAATCATTTTATTATAGTCATTCATAACATCTTAATGAGTGACATCATTGAGAATAATGGAAAACATACAAAAATACTTGAGTTAAAGGTCTAGATTCACAATGAGAACTGTAATTGTTAAAAATCACAATGCGAAAAAAATATATTACAATATAATTTCTTATTTATTTTGATTTTAGGGTGAAGTATGACCTGGACATTAGCTTCATTTTCATGAGATTCATATTAAAGCAAAAACATGTTAAACAATGTGCATTTCTAAGTCTTTTAACATGATCAAACATTTGCAATATTTCTCTATCCGGACAGGCATAAACTTCTCAAAGAATGAATGAATTCAGAATCATGAGATGCTTTATAAATCCTTTTCAATATTGAATGTGTCATTTCTTACACTTTATTGAGATCAGATTAGCTTTTTTGTTTACGACAATGCACATTTAGACTGGGAAATCATTGACCTCACTTTCTCTCTCATTTTGCATTTATCATTGTCTCCACATCAAATATTCAAAATGTTTTCCAGTGTTACATTATGGGAATTAATGTCGAGTTGATTTTCCAGAATTGGTTGTGAAGAGCGGTTAAGATAATAAGTCATGACAGAGAGTGGTAAAGTTACTCATTTGAAAATCTCTGGCATCACAATGCGCTGTCTGTGCTCGACAGTCACGCTGTTCTCTGTGTGGGTTGTGTAGACACGACGGGCTCACTGAGAGTCCCACATCGGCCGTATTCATTAGTGTAATACGGCTGACCTCATATTCAATGCAAAGCACATACTCAGTCATGCCTTCTCTAAATGCTTCCTACAGGTGTGTGTGTGTGTCCATTTTGTTCACTATTGCAATGCTGCCCTTTAGCTTAAGTAACTGATTACACTCTAAAAACAAATGTTTTGGCTCAACAAAATTATTTTCAACAAACTACATTGAGTTGGACGAACATAATTTGTGACCTAAACGTCATTTTTAAGTTGATTACACAAATCAGATTTATTGAACCAATTAATCTGATCAATTTCCTTTCAAATTAACAGCTTGCATATAGAGGTCTGCGCGGGACACAATTTTCAGACCCGCTCCCGCCCGCTCCCGCAGTGTTCAGTCCCGCTCCCGCAAAGATTTGTCATTTTTAGTACCGCTCCCGCCCGCATCTGTGATATAATGTCCCGCTCCCGCCCGCACTTTCTGTCTGACGAAAGGTCTTGGGGAAAAAAATGCGTGCACACAAAATTCCTTACCAATACTTGGTAACATATTTATTGGTCCCATATTACGAACAGCATAATATTCACAACAGTACTTTATCTGAAGCACTAGAGGCGCTCTGTTCCTCGTCCATGCTGTCTATTTTGAACTTGAACTAGCTTTCGAATTCGAACTCGGGAGCAGCGGGAAAGGAATTGTCTCTAAACAAGTGTGCGTGAGATTAGGCCCCGCCCTTCCCGACAACATTCACAAGTTTAGGCTGCTTAAGGCGAGACACTACAGGTGAATAGGGTATTTTTTTTAACTAGCAGATATCACCATGAAACTTTGCCAGTTGATTACCTACATTAAGATTAGAAAAAAATGTATTACAAGTTTTCTGTAATTTAATGTTTAAATATGCAAATTAGACATTATCTAATTAAATATGCGCAAATCTGCATATATTTTAAAAAACGAAATCTGAGTATTGGATAAAGCCAGGTTCAAAATTATTTTTTCATTGTGTTCACATATTAGATGGGAAAAAAATTACAGAGGGATTTATGGATATCTACTTTTGTTATCCTGTAAATCAGAATATACTGCCAATAGCCTTAAAAAAATGATTTTCGACATGTTTTTTGGAATAAAATGTTATGTAAATCAGGCTAAGAATAATATATTTACAAATCCCTCTGTAAATGTCTTCATAATATAACTAGGTACAAGACTGGAAAGTTTGGTGTATATAGGTGCTACTGACGTGGAGATTTCGGACTTGGAGTGAGAGAGAAAAGTCATTTTGAGAAAACGGGCTTTAAAGAATTAGCATCAGCCAATGAGATCGCGCATTTAGAGTAAAATCCCCCCTTTTACTTTCGCGATTGGTTGCTGATAAAAAGGAAATGACCATATTTGGATCCGGCAGTATTGTACAGCAGAGAGCAAGCTTTCTAACGGTGTGTGTGATGACAGAGTGCAGATCGCGATCGCGGAGCAGAAGGATGATTTATAACGACAACTTTTGATGAGTTTATGAGAAATCTACAGACGCAAACAGGCAAAGTGTAGTAAAATAAAGACCTAAATGTGTATTTCTGACTTTTTTTCACCACAAGTCTGAAAGAAGACATGTTATTGAAGACAAATATCCTAAAATCTCAAAATTGACCAGTGAAAAAAAAACGATGTTTTTGCCTACCGTGTCTCGCCTTAAAACGTTTTTATTGCTGCCAATCAGAATCTCCCTCCCAACTACAAATTATGTACGCTACTTTAATCATTTATATATTTTACTTTATACTCATATTTAATTTGCGGGAGTGCAGCGTATCATCCCTCCCGCCCGCACCCGCAAGTGCACCTCATCATCCCGCCCGCTCCCGCAATGACCTTTAAAAATTTGTCCCGCGCCGCACTGTTTTGCGTCGGGACCCGCGGGTCCCGCGGGACTCCCGCGGGAGTGCAGACCTCTACTTGCATAACACCTGCTATATATACAGTAACTTACTTATGAATATTAATGAACAAGTTCGATTTATTTTTGTCACTGCCATTAACACAGTCCTTACTCATGTGGTCAATGTAATGTAGCCATCCACATCCTTACTACGAGCACTGCTTTTCAGCACAATTGTAACCACAAAAACTTCAACATAACAGAAAATCTTTAAAATGTCAAATGTTACCGCATTCAGTGCCGGCACTCGACTTCTGGGGGCCCTAAGCAAAACTTTCTGTTGTGGCCCCTGTCAGTGCGTTCATTAAAAACCCTAAAGTGAACTCAGTAAACAATAAAAAAAATTATACAATAGAAAAAAGATACAAATAAAAGAAACAATTTAGCCTTCTAATAAAAATAGTATACTATACAGAAATTGAATCAAGTAATCAAATATAAAAAAAATAAAACACTGTATAGTCTTTCTTCACTGTATGAATGAAATATAGGACTACATTGATTCTTATTAAATTTAGTTATGAGTGAAGTGCTCTCGTGATTTGAAAATGATTCTTTTTTTTAACAATTTTCTTTTGTTATTTGATGTCACTTTAAGACCAAATGCACTTTTCATTTCCTCCCTATGAATATTGTTAGTGTTACAGGGTTTGAATTTCGGTGTGGGATTGTGCACATTGCACATAATTTTACTCATTCCCGCAGATTTTGTGCTTACACCCAAAGTGCATGCACATAAAGCTGCCTTAAGTACTAAATTGAGTTCTTTTTCGCTTCTTTTTACACACAAAATAATGTCAAAATTCCGGCCTTGGCGAATAGTGGATATGTTTGCATCAGCTCTTGCAATTAAGCACTCTTGTCAAGTTTATTTATAGCACTTATACAGAACAGATTGCCTTAGCAAGCAAGCACCTTTGTATTAAACATGAAAAAACTGTCAGTGTCGCTTTCAATAAGTACAACTGCAATTTCTATTATAAAGCAGCTCTCCAGTGTGTTCATATTTTTACTTGTGTCTGAACAGAAGAAATGAACTGGAAAAGGAGGTAGAGCCACATAACACCTAATGCGTAATCTCCACGGACCAATGGTAGTTCAAAGGTGTTTACCAGTCGGAGCTAAGTTTTCCAAAAAGTTTGTTTTGGCAAGCTCTTTTGAACTCGAGAAACCGAGTTTTCATTTCAAAATGCTCTCTTTAAAATCATCTTTAAAATCATCTTACTCCGCATATTGGAATCATAATAAAAGCTCACTTAGATAATAAAGAGAGATCAGACAAAGCTCTTACGCAATTTCTGGCACAATAAATCTTGCCACCGGCCTCACACCATTCTCTCAGGGCCATCGGCCTTGTCCTGCTTGCCAGATTGTAAGTAGGATTTTGCAAAGACAAAGATGTGCTGCAAGACTGTTCCGGTGGAGAGAGCATGCTCTTACTATATGTGCACCGTACCAGAGTTCGTTTGGAAATGGGCCGAGACCACCTCTTCTGCTGGGTCTCGGTACGATTGTTTGGTCCGCACCCGAGTGTGATTGCTGTATTCACACCTGCCCAAAAGATCCACAACAAGGGGGGAAACGAACTTGAGTTTGATTCAATCGAACCAAACAAGACATCTTATATGTGTTTTCAAATGTGTCCAGATTAATGTCGATGTAGCCTTAATTTAGAATTATATTCTTCTTATTCGGTCCTATGCAAAGCATGCTGGGATTTTTTTTTAAGTTATCAAAAGAAATAACTAAATAAAAAAAAAAAAAAATGTAAAAAAAAATGAACGCAATTGTTGTTTAAATTACACATCACACTAAGTTGATAAAACGATCTTCATTAGTCAGAACTCATCAAAATATTTTTTGTGAATTGAAAGTTTTAATTAAATCAATAAACTAAAATGTTTTAACTTGCAACCATGCATTTATTTAAGTTGTGGTGACTAGTTATCTGCACTATAAAGAAATTCAGAGGACCAATCTAGTGCTTTGAATGGTTGTCGGGGCATTGCTATGCAGTTGCTAAGGTATATAAAGTCTCAATAGTGGCGAATAATTTCTCCCTATGTGGATTTTCCATTGTGTTCTATTTTATTTATCTTTGGAACATTACTTCGCCAAGTTAATCAATAGAAAGGAGCTTGGTTTTGCAGCGTCTTCTGTGTAGGTGGTGCTTCGTATACATCGTTACGCTGTGTACTTAAGTTTTTAGGGTTAGTAGTTTGTTCAAACTTTGTTAATAAAAACTTTAGTGAACACCACTTAGCAATGGAGTAAACAAAGAATGTAGATACTGAGGCAGAGATTTGGATGTAAAATGCTTTACCAAAACAGTTTTCCCAAACACACTTGTATCTAAGCCGTGCCGCCCCCTCTTCATCATGTTTTGTGAGCACAGCTGGCATCCGAAGAGATGCGCACCAAGCAATGAATTGCTGGAATCATGTTTTCCTAATCCAGCCCTACAGTTATTCACTGAATGTGTTTTCCCTTGCTTCAGTCCATTCTAAACTCAGCAGTGCTTTTCTTTTGTCATTCTCTTCGCTTTAGCTTGCCCTGACATTTTCATGACACTTTTGTTGTCTCTGTGGTCTACATCCTTCCATTTTGGCCTCCGCTTGCACTTTGTTGCATCGACATTTCCATTGCCACTTTATGAGAGTAACTGTTGTTGAAGCTCCCAGTGTGCTTTGATTAGATATGCTCTTCTCGTCCACCCTGGATGTGTGGACAGATGACTTGCAGGCTTTTGAGTTCTTTGAGTTCAACCTCCGTCAACACAAGGCCAAAATAATTGCAGAAAGTGGATTATTTGGGGTCAGAGACCAGTCAGTCTCAACCCTGATGAGGTGCTGCATTGGATGATAATGAAAAGCTCTTCCTTTATGATTTTGAGGGGGTCTTAGAGGATCCCTGGTCTGAACTTGATCTGACATTGGTTCAACCCTCCATCCATACTAATATAATCATTCATCTCCATTGTTTTCAATGTTCTATAAAACGTATTGCTGAAAGAGGAACTTGATAAAAACAGACCATTCAAATTATTTCATTCATCTCCAAAAATACTTCCAGAAATTTCCTCTAAACCTCTTCTATCGTTGTCAAGTTTACTTCTTTCAAACAATACGAACTGAAGTATTTCATGTACTGATTACTTTTTAATACTTGCTCTCTTTCTTTCTGAATTCTAGACTTTGACTGGAGCCACTTCTGGTTTTGGAGTCATTTTGTGGATTACCTGCAGTGTGTGCTGGCATTCACTGTGCTGGCCGCCTACGTGACGTACCTTCTTCTGGACTCGGTTCTGTTCGTAGAGAGCCTGGGCTTCCTTGCCGTATTCACGGAGGCCATGCTGGGAACACCACAGCTTTATTGCAACTACCAGAACAAATCTACTGAAGGAATGAGGTTTGTTCTGCTAATGTTCTTACCGTAAAAAGAAGGGTTCATCAGAGGTTCTTCCGTGATATTAATAGTTTAATCTAGACGTTGGTCTTCCTGAAGATCACATTTATTATGAAATGGTGTTTAGGTTTAACATTCTTTACGCTAGTACTAATAAATCAAAGAAACTAATAAGATGGTTTCCTGAACATTATGCCCCAAACTCACTCCATTGGTTTAGCCAATTTTCCTGCGTTGGGAAATTTGGGATGCTCCAAAAGAGCAATATTGTGCAGGAGTTTTTTTTATACTTTAAGATTTTAATTAACCTATTAACGCATTTTATTTGTAAGTTGCCAGCCAGAGCCTGCATTTTTAACCATATTCATAAAAGTTGTATGGCCCCCAGAAAATTTTGTTGTATGAATATGTAAAAAGTAAATCTATCCAAAGAAAAAACAGAGCCTCTGCTTTAAAGAACACGCCTAGCTTCATTCTTTTTTTATCAATACGTGAATATGGGTAAATTTAATACAAAAAAATAAGTTTTTGTCAAAGACCTCGTTCGGATTCCGAGCATATAATCAAAATAGACAGAGTAGATCGAGTCCATCAGTGATTGCACAGTAGTATACCCATTTGTTGGTTTCGACATTTTTTTCTGCTATAACATTAGGCAGTTTTGAATTATATGCTGTTGAATGTTTGATGATCATGTTAGCTTACTTGTGCACAAGCGATATCACTCAGCTCAGATCAGTTTATGCACTTGTTTTTGGATCCAGATTTGCTGTACTATTTCAGAAGATCCATAACAGCGCCCCTACCGTATTACAGTGAAAACCTGGATTCCTTTTCCACCTATTTTTATGCGCATTTAGGGATATCTCATGATTTCCATTACACAAGAGTAGATGTTAAAACTTCATGCTGATTTGTACTCCGCTTTCGCCAAGATAAGCACCAACTAAGACGTAGCTTTACAGTAACCTATGCTTCTCCATCCATCTACGCTTCTTTCCATATGGTGAGGTGAATCTCCTTCTGTCTGGTGTTAATAGCTGCAGTGTATTTGCGCGTCAGCACACACAACGGCTGCAACCAAGTGTGGTCCCCCCATAACAACCCTCTGGATTGAGCTGAGTAGGGAACATCTCTAGGGTCTTCAAGTGGGCACCCTCCGTCCTCAGTGTTTCGTCGACTAGCCCACGACACCTCAAGAGGGCTTGACAGTGACTCTGGCGTCCCAGAATCACCCCCTCCGTCCCCCACTCAACTCAGCCCAGCTTACTGACCTTTACCTCCCTCCTGCTGCTGAGGTTGCTCCTTCCTCATAGTTCACATGTGACCTAACCACAATCTCTCACAATCTCTCCGCAACCCGACCATACGCGCCAACCCGTTTGACTAAGGCTGTCGAGCCCCACTGCCGTCATTAAAGCAGGTTCAGTGGCAAAGGTTCCGTATGGCATACTACCTGTCCAGACAACAATCCTCATTCACGCAAAATACACAGGAACATAATATTACAATGCAAACCATTCAAATAAACCAACAGACTCTTCGAGTTTTCAAGAATTCTTCGAAACCGTAGCGTGGCGGCCTGTACACAGCCAGCCAGAGTGTTTCTGTCTCAACCATAGCCAGTTGCTGCTCCTCTCTGCTGCTTCAGATAAGTTCTTTACTGTGCGACGCTACTCTTGGCCACTGAATCCGACGTCTTTGAGGAACCGGGTTGTAGAGTGTGCCACAAATCCTCGACAACCCACTTCCACTGGATAAACCCCGACTCTCCATCCTTGCTGTTCTGCTTAAGTGGCCAGATGAGCATACCTCAGTTTCTTCCTCTCATATGCCTCATCTACAGCATCCTCCCATGGCACTGTTAACTCTATCAGTTGAACAATGCGTGCTGTTCCAGACCACAAAACAATATCTGGTCGGAGGTTAGTGGTGGCAATCTCAGGTGGGAAAATAAGCCGCTGATCAAGATCAGCCAGCATTTTCCAGTCCCTAGCAGCTTCCAGTTGCTAAACGCACCTTGTTCCCATGTAAGGGCCCTGTTCATGATGGGCAGACATTTTAATTGCATTTTGTGTCTGTTAAGTGGCACAAAGACACTCTTTATGCATATGCCCCCATAACTGCCGTTTTAGCTGATGGGAAGCTCTGGGCATTTGGGGGAACAGCTCTGTGTTGCAAGCACCAATCCGGTTCATTTTTTTTCTACAGACAGTAATCGCAAAGATATAACGATCAAGATTAACTTAAAAATTGCCCGGAGTTCTCCTTTAAGTTTTTCCCTTAAGTATGATACTTAAGGGGCGATTTCCCCTTACCTAATAACTTAATTATAACTTAAGGGTGAATAACTTAAGGGTGTTGCATATAATCTCTTAAACGGTTCACTTAGATAAGGGAAACATTTAAGTGTTTCACGAAAAAACGAAAAAAACAATGCAAGGAATCTTGATGTAAAGAGGACTGTTCAGGAAGTCCTTAAAAAATACGAAAACATCTCTGTGGTCGCAAAAAAAGAACTGAGCGTTTAAAAGAAAGAAGCCAACAAAACAGGTAAGATTAAGCAAGACTACGTTTTTAAGATTGTATGCACCGCACCGTGGTGAAGAGTTCGCTTTATTGCTGTACATTGCGCGTCAATCAAATCGGTATTCTTGCAACACTTTTTTTATCACTAAGATGGTCCAAAGGGTTCTCCCTATCCCTAAAAATTCTTCTTTGCACATAATGATCTTCAGCTGGTTCCATAAATTCAGCCATGTCGTCTTATTTTTGTCCGCGTTACTCTTAAGGTTTACGATTTCCAAACCTTAAGTTATACTTGGGGAAATGACCGTTAGGGGTTTTATGCAACACTTAACGCTTTTTAAGGGACTACTTAAGTGAAAAAACAGCATTTAAGGGAAATTCTAAGTGTTTATGACGTTTCACTTAAAGAAACCCTTAAGTAACACTTACGTTTTTTTCTGCAACACCCTTAGGTTTAAGGGAAACATAAGGGCGAACTTAAGGGAAAATTACACTTAAGGTGCTTTATGCAACCGGGCCCTGCCTCCCTTACACATTTGTCGCGTGATTTTACTAAGATTTCCAGTCTGACCTTGGCGCACTTAAACTCCCCGGTTAAAGCAGAGACTGGCAGCTGCAATATTCCTTTACTATAAAGTCCCACTCTGCTGAGGCAGCGTGGAACTACCAACCATTTCCTGATATATTAACTTATTAACGCTTCCAGCTTATCCACTGTTGTCAAAGAAACCTCGTACACAGTCAGTGACCACAGCAACCTCGGCAGTAGACCAAACTGAAAGCACCAGAGTTTTAGTTTGCCTGGTA
This sequence comes from Siphateles boraxobius, assembly GCF_051911475.1. Lineage (NCBI taxonomy): Eukaryota > Metazoa > Chordata > Actinopteri > Cypriniformes > Leuciscidae > Siphateles > Siphateles boraxobius. The sequence continues at coordinate 15,205,787 of NW_027508975.1, forward strand.
GAGCGCAGCTGTTTATGCTCTTCAACCCTTCCACTGCTTGTCGTCTAACTTCTCCCACTCGAACTGTGTCCTTTAGATCCCCATCGTACCATCTCCCAAGACTCTTCACTGGCTTCTCAGAAACAGTTGGTATTGCCTCACCATTAATGAAGAATGTTTTATCTACTACCTTGCCTTTAATTATTGTGATGCTCCTTGATTCATAATATACTGGAATACTTTCTATTGATGGAAACGCCAAGAAGCGCATAAATTGTAAAATCGTGCATAAAGAATGTATGCTTTTTTGTTTTTAACCATAAGAAAACTTAAGAAAAAGCATAAACTATGATGGAAACACATTTACAGAATAAATTCCTCAATGTGCATCAAAAAAATCATGTGACTGCGCGATGGGAATAATCTTTTTGCACAGCATCTGAAATGCTGTTTTGGTTGTTCTGTAATGCCTGAGCAAAGTGTGTCGTCAAAGTGGTTTGGTAGAATTACGTTCCAGAACTGTCTTGCACTACTGCGTTCCCAAACAGCAGGCATCTACCTCAGAAAGCAAGATAACGCATTTATTGTGTTTCATCTGCTCGCTCTTAGACACAAGTAATTTGTTAAATATAAAAATATTTTTATATACAGTGGCTTCTACTTTTCTTAGTGATAATTAGCACCGGTTTATCAGGAAATGATGATTTTTTATCTTTGACTGGATGGAAAACCTGCTTTATTTGCAATATTCCAATTTTGCGCACAAGTTAAATTCGCAACTTTGGAAACCGCTATTGGCGGATAAGTGTTTTTTCATAAATTACAGAAATTCTCATCAATGGCGGTGAAAGAGTTAAAGGGTTAGTTCACCCTCATGTTGATCCAAACCATAAGTTATCCGTTCATCTTTGGAACACAAATTAAGATCTTTTTAATGATATCTGAGAGCTTTCTGTTTCTCTATTGGCAGGCTACGCAACTACCACTTTCAAGCCCCAGAAAGCTAGTAGACGTTGGAGATTAATATTTTGTAAAAAAAAAATTGTTAATTTTTTTTTTTTTGCACAAACAAAGCACAGGTTTATTGGTTTGGAACGACATGAGTAAATGATGACAGAATTTTCCTTTTTTCATGAACAAACACTTTAATGGCTTACTTATTGTGACTATTGGGAAAAAACAGTGCGTAAATACAGCAAAGCATTGTTACATTAAATACAAAGCGACTTCCCTTACGAGAGGTCTCTCGTATTGCATAAGTTAGCTTACGCTATGGGAAAACTCCTTTTCTCAAGAATATTGAAGCAATTTTTTTTTAAAACGCAGTGTAGCTGTACTGCAGACATACAGCTGAGCGCCTTACCTTGCTCATAGGCTTGTGCTGTGGCAACTGCACAAACTGTGATGAAATGGCACTCACCACCCTGTGGTCTTGTCTGGCCACCTTCGACCACGATGACCCCGCGCCTCCCGCTCCACCTTTTCCTCTGATCGAGCTGCGCAAGAAAAAGTGTCTCGCATAGAGGATGCCAGAGCAGATGAACACATTTACATTTACATTTATTCATTTCGCTGACGCTTTTATCCAAGCGACTTGCGATTGCTATATATGTCAGAGGTCGCACGCCTCTGGAGCAACTAAGGGTTAAGTGTCTTGCTCAGGGACACATTGGTGTCTCACAGTGGATTCGAACCCGGGTCTCTCACACCGAAGGCATGTGTCTTATCCACTGCGCCATCACCACCCCGCACGACCCCCGCGTGCCACGCTCTCGCTGAGAACCAGCTTCTCCGTGTGCTAACTAAGGCCGTTGAAGACCTTAGGCTCAAGTGGTCTTCGCCCGAGGAGCCCACGCGCAGCAGGCTGGACAAATGGTTCCTGCCGGGGTGCCGACAGGCCCCTCAGCAGAGGCCCACCCCCTTCTTTCCAGAAGTGCACGACGAGCTAACGAAGTCGTGGAAAGCGCCGCATTCCGTTCGTCTATAGCCTTCTTTCTCTTCAACGCTCTCAACCGTCGACGGCGCTGTGTAAAAAAAAAAACACATCTGCCCGCCCACCGCTATGGGATGGAAAGCTAAGGGGACCCACCCTTTGAAGCCTTGATGCACCACTACAGGTCTCGCTGGCCAAGCCTATGCCTCCACTGGCCAAGCTGCGTCAGTGCTTCACACCATGGCTGTCTTCTTTCAGCCGGCAGTTTGGCAGTTTTTCAGGCCAAACTTCTCCACTCGATGGACGAGTCTGGACCTGAACCGGAAGCTTTCAGAGACCTGCACAGCGCCACAGACGTGGCTCTGCGAGCTACCAAATCAACCGCCCAGGCGATTGGTAGGTGCATGGTGAACTTGACGGTGCTTGAACGTCATCTTTGGTTGAACTTAACAGAGATGAAGGATGCAGATAGGGCAGCTTTTCTGGACTCCCCTATCTCCACCACCGGTACACAGTATTCACACAGTATCACAAACACAAAACAGCTGGGCGGCCGGGTCCCTATCACAAAGCGGCCCGTCCCCAGACTTCATTCAACCCCTAGCTAAGCGGGCCAAGGCCTGGGAAGCTGTCCTCGGAATATCAAAATGGGTGTTGAACATAATAAAATGAGGCTACTTGCTACAGTTTGCTCGCAGACCCCCACGCTTAATTAGCTGTGGTCGAGACATCGGTGAGAAGCGACCTAGCTCACATCCTTCCACGAAGTTTCAAAACTGTTAGTGAAAGGGGCTGTAGAGCCAGTCCACTTATCACTAAGCAAGTCGGCTTTTACAGTCGATATTTCCTCGTTCCAAAGAGAGATGGTGGCCTCAGGCCCATCTTAGATCTCAGACACCTGAACAAAGGCTTATGACGTGCCCGTTCAGAATGCTGACAACCAAACAAATCCTCACGCAGATTCGCCCAGGGGATAGGCTTTTCTCAGTGGATCTGTAAGATGCTTACTTTCACATTCAGATAGCACCCCATCACAGGCCATTCTTGAGATTCGCCTTCAAGGGGCAGGCTTATCAGTACACAGTCCTACCATTCGGGTTATCCCTAGCACCTCGTACGTTTATGAAGTGCATGGACGCAGCTCTCGTCCCCCAACGGGGGGACTTTTGTAAGCCCGGCTCGATCAGCCCAATTGAGGTCTTCTGATCAGCGGGTGAAGGTCTCTGCGTGTTACTGTCTTTTTCGCAACATTCAAGATTAAATGGAATACATTTTCTCATATGTATCAACTCGTTATTTTATCTGGCTCCATAAATGAAAAAGGTTTTAATGATATCTGGGCGAATATTAGTGAACACATATTTGATTATTCTTTTTTAACTCTTTAATTATGTTTTACCCGCTCAGATTAGAAAGCTATGCCACTCAGAGTTCCTTGCGTCTTCTGTGGGTCTCACGCTCTCAATCTCGCCAGTTTCGGTCACCAAACAGACCTCGCCGTCCTTTGGCATCCTTCAGAGGATGACGATCTGGCCCATAGAAAAGTCCTCTGTCACTTCCAAGCAAAGGGAGTGATTAGCAGGACAGGTCAGTCCTCCATATGTAAACAAATTCATCTCACTGATGACACACCACTGTGTATGAGACACTTGAACAGCATTTGAATGGCCGTGCAATGATTCAACATTTATGAGTTTGCTAATATTGGGAGAGAAAGGCTGCAACGTGTTATATGTACAGACATCATAATTGTGAGTTTCATGACAACAAGTGCGACTGGTAAACGTTGTCCTTTAGTTGGGCACATCTCTTAGCTATCATGATCATAAAGTTCTTAGCTGGAGCCCACTCCATTTATGGCCCTAGATTAGACTGTTTTTTGGAGTCTGGAATGTTGAGTTTTGTGTGGAATCATGTTTGAACAAATCACCTGGAAGATTCATTTGTGTTTGTTTCGCCCTCAAATCCTGCATATGCAAATCTAAAACCTCAATTAAATAATTCAAAACATGCCTCGGGGTCTTGTGAAGACAAATGTCTAAAATTTCCTGTCTTGTTGCAGTGAACAAATCTTGTGCATAGCCTGCAGATCATAAGTCACGTTCGATGGTACGGGTCTGATTGAACAATGTGTGGCTAATCGTAGAAAGCGCCTGCGCTTTGGATCGGACTGCTTTAACAATGTTATCATTGCTCTTGGTGATGTGTTGGAAAACAGTGGTCATCTTATCTGTCAACCATGTGGAGAATTGGTATTGTTTGGGTTTTTTATAGGTGTAGGCTGCTGAATTAATTGATCCGAACAATCCTGCTATACTGCTGAGCAGGTCTCATTTTGAGCGAGCAGGTGGAATTTGGACGGCAAATCTGTCTTTGTAATCAGAAATTAAATAATCGATTCGTGACTGTAGCCATGCATATGACTCATTAACATTACAATGTATGAGAGTATGTTGGAAATGTTGTACGTTACATGTGTCATTAACAAATTTACATCATGTAATAAAGTCTTGTTGGTGTTTCCTCTAATCAGTCCACAAGGAGGAATTGAGTCAATTTGGGTTTAGAGTATCCACAGGTGGTCAAATTAAAACAATACGTAACAGTTCATGAACAGTTGTGTGGATTGGTGAAATTGTCTATGCTATGTGAACATTCTCCGACACAATACGTTGCTTCTTTTTGGTTGGTCCAGGCAGTGAGGTTGTGCATGAATTTTGGTGCTCGAGTGTTTGGTGCTCCTGAAATGTTTCCTGTAGATGGGTGGGTGCTACCTGAACTACAGCAAATTTGTGGTGTGCAATTTGGATCCGGGAGGCCATGTAGCTGTCTCTTTGGGTGCGACTGTGATTTCTAGTGTGGTTGGCCCCTTGGAGAATTTCCACACCACCTCCCACATTTCAGGTTGTGTGTGAGTGAAATCCTTTTGCCCAGTCTGATGCACGTGGGCTCAGACACTTTTCTTTCATCCGGCCTCCATGGGATCACTGCAGTCGACCTGGAAGGCAGGAAGAGAAGATAGTGACAGTTATCTATTTATTCTGTGTACCTTTAAATGATTTGCACTGAGACATGTGGTACCATCGCAGTTTCCCTTTTATGGTTGTGGCCACACAGCTGTTGCATATAGCTTTAATTTCATATGGGCCATGCCATTACCATGTCTCCTCCTGAGAATTTCACCTCAGAGCTTGGGTTGAATTGTGGCTTTTAAAGGAGTTGCCCGCAGTATTGTTAGAACTGTGAGTAGGGGATCAATCCATTGGTTTTTGTGTTGTGCTACCCGTTTCGAGATGCTTTCTTTTATGGTGCGGTCAGCCAGTTCCATCATTCCGGAGCTCTGTGGCATGTATGGAACGTGAAATCTTTGTTTAGCATCTGGCATATGTTTCATTCCCTGACCCGTGAAGTGTGTGCCCTGGTCAGATTCAATTTGGATTGGTGCTCCCCAGAGTGGGAGGATTTGGTTCCCTACCACAGGTGCCACTGTGTTGCGTTGTTATTGCGAGTAGGAATCGCTTCAACCTATTTGTAAAATTTGTCAATTATCACAAGGCAATAACGATACTCCCCTTTTGGCACTGGGTAGTGGGCCTATAAAATTGGAGTGACTCCCAAGGTCATTTGGGTGGCTCTGGTCTACACAGTTTTGTATGGCCAGGCTTACCTTGGTTAATGGTGGCACATACGATGCATGTGTCACACCATCTTTGAATCACTGATGCCATTTGTGGCCACCAGAAGTTCTTTTGTATCAGCTGTTGTGTTTTGGGAGCTGATACATGTGCATTATCATGGTATAACTTTATCACCGGTTTCTGGAGGGCTTCTGGAACAATGTATTTATCGTCTCTTAAAATCATGCCTTCAGTGACCTTGACTAGTTGGTCCTGCTGCAGGTGCGGTGTCAGCTCTCCATCTGGACTCCACAGTTTTTGTTGGTACTGTCTACAAGAATAGTCTTGGTACAAGTCAATAGGAATAGTCTGAACCGCACTCACAGCAGGAACAATCAGCCTGCCAGGCTGCCATTCATCTCCCTTTTGTGCTGCTAATTTAGCTAATTGATCTGCGATGTTGTTGTTTCTCTCGTGTTCATCTGGATTTTTGTTAATGTGCACGCGCACTTTGACGACGGAGAGTGAGAAATCGCGTGTTTTAATCTCCTGCCAAATCGAAGTTATGATGTCAAAATGTTTGATTAATGTGTACTGGCAGATGTGAGGAATTTTCTCAACTTTCACCATGCCATAAAATCATGGACTGCACCAAAAGCGTATCGACTATCAGTGTATACTAGGGGTCTCACGATTCTCCAAATCCTCAATTCGATTACATTTTCGATTCTAAGGTCACGGTTCGATTCGATTCTCAATTTTTACATTTATTTTTTTAAAGCACAGTTTGCTATGCCATTTTTAGACTAGACTTTTATGCAATATAATTGTTATACATTGTCAAATTTAAAACATTTATTAACAAAATAATGTTACAATAAGTTATATCTTCAGTCAATTGGAAACTTAAGCAAAATAACCTGCCATGTAGTTTCTCTTTTGTAACTGCAGTCTTATTCACAGAAGATGACATTCAAGTTTTCCTTGCTTTACCTCGGTCTTAAAGTAAAAACATGACTGTGAAAAATATTAGTATTTAATGTAGAATTTAATTAAATGCATTTATGATGAAATTACAACATTTTCATGTCAATATGTGTTCATTTTGACCACGAACTATGCGCTGTCACTTTAACTCAGCGCGTGCAGCACAGCAAAAATAGACTCTGTGCGAAAATGAACGACATCGTCTCATTCGTGGAGGTGGAAAATCAAGTTATTTGTGACATGCAAGATTTATTGTAAAAAGATTTATACTGTTCTGAGCCTGCAGTTTTTGTCAATTTAAAGTTTTAATTTAAAAAGTGGAAGAATATGGTACACGCACAGTAGCAGAGCTTGCAAACTGTGGCTTTTTTGAAGCGCGAACTTTGAACGCGAATGTGAACGTTGTCAACATAACTCACTGGAAATTACCGAATACTCCCACTGTCCCACACCGGCGACTTCAGTGAAAGGGGAGGGGGTTCAAGCCCTGTCGATGGGTCTCATGCATCTGCAGTTGCCATGCTATCTTTTGACTGGCTGTAACTAAGGTAGAGGTGGTTGACTCGCAGCACTTCAACATGCGTGTTTTTTCCCGCTTTGCAAACCGACTGGACGTAACATGGGGGCGTGGCAGCATCAACGACTCCATTTTTGAATTCGAAGTTCGAAATTGTGACTTAATTTCGATTTAAAATCGAAATCGTGACACCCTTAGTGTATACACACAGTGGCTCGTGATGTGATCTGATTGCTTCGAGTAATGTAATAAGTTCAGCTTCTTGCGCAGATGTGTTTGCGGATAGTTTGATTAGCAATTGGTTGGGGTCTGAATTGGTAGAGTAAGGAGTCCACACCGCACATCCTGTGTGGAATTTGCCATCATGCCAGTATAGGGAACCATCAATGTACACCTATATCTGATTTGGAAGTTCTTGGTCATAAACTGGGCTCTGTGCTTCCAGTTTGGTTTGGCATGTGTGTGGGTGGCCCTCAACATCGGTTGGGGAAGTTCAGCAATGCATTTCCGCCTGTCATCTGTTAATGCTTGGTGGCTTTGCGTTATCGTATAACCCATGTACTGGACCTCGTTTTGTGCGATTTGAGCTTTTTCTTTGTTTAATTTGAAGCTAGCTTTACCGAGTGTTAACAGTACTTCATCAACGAGTAGCAAATGATCATCAAGTGATCCCTCGGTCGCAATAAGTATATCGTCAATGTAATGAATGACGTTTCCGGTCCCTGTCAGTGGATTGAGCGTGTCTTCTAATACGCTGTGGAAAATCGCAGGACTGTTATGGAGGTCTTGTGGCATGCGCTCCCACGTGTAATGTATTTGATTCACAGTGAAGGCCAATTTCCACTGATCAGCGTATTTGATTGGGATGGATCAGAAACCGTTCTTTACGTAGAGCATTGTAAACCAAGACACTTGTGTTGAAATCTGCGATAATAATGTCGATGGATTTGCCACTATAGGTGTAGCCTTGGACAAAACTTTGTTGAGATGCTGACAATCAATTAAGAGACACCATTTACTGTTCGATTTTGGTACTGGTAAACACGGAGAGTTTGTGGTTGAACTACAATGCCGGACTATTAATCTGATTTCAAGTTATTGAACAATTTCATCAACAGCTGACTCTGCCTCTGGTTTGATGGGGTATTGCTTTGGCGGGAGGGGGCTCCCCTTCAATGCACACAACAAAGTCAATTAGGCCGCAGTCATGTTCATGTGTAGCCCAAATGTAATCGTGTTTGTTTACCATCTGTTGAATGGGATCTGGTGTGGATATGGACATAATGCTCATTCTGTTTTTTGGTAGGCACTTTTTTATTGTTTTGTCTGTTTTCAATTCAATCTGCTTTTCAAAGCAGTGAATTACAAAGCCATACTTTCGCATAATGTCCATTCCCAGCACAGTCCCTTCACTGTTATTAGGTAAATACCAGAGGGGTTCTTTCAATACTGTCACAACTAAATCTGTTGAACTGGCTGTCGCCGATGCCCTTGCTCTGAATAGTTTCATTGATTAAAGGTAATGGAATGTCTTTACAGGAGCATTACTGTGCGAGCGTTGAACTACCTTGACGATTGGCTGGTTATAGCCCAATCGGAGGCGCAGTTAATAACTCACAGATCCTGGCTCCTCAGCCATCTAGAATGCCTAGGTCTCAGGATCAATGCTTCAAAAAGTGCACTGTCTCCCAACCAGAGTATACCTTTTCTGGGAACAGTCATAATTCTATACAGATGAGAGCACGGCTGACGTCAGAACGCATGCTTACCATCCAGCGTCTAGCGGCATCATTCAGAGCAGGCACTTGCGCTCCTCTCAAGAGATTTCAAAGGATGTTAGGCCTCATGGCCTCAGCATCATCAGTACTCCAATTGGGTCTACTGTATATGCGTCCCCTCCAGCGCTGGTTGAAACCCTGTGTACCAGCTCACACGTGGCGATCTGGCCACTTACGTATCAAAGTGAACCACGGCTGTGTTAGAGCCCTGGCTCCTTGCAAAGCAGCCGACTGGTATCCGGCGTGGGTATGGGCGTGATTTCGAAGAGGAAAGTGATCTCGACAGATGCTTCCAACAGAGGTTGGGGGGGCCTATACGAGGGCAGGTCCATCTTTGGTCTTTGGTCGAGCCCGGAGAGGTGGCTACACATAAACGGTCTAGAGATGAGAGCGGTCACTCTATCACTAAAAGCTCCCATTACTCCCATACATAAAAGGTCACAACGTCTTTGTCCGGTCGGACAACATGTAATTGGTTTCCTAACTTTCCTATATAAATTGCCAAGGTGGTCTCAAGTCGAGCAACCTGCGCACCATTGTCAAACACCTCTTGCTATGGGCTCAGCTCAACCTGCGCTCGCTAAGAGCAGCGCACGTGCCAGGCATTCTAAACCAGGGTGCGGATATGCTATCCAGAGACAATGTTCCCCCCAGGGGAATGGTCTCTTCACCGACAAATGGTTCAAGGCAGAGGTCAACCGCTTTGTCTCAGAAGACAACGCTCGTTGCCAAACATTTTTCTCTTAAGACAGGGATGCGCTGGCCCAGAACTGGCCACGCCGCCCACTGTACGCATTCCCGCCGGTCACGATGCTACCTCAGGTCATCGAACGGATCAGGGAGAGCAAGTGTGCAGTGCTCTTGGTAGCCCCGCTCTGGAAGAACCAGTCATAGTTTTCCGTGCTGACTCAGCTGCTGGGATCAGCCCCAAGGCCGATACCGCTGAGGGCAGGCCTCATTACGCAGGCAAACAGTACGATCTGGCATCCCTGTCCCGACTTGTGGGACCTCCATGTATGGCCCCTCAATGGGTATCCGGGAAGGTTGCTAAATACCATTAATGAAGCGAGAGAGCCTTCAACCAGGCGTCTTTATGCTCTAAAATGGTTAGTGTTTTCCAACTGGTGCACAGAATGATTCTCCACTGGTGAACCTGAACCCCTACTCATGTGGAGTAGCAAGGGTACATTCCTTTCTAAAAGAGCTTTTGGACGTGGGTTGCACCTCCACGCTCAAAGTATATGTGGCGGCCATAGCAGCATTTCACGCTCACGTGGCCGGGCAATCACTGGGATGAATCGACCTAGTCGTCCGCTTCCTCAAGGGGGCCAGAAGGCTGAACCCGCCTCGACCCCCCTCTATACCTATTTGGGACCTTTTCATGGTCCTGGAGGCCATGAAAGGAGCCCCTTTTGAGCCACTTCAGTCTGCTGACCTGAAGTCGCTTTCACTCAAAAAAGCCGCTTGCATCAGCCAAGCGAGTGGGTGATTTGCAAGCACTCTCAGTGAGCGCTTCCTGCCTTGAATTCAGGCCCAATAACTCCAGAGTCCTCCTTAAGCCAAGGCACAGGTATGTTCCTAAAGTGCTCTTGACTCCATCCAGAGGTCATTCAGGTCATTTTGCTGTCAGCTCTTCCTTCGTCAGAAGGCGAAAGAGACGCGAACCTACTCTGCCCTGTGAGGGCTCTCAGAGTCTATTTGGAGCGATCTACCCCCTTCTGGCAGTCAGAACAGTTCTTCGTATGCTTCAGAGGCCCAACAGGGGTTTTGCGGTCACGAAGCAGAGACTGTCAAGCTGTCAAGAATACCAATTGAAGATATTTGTGTGGCGGCATACTGGGCCTCACCGCCCACATTTATGAGGTTTTATAATATGGAAGTTCCCACTTTGCAAGCGAGGGTTCTTTTTATATGAATAAAGTGTTAAGCACATTTTCACAATTATAAAGCCTGACGTCGGTTTGCTCCTGTCTAAACATGAACTGCGGTTCTATATACCATATAAGGAGGAGAATGGCCCCTTATAAGGCCCATTCCTATTATTTTCCTACATATATAAGGCTCGTTACTAATCTGGCCATATTAGGACTCATAACTTTACTCTTCTATGAGCCTTGGGCGCTTGGCCCTAGGCTATAGTATGGGGCAAAGTTTTAAAGCACAGCATTTTGAAAGGAGTTCCCCTAGCGTAAGCTAACTTAAGCAATATGAGAGACCTCTCGGTTACTAACGTAACCTCGGTTCCCTGAGAGTAGGGAACAAGTATTGCGTAACTCGCCATGCTACTGTGCTTTGATCAGAGGATTGCTTCAGTCAACTTAACCTGAATTCTATGGCAAAATGGGGGCTTATATAGCTATAAGCCATGCCCATTCTGGCAGGCGCACAGCGTCCTGATTGGTTTGCGCATCCTTGCCGACTCGTCATAGGTTCGTGCAGTTGCTGCAGCACAGTCCAATGAGCGAGCTAAGGCGCTCAGCTGTATGTCTGCTGTTCAGCTGCACTGCGTTTAAAAAAAAATTGCTTCAATATTCTTGAGAAAAGGAGTTTTCCCATAGCGTAAGCTAACTTACGCAATACTCGTTCTCTACTCTCAGGGAACGTAACTGAGGTTATGTTAGTAACCAAGACTTTTTTTACATACTCTTAAAGAAACTGATTTAAGAGTCCCATTTTACTTTTACTACATATACAAATGTACTATTAAGAAAGCAATTGATCTATCCAAAGTTTTCTTTTTCTTTTCTTTTTCTTTGACCTTGTAATTTTAAATCAAAATGTCATAACTGGATCTTCTGGTGAAATGACAGACTATGCTGGACGACTTCAATGATTTTGTCTACTTAAATCCCGCCCCTTTCTTATAACCGACTGCAAGCAGGCGTTCAGATCTGCCCCCATCCAATCAACAACTGATGCATAAAGCCATGTCCCACCCTACATTTTTTTCTCTTTGAATAATGTTACACTTGGATCACAATACAGAATAAAAAAATCTGTCACTACTTCCATTTTAGCGCAATTTTAAATTCTGATGCTCAAAGACAGTGGAAATGAAAAAGAAATGGTGACATAAACCTTGATTAACGCTATTAGTGGACCTTTAGGAGGGAAAAAATAAGTTGCTTAAAAAAAATTCTGATATGACCACTTTGACATTTTAATTTTCACTTTATCCTGCACAAGTGAGTGAACACAGAACCCTCCACTGCTCTAGTGCTTGAACAGAGGAACATGGGAAGTGAAACGTGGCGGCACAGTCACTCCTTGATGTCTCCTAGTCAGACTTCCCGCTCAACTGGTTTATGAAACACTGTTGCTAAGCTACGGGAATCCGATATACAGTTCGATACCTAGTACATTAGCTGGAATGGTGAACTTTTTTATTTAATTACATTTTTTATTTCGTTGTATAGATTGTATGACCACAAATTAAACAAAGAGCAAATTAAGTATTAAAACAAGTCACAGTGGCAGAAACTGAACTCAATTAATGAAGAGAAAATGAATCGGACAAAAACAGTAATCCGGTCATTTTTCTTAGTGATTGTTAGATTGTATGAGATGCGTTGTATGTGTGTAAGAGGTGTATTATTTTGCATAACCTTTTGAGAGCTGCAGTGTGTGTGCTGACGTCCTGTCAGTGTGACTTTATGTATTTGGTAACATCTCACACTGTGAGATGCCATCCTGTGCTCTGTTTTTCTCTCTCTCTCTGAGTGTGTGTGTGTGTGTGTGTGTGTGTGTGTGTGTGTGTGTGTGTGTGTGTGTGTGTGTGTGTGTGTGTGTGTGTGTGTGTGTGTGTGTGTGTGTGTGTGTGTGTGTGTCCATTCACCCGCACTGATTTGATGGCACAGGTGGGGAGCTGCAACTGGCATAATGCCAACCTGACAAGATGAGAGTTGCTGCTTGTTGTGTGTGTATTTAAACATCTGTGCAAACCTGCCGATAGAGTCTGTATTGTATGTATCTGTGTGTATGCAAGCAGGGTTATTTGTATTTGCTTATGTTTATATATTTTTAAATTGAAGTTTGCTGCTTTGTGGGTGACAGTACTGTATGTAGGTTTGGCTGTGGGGGTGTTTTAGAAGGGGGATTAAAATGGAGGAAGGATATAAGAAAACTGTATGCATATAAATATATACACTATCATTCAAAAGTTTCGAAAATTCTTTGAAAGAAGTTTTTATGTTCACCAAGGCTGCAATTATTATGATAAAAAATACAGTAAAAACTGTAATATTGTGAAGTATTATTTCAATTTAAAATAAGTTTTCTATTTTAATATATTTTCAAATGTAATTCATTCTTGTGATGGCAAAGCTGAATTTTCAACATCTTTACTCCAGTCTTCAATTTCACATGATCCTTCAGAAATCATTCTAATCTGCTGATTTGATCCTCAAGAAAATTTTTTTTTAATCATTATTAATGTTGAAAACAGTTATGCTACTTAATAGTTTTGTAGAAATTAAAATAGACGAAAAATTTGTGGAAACAATCATTTTTTTAGGATTCTTAGATGAATAGGACGTTCAAAAAACAGCATTTTTAAAAATAAAAATCGTTATAACATTATAAATGTTTTTACTGTCACTTTTGATCAATTGAATACATCCCTGCTTAATGAAATATTAATTTAAAAAAAATCTTTTCATCCTAAACTTTTAAATGGTATCTCTGGAAAGCTTGATTTGAAATGAACAATTGTTAGATCTTGCATTATTTTAGTTTCATGTCTCTCGTATTACTCCACACTGCATACTAAAGTAATTTCAAACATAATAAAACAACCTACTAAAATAATAAAACAATTTCAGCTCACCCATAATAAAATAATTCAAGTCTCCCTGTTGGGGTTTATTGGGATCTACCTGTTGTATTATCTTGTCAGTGTTTATTATGCAGTAATGACTGACTGGCTGCACATCATTCTGTTTTTACCTGACTACTAACCAAATAATGAGTACATCTGCAAGCACATTACTGTGTCACAACTGCAACTAAATGTGTATAATCGAATTAATACAAACTTAAACAATTCAAAATGCATACTCCGTAACGGATACAATCTTTTTCTTGGAATAGGCTACACTTGTTGTTGAGTTTACAGTTTGAACATTGTGTTGCATGACCCAGTTTAGGCCAAACTTTAGCTGTATTTGACTGTAGAATACTTTGGCATACAGAGGTTATCATGGTCGACTCAATGATCACAAGGTGCCCATGTACTCATTTCCTGGGATGTCCACTCCTGGCAAGATTTGCAACTGACTTGAGTGTTTTCCACTTGTGAATAATCTTCCTTACTGTAGAATAATGGACTTCAAGTTGTTTGGAAATGGCCTTCTTACTCTTGCAAAAATTGCTTCTCGAAGATCATTGCTGATGTATTTCCTACTTAACATTGTATTAACACACACCTGAAAGCTCTAGACCAGCAAACTGCCAAAACTTCTGTTTTTATAGAGTTGGTCACGCTTGCTGTTGATCAATTAATCAAGGACATTTGATTAGCAGCGCCTGACTGCTACTTACCCTCTTAATTCTTATGGAAGCAGTAAGGGTGTGCTTGGTTTGTTACGTATGGCTTCTCAATTGTGACCCGTCACAGAAACCAGGGACACAAGTCGGCAGCACAACTTTCGAGCAAAATGAGAAAGAAGAGTATTTTTTCAAAATTGGTGATTTTCAATTTTTTGGAGAATCTGTTAATTGAAATCACGAAGAAGCCTCTCCATGTTTGAGATAGCAGTATTGGTATATTTAAAAGCTTACATTTTGAGGTTGAAATCGGCTTGTTTTCGGAGATTCTAGCATGCAGTAGGGGCGTGGCGTGTCATTGTCTGTGTGTATTTCCATACTGAATAACCCGGCGCTTTTGCCCCCGCCCTCCAAGTCAACCACATGGCTACTTATTATGCTGTGCTCTGGCCAGCTCTCTCTGATATCAAAATTCAATGAAGATGGATGCCGCAAAGATTGTCGCAGACGAGATGAACCGTCTGGCAGTTACACCGAAAATGTTTTCGCCGCACTTCGTGGGCTCGGGAAACTGAACCGGAGGTATGGGCGCAGCGCGCTCGCCCTCAGTGCTTCAATACGGCGGCTCGGCTCGCTGACAGCGGTGGCTGGCTGTTTCATATGTGACGGAGAATCGAAATAGAGGATGCAGTTAAGACCTTTGCTGCTGCGATGAAGGCCTGCCGTGCGTGTTTCTGAAATGTAAGTTAAGCTTCATTTGCTCTTTAGTCGTTATTTAAGATGCTGAACCTGCTGATGATATAATGTGCTTGCGGACATTTCATTTGTGTGTGTATACGCACATAAGAAAGTGGTGTAAAGAGATTTGCAACAGTAATTTGAGGAGGTGAAATGTGATTATTTGGAAAATTGCAGAAATGACTGCTTAAAGAAAAATGCCAGCAGGCATTTGCCTCCTACATAAACTTTAATACTGTTGACATTTTGGGCACACGAGCGTTGCGTACTATTTGCGCTATATGTAGGCCTATGGCTTATTGGTCTTTGTTTGTTGTTGTTGGTTTTGCGTTATATGTATATGGCATATTGGTCTTTGTGTGTTGTTGCTGGTTTTGCGTTATACTGTATGTATATGGCATATTGGCCTTTGTGTGTTGTTGCTGGTTTTGCGTTATATGCAGGCTATATGGCATATTGGTCTTTGTGTGTTGTTGCTGGTTTTGCGTTATATGTATATGGCATATTGGTCTTTATGTGTTGTTGCTGGTTTCGCGTTATATGCAGGCTATATGGCATTATTGGTCTTTGTGTGTTGTTGCTGGTACGTTGCAAATAGAGGGGCAGCACAATTGTTTTTCGCCTAGTGCGGCAGAAGTGCACTCATTCGAAGTGGCTTTATTTTGATGAGTGTTCATTATGTCCTGACACGTAAAACCATATAATTCAAAAGGATGTACTTTCTTTTTAAAATGACTGTATTATGGCAGTATGGCACATATGGCAGTAAATTTTAGAATGAAGTATGCACATTCATCTGTAAGTGGTAATGAGCTACTGCTGTGAATATTTGTAGAGATTTGCCTTTGCACCGTTGAGGCCAGAGACCTTCAGAATCTTCCGTCTGACTTAAGGACAACTTTTATTGCAGTCTTGTGCTGCTTTATCTGGTTTACGCTCCCCGAATGGCACATTGAGTAATTTATGTTTCTTGCAGTGCATGGGAAACGTCCGTATCAGATTCAGATCTACGCCGTGTTCTGTGCAGACCTACCACAATCACAGATGATTCATCTCCTGGAGACAGCCTTGAATTACAAGACTAAATTGAATTACGTTTTTTTTTCTCTCTCTCTTTTTTGGTTTGCTTTTGTTTGGTTTTCAGTTTTGAATTGTTTAATTTGGAAGACTGTGAAGGAAAACAATGTTTTTGAGAAATAAAAAGTGAATTTTCTTTTTGTTTTGTTTAGCTTTTCAGCCATTGTTAGTTGCTTCATTGTTTGCCTGGTAGCTGTTGCTGTGAATGAACCTTTAACCTCATGTGAATCTATTTTGCTGTCCATCAGTCGAACGTTAATGAATGGGAGGGAAAGTGTTGACCCCGCACAGCCAAGTTCATTGCCAGAGTCCTGTTAGTTAGTTTGAAAACCCTCAGTGCCTTATTTAGTCATCTGAATTATCTCACGGCCACCCTGAAATTCTACGCAACTCTCAATGTTATATATGTGTTTACTGAGCAGCAAGCTGGTTTGTATCCACGGCCTGCAAACAAACCATTCATTAAGTTGTGCGTTCCTGTAGATTTGAGCCTTGAGTCAGGTGCTCCCACAAAAGGAAGTTGCCCTCCGTGCTTCTATGAGGAGAAGCTGTGCGGGACAGCAGTATTTCACAGCGGTGTGTTTGTGTTGACTGGTTTATGCTGAACGCCCTGTTTCTCAGGCTCTTGGTGGCATGTTAATGCCGTTGACATCTAACACATCCTCTCAGCTACAGAGGCTTTTGACCGCCTTCTATTGTACTCCCTACTTCTGCATTTGATTGCCCACAGTCCGAGGCACACAACACAAAGTATATAAAAAGTATTTTTTTGCTATTCTTTTTTTTTTTTTTTACTTATCTACACTTTATTTATTTATATATATATATATTTTTTTTTTGTCTTTTTTTGTTTTGTTTGTATGACTGATCACAAAGTTTGTTTACTTTATTTTTTTGAAGTTTTGGTTTGGTGTTTTGTTTTAGTTTTGTTCATTTTTATTGTTTTGTTTGAAAGACTGAAATGGAAAAAATGTTTTGGGGAAAGAGTAGATTCAGTTCTTCAGAGTTTGATTACTTAATTTCACTTTATTTTGGTTTATTTTTTACTTTTTTGTTTGAAAGACTGAAGAGAAACCACATTTTGGGGTGAAGAGACAGAGTGAATTCAGTGCTCATAACTAAATATTATAACGTTTGCAAATCTTTGAAAGATATTCAGTTGTATGTGAAGCATTAATATTTTATATTAATATAACATTAATATGTTTTCATAATTACCCTCCATGGTCACTTTTTTTGTTGTTGTACTGTGGTTGTTTAACTTTTACATATCAGTGTGGTTTAAGTGGGTAATTTTTTGGGCAGCATAAGGTTCAAAGTGGACAACTTAATTGTGATCAGAAAAGGGGTCAAAAGTCTGGCTTTACAAAACTAGGGAGAGAGGGTAATGAGATGTGACTGAAGTATATAAATGAAAAAGAATCCCTAGATGGGAATTTTTACAAAAGGCAAGTAATTTTGCACCGGGTGTATAGTGATTTTTTTTATCATCTCTGATGGGTGAAACGTGAATATTGCCCACAAGTAAATCATTAGGAGAAGACTGAAGGCTAGCAGTGAAAACAACATGCGAATACATTGTTAAAATATGAGGAAGTTTGTTTTATCAAATTATTGCAGAATTCAGTTACATTACTTCTGCGTTTTGATGCAGTTTGAGAAATATAGTATCTGATTTGTGTGTGTGTGTGTGTGTGTGTGTGTGTGTGTGTGTGTGTGTGTGTGTGTGTGTGTGTGTGTGTGTGTGTGTGTGTGTGTGTGTGTGTGTGTGTGTGTGTGTGTGTGTGTGTGTGTGTGTGTGTGTGTGTGTGGGTGGGTGGGTGGGTGGGTGGGTGGTGTATGTTTTTGTGTGTGTGTGTGTTCTTGTATGGTTTATGAGGACACAAATGTGCATAATGACATGGGTATTACAACGTAAACATTGTTTATGTCAGACCAAATGACTTAAAAGGACATACTAAACTAAATATATTTGCAAGTCAAAATATGCCAAAAGTTTTCTGTGGTGGTTAGGTTTTGGGGGTAAGGTTAGTGTAAGGGGATAGAATATACAGTTTGTACAGTATAAAAAGCATAATGCATATGGAGATTCCCCCTAAACCACATATACGTGTGTGTGTGAGGGAGAGAGAGATGAGATATGAGCTTTGCAGAAATCCACCTCTGTCCAGTGCCTTTATAGACATGCACACATTATCTGCTATGAGTGTCATCCACATAAAATGCCAAACCCAATAATTACACACAAGAACTGAATAAAAATCTTCACAATAAGAATTGTGACATAAAAATAAGTCACAAAATAAGTAACAAAAACCATTCCATTCACTATATATTAATAATATTTATCTTTCATGTCCTCATCTTGGCTCTCTCATGGCTGTTAATGTGTGGGTGTTAGTGTGGCATTACAAGCCTCGGTCTGTGAAATAAAGCAACCAATCGTTGTTTGTAGTGGCAACCAACATAGTGTTGCAGTGCTGCTATACTTACTTGTTTTTGATTTTTGTGTTAGTCCTTGCTCTCTGGTAACTGTTGCTGGAGTCTGGCTTTGTGGCTCAAAGTGAGGATGAAAAGAGGAATTTGTTTATACTCTATCATGGAACCCATGGCAACCGTCAGCCTCATTGAATCCTGATGGTTTCCATGGCAGCTGTTAAGATTGATCACTGCTCTCTCTCTCTCTCTCTCTCTCTCTCTCTCTCTCTCTCTCTCTCTCTCTCTCTCTCTCTCTCTCTCTCTCTCTCTCTCTCACTCTCTCACTCTCTCACTCACTCACTCACTCACCTCAATATGTATGATGGCACACTCTAATTCCATCTCCAAAACATTCCACCTGTGCTTTACATCAAAGTGCAGATTTTATATTAAAAACAGCAAATATTTATAGCACGTTTTTGATGAATCTGATGGTTAATATACAAAAATAAGTTTTCATCGGTCAGAGAAACAGAATATTCTGTATTTCATAGTGCTAGTACAGTATGTCTTATGAAACCACATTGTGACACAACACAGAGGCTGTTTTCACCCTGAAGGGGTTCATTTTATGATAACATCATAAGCTGATTGTACATTTATCACACTTATTACACGGTTATTTCCTAAGTGAATTAATGTGCATGAAATTGTTATTATTTGTAATTGCATTGGATTGCTATCCAATTTTCTTTTAGTATTTCCATCTTTGATAGAAACTTAAACTCTTTTCCTGGCAGCATTTAAAAAAATCTAACATTTCATTGCTGCCAGAATATTTTGTTCTATGAATATCTGAACATGCAATATATCAAAAGAAAAACAGAGCGTCTGCTTTTAAACAACAAAAAAAATTATTTTCGCTACATGCATTCTTTTTTTATGAACACTTGAATGTGGGTAAGTTGAAAAAAGCAATGTTTTGAACAAAAAGTTGAGAAAAGCATGTTTTTTTGAAAGAATACCACATGCATACAACATACAATGCTTTAATCGCTTGTTTCTGCTCCTTTTTTTACCTGTTTTGATCCGACGATGTGTAATAGCGCCTCCATACTGTATAACAATAAAAACACGGAAAGCCGGAAAATTCCGTCAACGGCAGGGAAGCGCTGTGTAATGCATTATAAGGGAATTCTTAATGCATTATAATAGACGCATAATGCCTTATAAACAACTTTATAATGTATTTTGTCATCTCATGAATAATTGTAACTACAATAATAATACGTACCTATTTGTGGTTATAACTATTAAGAGTATGATCATTTATTACACACAATGAACATAATTTTATCCACTTAAGTTATAATGGATTATATATTTCCATAGATTCGTATATTTTACTTTCACAAGTCTCATTTCTTGACATTGTTTACTTAAGGTCTGCACAGTATCATACAACATCTTATGAGTGGTCTTTTACTGCTTTAAGTAAAGCAACAAAAAAGTCTTCTTTTAAACATCTAAAAAGCTTTATAATGTGGTCATAATATTTATACGTGGCTTTTGTCTGCTTTAAGCAACAACCTGTCTGGTTAACCACATTCATGTAAGTTGTATTTTCTAATGTTAGGTGGTCAAGAATGTGTCAGTTCTTGTTCCTGGCATGCCAGTATTCCCATTCATTGACGTTCAGGTGCTCTTTCAAAATTGTAGTTGTCTTGTTGCCAAGGTGGTTCCATATATCCATTTTATACGTCTTCCTTGCATGCTCTAAATGTTGTGATGTGTATGTTGTTTATAAGGTTAAGGCATTATGCGTGCATTCCAATGCATCAAGAATACCCGATAACACTTCATTTTACGCTGTCATTGTTACATATGTTACATGTAGTTACTGTAGTAATAACAATAAATTATGCATAATTACATGCAACTACCCCTAATTCTAACCCTATAGTAAGTACATGTAGTTACTTTATATCACTCAGTACTTGAATATATAATTACAGTGTAACAAAGACACCTTAAAATAAAACATTGTACTCTTAAAAATTATAACCACAAATAGGTAAGTATTATAATCTGTTGTAACTGTTGTTATGATTATTTATCAGATGATACAACACATTATAATGTTGTTTATATAGCATCATGCATGTATTATAATGCATTAAGAATAGCCATATAATGCCTTATACAGGCTTCATAGAAAGTGTTACTTTGTTGTCTCAAAAATGACGGAAATTTCCGTCAGTGGCCGAGAAAGAGTTAAAGGTTTAGTTCCCTTCAGAATAAAAATGTCCTGATAATTTACATGCCCCCACGTCATCCAAAATTTTCATGTCTTTCTTTCTTCAATCGAAAAGAAATTAAGGTTACTGAGGAAAACATTCCAGGATTTTTCTCCATATAGTGGACTTCAATGGGGTGCAACGGTTTGAAGGTCCAAATTGCATTTTTAATGCAGCTTCAAAGTGCTCTACACGATCCCAGCCGAGGAAGGTAGTTTTCTAAAAAAAAAAAAGTCACGTGTGACATAGGTGGAAGTACCGACCTAGTGTTTACAAAGCGAATGTGCAAAAAAAAAGGTAAAACAACAATGTCGGATGATTTTGAAGTTAGAGGAGAAAATGAGATGGAGTTTTTCGCACTACTCTACCTTTTGGAATGGGAACATAAGTGGCCTTTCGACGTGATTACATAATGTGTGGCGCATCACAGAGCTAGTGCAAGACGAGCATTTGTGGTTAAAAAATATATGTATTATTTTTTATTTTTGAAAATGACTGATCGTTTCGCTAGATAAGACCCTTATTCCTCGGCTGAGATCTTGTAGAGCCCTTTAAAGCTGCATTGACACTGCAAGTCCACAATATGGAGAAAAATCCTGGAATATTTTCCTCAAAACCTTTCAGTCTTTTCGACTGAAAAAAGAAAGACATGAACATCTTGGATGACGTGAGGGGGAAAGTAAATTATCAGGAAATTTTAATTCTGAAGTGAACGAATCCTTTAGTGGAAGTGGAAAAGCTTATTGCAGTGCATTATGGGATTGGTTACAGTTGTCTAAAAATTGAGGCATTCGACTAGTGCAGAAAAAACTGTCTGAACATGCAGCTCGCAGACAATAGGCTTGTTTGGGAAACATGTCAGGAAACAATCTTTATTTTATTCCAGTGGTTTGTTGTCGCTAGTGGGGAAACTTTTATTTTAGCTTTAATGATCTGATCATGACCCTGTCCTCGTCATAGCTCACAGTCATTAAACTCTTCTGTTGTGTGGAGTGTGGAGTGGTTTATTGCTCTGGCACAGAGGCTGATCGGTGTGTCCCGGCGGCAGTAAGAGTGCTCTTTCATCTCTTTAGGACGTGCTGCTCTAATAAGCTTTCAGTGGCCTTTTATCAGATGCCATGGATCAAGCCGCCTCTCAGTTTTGCTTTGAGTGTAACACTGAGCCAAACAAAGAACAGAAAACCGTGTTTACCTCAGCTCTCCTCCTGCACCCCCCCAACTGACTCAATTTCTTTTGGGCAAGAAAAGATTTGTCTGTATTCTCTGTTTCCTTTTCTCCAGCTTTGGTCTGCTTTTCACAACCAGTTGTTAACTCATCCTTTTGAGACAGTCGCATCAGGATAATCTCAATCAATGCGTTCCTATCATAACATGTCCAGTGTCTCCAACTCGCTTTCCACTTTAAAATTTCAAACTCAACTAGGTTTCAGTAAGTTTAGAGGTAGGTATGATTATAATGTTTCAATGATTTTGAAAGCTGACCAATATTCCAGTCAACCAAAAACATAGTCCTAACATCTCTCTCTTAACTCAACTACATCCCTAAGCCTGCCTCTAATCCTGACCCACAAACTTTGACCCTGTACATATTATGTACTTAATATAGTTATTATTATAATAGCTAGGTACTTATCCTGTACCTATCCCTAAACCTAACCTTAACCCATGAGGTTTCCTTATATTAACCAATACTTTCTTAGGTAAGCACACTAAGTACATGTAGTGCACGTACTGTAAAATAAAGTGCAACCGGAATATTGTTTCAGTAATTTATCCTACTTTTCTAAATCAGTCACTCATGTTTAATCGACACACATTATTTTAATGATGCTGTTATATTCCTTTTATTCCTGGCTGTGTGTCTTTCTGCAGCATAACCTGATCATTTGTTTACATACATTGATGATTCACATTAAAAGTCATTTAGAACATCATAAAAGCCTAATCTGAAATGAATAATTGATGTAGTGTGGAGTGCTGTATTTTGGGTAGTTTAAAAAAAATGCACATCTTGAATAATTTATTTGTTTATTAAGATGGTGGAAAAGCTTTATTCAGGTGGAATTACAGTTCTGTAATTCTGTGCAGTTGTGCGTGAAGATGCTGAGGCACCAAATATGGCCGCACAAAGGAAGGTTGTTTGTTCTCCTGCCTAAAATGTGAGCTGTTCTTAGTGCTTGAGGTTTACACATGGGTTTCTGCACTTGAGGAGCAATCTTAAAAATTGTTCACCCAACATTGAAAATGATTTACTCTCCCTCATGAATTCTGTATGACTTTCTTTCTTCAGTGGAACACAGAAGATCATGTTTTGAAGAATATCCTGGCTCTTTTTGCTTTAATTAAAGTAATGGGGGTGTGAAGCTCCAAAATGACAAATCACCATAAAAGTAAACCGCATAACTCATGTGCTATATACCAAGTATTCTGATGTCATATGATGGCATTGATTTACAAAATTTACAATGAGTTAGTTTTCCTTAGGCACAAGCATGTGAGAAGTAGCAATGTCCAATTTGTGAACAAATAATGCTTTTGAGTTGAATTTATTTTTCTTAATTCTTTTCACAAAACTGAATCAAACTGATCTGAATCTCAACCCACAAACTCAGTAATCCAGTTTCAGGGAAGATTCCCTCGTGAAAAGAAGTACAGTTTATAATACATTATAAAAGATCTTATTATGGAAATTATATGCTTTGAAAGAATATATTTAATATATTTAGAATATATTTAAAGGTGCAGTATGTAACTTTTTTACTCTACTAAAGTATAAAAATACCATAATATGTTTAATATTATGCATACATAATACGTATACAAGTTTGCAGATATTTAGGAAACATGCTAAGTTCACATACTCGTTTCTCTGAAAAAAACTTTTACAGCCAATTATTTTACTTATTATTTTACACATTCCGTGTTGTTAGTTGGGTTTTGTTTTGTCTGTGTGACCTCGCCCACTGCCAGTTCACCCAGTAGTATTTCGACACCCCAGGATGCCAGTTGGCAGGAAACACAGCATATCGCAGCCTTGGAAACGAGCAAGCAAACTTGTTAGAGATTGCAGATTCCACACAACCTAAAAAGCCTCGGTATCCATCTAAAAATCTCTATGAACGAGAGCATAATAAAACGCGGATAAATCAACTCATTAACTTAAATTTTTTTAAGCTCCTCGGTTTTCGTCGTCAATTGCGCTCGCTCCTGTTGCGTGTCCTCAAACTGCCAACCCGCGTGAGCGTCGAGTCTGAGGAGGAGGGGGCGGGGGAAACAATGGTCTCTGATATTTTGAATTTGGACTGCAGTATTTCGATGTGATACTCTTGTCATTCTTACATATAGCACCTTTAAAGCCTGTTTTATGCTTCTGCGTCGAATTGACGGCGTACCCCCGCACACCCCTCTGTGTCGCCGCAAACCCCTCCGCCGTAGCTCGATGTGCACCTCCAAAAAATTGTAACTACGCGTCGAGGCGACGCAGACCACAAGGGCTGTGATTGGTCAGATGCACCGCGATGCAGCTCAACCTGACGCAGAACCATAAAACGGCCACGACACCGTAGGAGTGACGGCGTAGCTACGCCGTGGAGTTGACGCAGAAGCATAATGAGGCCTTAAGTGAAAACTGAATGTAATGTTTTCGAAAACATAATTGCAAATTAATTGCAATGAAATTAAAATGTATAAAAGTTCAAATTTGTATTAAATGCAATTAGTTGAACTAAGTGCTGTTTACCCATTAAAATATGGTGTAAACAGTGTGTTGCTGTAAACTAAAATATATATATATAATGTCACGGGTTTCCACCTCTTCCAAATTACAGTAGTTATGGTGTGAACGCAGTATAAGTTCATTGTTTTGGTTCAGGAGGAACTGTAAAAGATGGGTGGTGTTTCAGTTGCGGTGCTCGGCGACTGACGTCTGTCTAACTCTGCACAGCATGAAACGCGCTGATGTCGTGTGGTGTCAGTGTGAGCAGGGTGTGCAGATGTATGAAAATACATTCGTTGACAGGCAGGTAGGACATCGTATCATTACATTCGGACCAAATGCAATGAGTGGATGAGCATTTTATGACCTAACACCTTCCACAGACAATATACTGTAGTGTATATACATTTAAATACATTTAGACCACTTAACTTAGTGATTGCTCTCAGGATGTGAAGAGACTTTCCATCAGCATTAAAACAAAAAATTCTGGAACAAATCGCCTACCCTGCCTTTAAGTGCCCTTTTATTTCATTAATATATTATCTGCAAGAACAATTTCTTAAATATTTACTTTTCTCAAGGGTTATTGATTAATAATGACCAAAATTTCTGTCTGTTTTTCACTCAAAGCAATCAAATGCCTTCAGATGAGTAGGAATATAGTAGAAAGTGTTCAATGGAAAAGTGCGACCAACACATTCTTCAAATTTCTCTTTTTTTGCTCAATGGAAGGAAGATGTTGAGTAAATAATTTCAAAACTGGACATGTGATCTTATGCTTTTTTTCCTCTAAACAAAGCGTGGAGGAGAGCACGAGACCCACATGTGGAGCAGATGGAGCCGGTCTGTGAGAACATTCTTACTGTCCAGGCTCCATGTTACAGCTGTCCTTTCCCTAAAAATGACATATTATTAAAAATGTCATTCTCCGCTTTAAGAGAGGTGGTTATAAAGTCCAAACCCATATTACTCTAGTGTTGCTCTCATGTTCTCTCACAATTGTGACAGATTATGTATATTAATTAGATGAAGCAACCCTTATCAATCATTATTGCTCATACTTGAGGTTAACAAACCCTATAGTATTAACCTTTGAGCGCAACTCATCCTGCACTTGCCAGTTCATTCATTTTCAGTGATTTTGATCAATCTGCCTCTCTTTCTCACATCTCCAGACTTTAATAACACTCTCTGACTCTAACTCTCTCTCACTTCCTGTGCCTCCAGCATTAAGATGGTGTTGATGTGGACCAGTGGAGACACTTTCAAGACAGGCTACTTCCTGTTGACTCAGGCTCCCATGCAGTTCTGGATCTGCGGCCTCCTTCAGGTGTGCGTGGACTTCGCTATTCTCTTCCAAGTGTACTATTACAGCCTCTACCCACAGAAACCCATCTCACACACCACACATACCACCAGCGCCAAGGCCCTATGAAACACCCGCATGTATTAAGGAATGTGCTCAAATCTATATTACAATGTATATATGTATGCATACATACAAGATCTTTTGTACAATCTCCCCAAAAAGTATTTGGCTACTTAAGTCACACTTAAATATGTTTAATGTCATCGCATTAGAATACAAAACATCAAACTATGATGCAAAAGCTTTTCTCACAATTTTTGTGCTTCTGTTATCTTAAATTTAATGCCACGTTTTTTTATATTTTATGCAATGAAGTGACATTCATACAGTAGTGTTGCTTAAGTGTTCTGATTATTTTTGGTGCCACTGTAAAACTATTTGTAAAACCAACCTTTACATGCAATATCATAAAGATATGCAGTTCTATTTACACATACTGTATATACACGCCAGCCCAGGGTAACATTCATGCTTATGAAAACTTTTGCCTTACAGACTTTCGGAATAACCAGAAATGTATCTGATGTTAGATGGATGAATGTACAAAGCTTTTGTTACAAGAGATTAGTACAATTAGTGTAGTTTTATTTGGATAAGTTTTTACCTCAGTAGCCTGCTGTAGTGTTTCATGCAGTGAAGGACAAATGAAGATCACAGGAAGAGCCCTGTGTTTGCTCGAACCAAAAAAAAAACTCTCCTTTTGTTAATTGGAGACAGTTCTCATACAATTCACAAATCTACAAGACTTGATGAAATGTATTCCCCCATGTTATTTTTGGAGATATGAATAGCAGTCCTGGTTAATTTGCGTGCAATCATTTTAGTTAGCATGACCAATTAGGAAATTACCAGATTCATATACTGACCTTTGTACAACTTTAACAATGTATTTGAGGCATTTTGGAGGTTAATTTAAAAAAATTTTTTATCTGTATTCAATGCCAAGGGGTTCAAACATTGAGTCAGTAATCAGCCCTGAACAAGACGATACACTGAAAAAATTATTTTTGTAATTTCCCAGTAAAATTACCTAAAGATCTTTAAAACAGATACTTTTTTAAAGAAAATATATCTTGATTTTTTTTACTCATTAATATGTTTTTGCTGATGCTTAAAGATGTATGCTTATAAAAAAAAAACTGTTCTTTTTTTTCAGTTTTGTCTTACTGGAAAATTTGACAAATACTTATTATTACTTATTATTTTGCAGATTAGTACTTGTTCAGTAGTTATATGGGTGTCACATGCCAGTAAACAATTCCTGTTACGAGTGAGATGCTGCTTATAATTGTTATATAGGTAAACGGGTTGAATTGTTTAAAGAGGAATAGTTTAACACAATTGATGGCCTTTTGGCGTGATTTTTCCACTCTTGATTTGTTCAAATGTCATGACATTATTTTTTATCCAGATTCCTTAATCACAAAAAAAACATGAAAGACTGTCTTTGATAAAAACTCTCCCAATTCAGATAAAACTCCCTTTTTATTACTATTGCTGTTATTTATTTCTATTTTCTATCTTAATCTGTCTTTTTTTTACCTGGTTGATTCTAAAATATGCGTTAGACTTCATTTGAATATATATTGTTTCTCTTTGTGTTGCATTTTGATACAATAGCTGGTTTATATTATTTAGTTTTTTTTATCTATGTTGTCATTATTTTATACAGTCTTCTGTTAAAGGTTCTTGCCATTGAATGAAAGTAACTGATGTACACTCTGGTTCCCATAGCCATATATAGGTTTACTCTATCATTCTGTTTATGTTTGGGGTTTTGTTTGTATGTTTTTGTTTTTTTAGGGGGGGATGGTGTTCAGTGTCTGTCTAGCCAAATGTTCTGTTGGTGTTAAGATGGATACTGTTGGTCACTCCACATATTATATTCAATGCAAAGCAACTTTTTATAGCGAGTTTTGTTAATAAACATTTTTTTTAAAAGGTCTGTTTGGATACTGCTGTCATTTATATGCATTTAAATTAAGAGATGTTCAGTTATTTATTTTAAAGTAATTAAAAATATTTAGCATTCAGGTTACTCCAAAGATGCATTTGATGTTCCATGATCAAGCTATTGTAAATTCAGACATTTAAAAATGTTAATCCTTAATCCATATTCACATTTACCAACACCTATAAGATAAATCTGTAGTGTATAATGATTTGAGCGTTATTGCTCTGTAGTCAACTTACAGTCTCACAGACTGTGAACATTTGAGCCTGTTTTTTCATGGTATAAAATACAGACATTGAACCAGTTTCATTAAAATAGAAAGCTGAGAGTCCATTCATTATGTCTGTGGTCATTATAGCAGTGTTTGTACAGGCAGGTCTCTCAATGTCTTTATGAGCGCAGGGCTCTCAGGCGAATCAATATAGATGTATCTACCACTGATCAATGTTATGAGTGCTTCACAACAATCTGACCATCTGTCACATACATTTAAACGGTTATAGGAATAGATGTGCTGGTCTCCCTCTTCAGTTTGGACAGGACTCAATTCTGGACTCATTAAACACACTAAATGCTTATCTCAGGAATATTTCAACACACAGCCATGATAATCTGATGGTATCAGATGGTAATACCATGCTACCAAAGGATTACTATAATCAAATACCATGGTACTTGGCCAGGTGCTTCAAAATTGCCATGGTACCATGTCCAAAACATACAGTAAGGTACTTATAGAATTTTTTTAGTAGTGAAATTATTTTACTTCACATTCTAGACATTATGGGTTGAGTAATTCCATCCGTCCTAATATGGAAAGCCGTTCTGAGTTTGAGACCATTTTCCTTTTTAATGAAAAATTACAGTATATTACTATTATATTTACAATATATCCTACAAACCAGCTATCACTCAAGACAATTTGAAAATAAGAAACCTTTATTCTTTTAAAGGGTATTTCACTGTGTTTATTACAACCGTCAGATCCTGAGACTATGGCATCTAAAAGCAGAATTATACAGAAATATGTGTTTTCATAAACATAGTTATTGCAAACCAGCTATATAGGAGCATAAATTAAAGTTCAATAGCCTGTTTTGAACAGTGTAACAATGTATGCTCTTACACCAGAGAAAAGCTCATTTTACCTTAAAGGTGGATGCAAAATAATATGTCAATCTTCACAGTCATACAGTTTTCACAGGTAGGAGCATCCATCTACCAGATACACGAGCTTAAATAAAATTCAATCATCACTCATTCTCATGCCATTCCAAACCCATATAATTTTCTTTCTTCGGTGGAATACAAAAGGAGATGTTTAACCAAATGTTCATGCTGTTTTTTCTGTACAATTTAAGTGAATGGGAACAAAGGCAGTTGAGCTCTCAAATCTCATTAGAACTGGTGTACAGGTCCTATTGTGATAAAGTTCATTATTTTCCCTAATGTAATGATAAAAATTAAACTTTCATATATTTTAGATTCATTACACACCAACTGAAATATTTCAGCTCATGAAAACCCAAAATTCCTATCTCAAAAAATTAGCATATTTCATCCGACCAATAAAATAAGTGTTTTTAATAAAAAAAAAGTCAACCTTCAAATAATTATGTTCAGTTATGCACTCAATACTTGGTCGGGAATCCTTTTGCAGAAATGAGTGCTTCAATGCGGTGTGGCATGGAGACAATCAGCCTGTGGCACTGCTGAGGTGCTATGGAGGCCCAGGATGCTTCGATAGCGGCCTTAAGCTCATCCAGAGTGTTGGGTCTTGTGTCTCTCAACTTTCTCTTCACAATATCCCACAGATTCTCTATGGGGTTCAGGTCAGGAGAGTTGGCAGGCCAATTGAGCACAGTAATATGGTCAGTAAACCATTTACCAGTGGTTTTGGCACTGTGAGCAGGTGCCAGGTCGTGCTGAAAAATGAAATCTTCATCTCCGTAAAGCTTTTCAGCAGATGGAGGCATGAAGTGCTCCAAAATCTCCTGATAGCTAGCTGCATTGACCCTGCCCTTGATAAAACACAGTGGACCAACACCAGCAGCTGACATGGCACCCCAGACCATCACTGACTGTGGGTACTTGACACTGGACTTCAGGTATTTTGGCATTTCCTTCTCCCCAGTCTTCCTCCAGACTCTGGCACCTTGATTTCCGAATGACATGCAAAATTTGCTTTGGACCACTGAGCAACAGTCCAGTGCTGCTTCTCTGTAGCCCAGGTCAGGCGCTTCTGCCGCTGTTTCTGGTTAAAAAGTGGCTTGACCTGGGGAATGCGGCACCTGTAGCCCATTTCCTGCACACGCCTGTGCACGGTGGCTCTGGATGTTTCTACTCCAGACTCATTCCACTGCTTCCGCAGGTCCCCCAAGGTCTGGAATCGGTCCTTCTCCACAATCTTCCTCGGGGCGGGTCACCTCTTCTCGTTGTGCAGCGCTTTTTGCCACACTTTTTCCTTTCCACAGACTTCCCACTGAGGTGCCTTGATACAGCACTCTGGGAACAGCCTATTTGTTCAGAAATTTCTTTCTGTGTCTTACCCTCTTGCTTGAGGGTGTCAATGATGGCCTTCTGGACAGCAGTCAGGTCGGCAGTCTTACCCATGATTGCGGTTTTGAGTAATGAAACAGGCTGGGAGTTTTTAAAAGCCTCAGGAATCTTTTGCAGGTGTTTAGAGTTAATTAGTTGATTCAGCTGATTATGTTAATAGCTCGTTTAGAGACCCTTTTCATGATATGCTAATTTTTTGAGATAGGAATTTTGGGTTTTCATGAGCTGTATGCCATAATCATTAGTATTAAAACAATAAAAGACCTGAACTATTTCAGTTGGTGTGCAATGAATCTAAAATATATGAAAGTTTAATTTTTATCATTACATTATGGAAAATAATGAACTTTATCACAATATGCTATTTTTTTGAGAAGGACCTGTATATATAAAAGAGGCCAGCTATTAAGAGCTGTGTAAACCTCACTTCCCTGACCTTAAGAGACACATTTTTTATGGGCTGCTAGTTTTAAAACCCATGTTAGCCAGCCCTTGTCCCATGCCGGTTAACACTGGTTCGAATCTCACACGGAGTGGTGCAAGTAGGACCAGTTACATTGGTGCTGTGACCCGGGTGAGAGTGCGATTTAGGCGGGTGGTAGATAGCTGTGCAGGTAAACCTCACTCCAGCCTCAATAGGCACGCTAGGGCTAGCAACTTTTAGTGTATTTGTTAACGTGCCCGCCTTCCATGCCAGTTGACACTGGTTCAGATCCTGCTTTGAAACGGTGGGAGTATGACCAGTTACATTGTTGCTGTGACCCGAATGAGTGTGAGGTTTATACGGGTAAATATAAGGTAGCTAGTAGAGAGCTTTGCAGGTTTATCTCACTCACTTAGCCACAAGAGGCAAGCTAGGGGCAGAAGCTTTCAGCCTTTTTAGGACACCTGCCTCCTATGCCAGTTGATGCTGGTTCAAATCCCGCTCTGAAATGGTGTGAGTAAGACCAATTACATTGGTGCCATGAACCAAATGGGTGTGAGGTTTAGGTAGGTGAATGTAACGGAGTCAGCTGTGCAAGTAAACCTCACTCCCCTGGCCTCAAGAGGCTAATGGACCTGCCACCCATGCCGGTTGATGCTATTTCGAAAAACCTTCAAAGTTGTGTGAGTAGGACCAGTAGTTACACCTATTCAAATGGCTTGACATGATGGTTTATGATACACGCAACAACATGTTGCTTCATTTCACTGATGTCAAACCTGGCATGACACATTTTAATTTTGAATCAAAAGTGAGATTTAAGAGCTACTAAGTAGGGGGAAAATAACTTAAATTGTGCATCTTTTCTCACACTAAGTTATCATATGGCTTCAAAAGGCTTTAAATAAGGGTTCCATTAATCATGTGGTGTTTTTTTAAATAGTTTTTGGAATTTATAGACCCAGTCTCCATTCACTTTCAACAGTTCCACTTGTGTTCCATGGAAGAAAGAAAGTCATGCATTTGGAACATGATGGTGAGTAAATGATGACAGAATATTCATTTTAGGGTGAACTAACTCCTTAAAGAATTGTGCTTTGGACTACAAACCTGTCCATTTTAATGTTCCTTTCTCAGTGTCTATTATTGTCAAGTCGCCTGCTTAAACAGGTACTATGGCCGCTCACCTGTAGCATGTCTTTGTACGTGGGATCTTTCTTTAGTCTTAGTTAATTGTTTGCATTATGACTTTAGAGATCGCCTGACCTGTGGGACTCCTTGACTTGCCACAGCCACAGATCTGCGATGGTGCGCACTGACTGCAACGGTCTCTGTGATTCCATGTAACGAACTGTCAGTGTCCTGTGAATCCTCACTGTTTTGGGACTTAGTGCTGTCTTGTGAATCAGGCTTGTGCCGTGTGGCCCGACACTGTTCCGCTTTTAGTTCCAGGTAGGAGCGTGAAAAAGTGTGAAATATGGATGTGACTGGGAATGCCATGAGCAGGATTCCACTCAGGATGCTGCTGAGTGCCACCACCTGGCCAGGAATGCTGCGTGGAACCATGTCACCGTATCCAACTGTGGTCATGGAAATGACGGCCCACCAGTAGCTCCCAGGGATACTGGTGAACTCCTGCTTGGCGCCCAACTCGCTCTCAGCCAGGAAGACCAGAGGTGAGAACAGTGCCATGGCGACGCAAAGGAACAGCAGGAGCAGTCCGAACTCTCGAGTGCATCGGCGTACGGTCAACCCCAACGTCTGCAACCCCAAAGAGTGACGTGCTAAACGCATCACATAGAAGATCCGCAGCGCTCGAAGAACTCGCAGGACCAATCCTACTTTCTCTAAGTAGTTGTTTCCTGAGCCGGTGGGACGGTCGCCTACAGACAGTGAGTCCACTATCAAAGTGATGTAATAGGGCAGGATGGCCACCACATCGATGATGTTGAGGGGTGTGCGCAAGAACACGCACTTGCTCTGTGTCTGGATGAAACGGAGCAGGAACTCCAGGGAGAACCAGCCCACACACACTGTTTCCAGCACAAAGATGTTGAAGCACCTCTGGGAGCACTCACCCTGATAGAGGAAACACATGTTAGTTGAAGTCTGGGTTTCACATTCTGTTGAACCTCTCGAGTCATTTAGAGTCTTCGTGTGAGGGTCATTATGCAGTATATGTCTCAATATATAGGAAAAAAATCCTAGTTTTCCTTCATCACAGTATTAGGTAACACTTTATTTTAAGGTGAAGCAGTTACACGTTACTACATGTACTTATTACTTACTGTAGTAATAACAGTAAATTATGCATAATTACAAGTAACCCTAAACCAAACCCTAACCGTAACTCGATAGTAAGTACATGTAGTTAATTCATATTAAACAGTACTTATTTGAGTAAGTACAATGTAACTAAGTCACCTTAAAATAAAGTGTAACCCAATATTAGCATTAAGTGTGACATAGGATTACATTTTAAATCATTGTGAGCTGTTTAGATTTTGTCCCTTGGTGCACTCACTTCTAACATGGAAAACCTGGCAATTCATTAGGAAATATTCCAGCTGTTTTTTTTATTTTTATCCAGTTCCTACTTAAAATGTTTCAAACTTGTTTTTATAGTTTTAATTTGTGATTTTATTTCAATATAAATTAAATGTATATATTTTTTCCTGTATCCTAAATTTCAGTTTCCATCATGTTAGTCTTTTCTATCATCCATTTAAAGGGTGGGTTTACCTAAAATTTTAATTCTGTCATCAAATACTTACCCAAATGTTACAAACCAACAAGACTTTCTTCATTTTCAGAATAAATATTCTAATATAACCAAAGAGATTTCTATACATTCATCCAAAGTCTAGATAATCAAAACTTTCAAATCCACCCTATGAAAAACTGGATGACTAGTAATTTTCTACTATTTAATGCTGAAAAAACATAGATTCTAATTATTGGACAAAAAACTTCCTCAGGTAATAACCTAGAATACTGTCTAACACTTGATGGCTGCTCTGTCAAGTCTTCGTCGTCGGTTAGGAACCTGGGTGTGCTCTTTGATAGCAATCTTTCATTTGAAAGTCACGTGTCTAGTATATTTAAAACCGCATTTTAAAATTATAAAATTATATCCAAATTATGTCATATGCTCTCAATGACAAATGCAGAGCAATTAGTTCATGCGTTCATGACATCAAGGCTAGATTATTGTAATGCTATTATGGGTGTTTGCCCTGTACATTTAATAAACGAACTACAGCTGGTCCAAAACGCAGCAGCTATAGTTCTTACTAGAACCTAAAAGAACGGGTTCTGAACTGGCTCCCTATTAAACATCGTTTACATTTTAAAATATTGCTGATTACTTACAAAGCACTAAATGGTTAAGCTCCCCAGTACTTGAGCAAGCTCCTAACGCATTATAGTCCTTCATGTCTATTGCAATCTCAAAATTCCGGCCAGTTGATAATACCTAGAATATCAAAATCAACTGCTGGCAGTAGATCCTTTTCCTATTTAGCACCTAAACTTTGGAACAGTCTTCCTAACATTGTCCGGGAACCAGACACACTCTCTCAGTTTAAATAAAAAAACAAATCTCTTCAACCTGGCTTACACATAGAACACTATACATTCCTATTATTCAAATCAGTTAAATGATTATTAGGCTGCATAAATTAGGTCAGCTGGAACTGGAGGAGAACTGGCCCCCCGACTGAGCCTGGTTTCTCCCAAGGTTTTTTTCTCCATTCTATCACCTGATGGAGTTTTGGTTCCTTGCCACTGTCGCCTTTTTCCCCTTTCTTCGCATTTGTCGCCATTGGCTTTTGGCTTGCTTAGTTGGGGACATTTAAATTTATATTTAACAATATTATTATAACATAATTTTTTCCTGTTATATCTGTAAAGCTGCTTTGAAACAATCTGTATTGTAAAAAGCGCTATATAAATAAAGGTGACTTGACTTCAAGCTCCAAGTATAGTTCATAAAGGCATCATAGAAAAGTAACCTATTTGACTCCAGTGGTTTAATAAAAAATGAATGAATGATTTACATATTGATATCTTTAGTTGTTCCAAAGTCAAACAAAAGGCTATCTGGTTTGGAATGAGTAAATGATGACAGAAATTTAGGGTGAAATATCCCTTTAACTAACAAAAGCCTTCCACAATGTTCAATAATGAAATCATCTTTTGCAAAGTAACACAATTTTAATGGGACAACAGCAGCACATGCATCAGTAAGTAATGGCAATGTATTTGATGGATTCTGTTATTTTGTGGAGTAATTGTGATTTATCTCAAATTGGTTTGATTTCATGAAAATTTTCCAACTGTCAATCGCTCTCTAAGGAATGGCTAGTACTTTGTATTACTAATCAAGTTATAATTAATAAAGTTTAAATGTCTGAGCTTGGCCAGAGCATGTTTCTGAAAAGATTTTTTTTTAATTATAACACAAGGACATTCATTAAAAAAACAATTATAGAATTCAAAAGCTATTGCACAACTTCAGTGACAGTAATTACTTGACAAGAGTCCACTTGAAATCTGCAGCTTAATTTCATAAAAACACATGTCTGAGAAACATTCTACTTTCTAACTTGTAATCATAAAGAGAAAAACTAATGTTCCATGAATGCAGAAGGTTCTTAGAAACCAGACATATTTAATAACATTTTTGAAAACTTTGAAAAGCAGTGAAGGTCATCACTAAGGCCACATCCACATGAAGCCAGTTCTTTCCCTATCCGATGTTTTTTTTCCTCGTTCAAAACAAAATTCCGTAAACACGGCGCCGTCTCAAGAAATATCTGCGTACACACGAAACCACTGAAACCGATGTAGTATACATGCCAGACCAGTATGAGGCGCTGTATTTCTGACACAGATACACTAAAAACAGAGAAGACTTGCGCATAAACCTTGCACGCTGTATACAATAATATTAGGAACAGTAGCTTCTTTTTTTTCTTTTTGTTTTTAACCAAGAACTTTATTGAACAATATGAAAAACCATAAATGGCCTGGTAGGCTACAAAATAGGAATGAGTCACGATATTCGATTAGTTAGCAGACGCATAAAGCTTGCCACAAAGAACCGGCAAATGGCCTAATCATTATGAATGTGTCAAATATAGCAAGGAGACATTTTAATTATTTATTAATAAACTACTGTTTTCTGTGACGATGCTGACTCGCCACCTTCGCAGTAGGTGAAGGTGCTTATAGAGATAAATGCACACTTCATACGGATTATAAGAGAGTTTTCTGTTTCTTTTCGTTTTGAATTGTTTTGTTTAAAAGTAAACATTTCAAGCTTAGATATATTTCTGAGTTTCTGTTCATTTATGAGACAAGCTCCAGTTCACGTGGGATGCAAGTTATATCGCGTCGGCGCCTCCGTGTCCTGATGGCTATTGTCTGCTATATTTGCTTCTTATTTATTAAATCCAGGCAAATGGTTGATGAAACATTGATTAAAATTAAGATACAATTTATACAAAACGAAATTCACTTTAAAGAAAGGCTTTATATAAAACAAAACTTAATGAAGTGCTCAAAATGATGTGTCTCGATATTGCGCATCTTATGATTAGGCTACTCACGCTGTTCACTTTTCATATAATCAACATATATGAAATGGAAAGAATAACATTATTTAAACATAAATATGAAACTAACTTTTCTTTAATGGCTACAACATGTAGGCCTACAGTACAGAGAAATTTAATGTCGGAGCGAATGGCGTGTTACCGGTGAGCATGAGGGGGCAGAGGTGCGTTTTTTGAATAATAATCAAATAATTCCCAGCGATCGTCGAATATTATTTTTGCTTGAAAAGCCCATCCTTACAAAATACGAAATGTCTTAATCAGACAAAATACAAGCATCATAGCATAAGAAAGAAATATAAACAAATAAAGAAGTAAAATACAGAAATAAAATAAAAATACATTAAAGTAGGCCTAAATAATAAATAAATAAATAAATAAAAGAGGCTCTATAGCTTCTGAAGCATGAACTCAAGCAAGTAGTCGCAGTTGTTGTTGCTGTTAGCCTACTGATTTAGCACGTCTGACTAGTCGACACGTGGGGTGATGACATCATCGTTTCACAAAATGTACGGATTGGCCGTACACACGAAGACGCAAGGGCGTCGTTTTCAGATTTATCCACCCTGGGACCCGGTTTCAAAAAATAGCGGTTTCAGTCTCCCAAAACGCCGGATCCGTCTGGACGAAACGTCGATCCGATAAAAAATTTGTACGTATACAGCTAAACGCGTCTCCGTGTGGACAGGGCCTAAATGTGTGAGAGAAAATGGAACAACAATGAATGTGCCCAGAACTGGCAACCCACCAGAGTCAGGACAAAAAGAAAATTAACCCCCTGGTGTTACTTGGTCAATTTAGACCTTATCATCAAGGTCTTTAAAACTTATCATCAAAAGATGGAGCAAATCCGATCTTTCACGAGTTGAGGAGCGCAATGTTCCAAGACACATAATAACATTCCATTCGTATTAGAGATGCGCGGATGGGCTATTATTATTTTATCCGCAACCGCATCACAAAACTCATCATCTGTCCGCCATCCACCCGCACCAACGTTTTTTGATCAATTTTCGAAACCGCAACAGCGCCGCACTGGCTGTTTTAAGGTCTATGAGCATTGCGAGGCGCTGCTGTCAAGAGGCTAGAAAGCTCTTGGCTGTTCTAGAAAGATCCAATGCAGCAAAGATATTTAAAGGCTAAAGTCCCTAGTATATTGGCTGTAACTGTTGTATCCCCAGAATATCAGCAGTGAACTCCGTCTCCGATCGGCGCACAGGGATAAATATATATAAGTAAATAGCCTATAACGCACATCGGCAAACCTGACCTTACCTGACTAGGCTACTGTAGACTAAAATGTTATCATTTCGTTTTGAATTTTGTTTAAAAGTAGACATTTAGGCCCAGCCTACGCCGAGTTTCGGTTAATTTGAGACGAGCTTCAGTTTACCCGCAAGAGATCGCACCTGCGCTTCCACGTCCTCCTGGTTATATGTCTGCTATTTGCTTCTTATTTCTTAATTCCATGCAATTAGTTAATGACACAGTGATTAAAATTAAGGTACAATTTATACAAAACGAAATTTAATTTAAAGAAAGGCTTTCTACAAAACAAAACTTAATAAAGTGGTCAAAATCGTGTCTGACCCATCTTATGATCCTATCTTACTCATCCTGTTCACTCTTCATATAATCGACATAGATTGAATAAAAAATAACACTATATTATGTAAACATAAATATGGAGTATAATATTTGTAATTAAGACATGTTGCAATAGGTGTTCTTTCATTTCCAATGTGAACATCATAATGTATTCTCCTGAAAATGATGAATTCAATGCGAATGTATCTGAGAATATTCTTAAATAAGGAAATCTATTCAGTGATTGGTTCATGCCAAATTACTGCTTGATGAATATTTGACTATTTCAAATTGTGCTCGTTTTTTTTTGGATGTAGGTGACAATATTTAACAAAGTCTGTCTAGTAGAAACGACTTCTGGTGCGTGCGTGAAAGTTTGTCGGGGGGGGGGGGGGGGGGGGGGGATTGGGGTGTGGGGCTGGCTATTTAAAGCGGTTTACCGCCATACCACGGGAAAATCTTGCTTTTCAACTGCGGTTAGAAAAAATCCATACCGCCCCAGCCCTAGCCACAATGCAAAAATAAAGCACACAGCAGTAAAGGGGTGAAACTCTAAAACATCAAAAGTGCAAAACAGATGCTTTCTCTATCTTCTGGTTTGACTGTAATCATGATGCAAAAAAACTTCATATCAAGATTTCAAAAAAATCTAAACTTAGCCAAAAAAATAGTTTTTGATTATCTCTCAATAAACTCAATAAAAGTAAGTTATGTCTGAAAACACAGTTATTCTCAGTAACTGGGAATACATAACCCTGTTTATATACTTATATAGGGATTTACAAGCCTGCTTCAATTGCACTGATTGGACTGTTTTAGAAGCTGCATGCTGATACTGATTTAGATGAGCTCACAGATTCTGTCACATCATACATCAGTTTCTGTAAGGATATGTGTATTCCTCCCAGGACTTATTTAAACTACAAAAAAGACAAACCATTTGTTCTCAGCAAAACTCAGACAGCTTCGCCAGTTCATAGAAGATGCCCATAGGAATGGGGACAAAATCTTGTACAATCAGCCCGAAAACACACTGACAAAAGAGATTTGTGGTCTAAAAAGCTGGAAAACAGGTTTTCAGCCAGCGACCCTGTGTCAGTGTGGAAAGGCCTGAAAGACATCACAAACTACCAGACAATTACCCCCAATTCTGTAGGGAATCAACAACTGGCCAACGACCTGAAAGATTTCTACTGCAGATTTGAAAATCACAGTTTCCCACCTTACACCCACTCTGATGGTCTATTTGCACAACCATCAACACCTCCAGCAACCCCTTACAGCCTTGTTTGCACCTATATTTAGCGTCGTTCACTTGTGATCCGATCGACCAAAACGCATCTTAATACCAGGTGTAAACAGCCAAAGTTAGCCCAGCTCTCTGTTCCTACAGTAGTTCTATTTGTCAGCGGATCACCAGCTTTCTGACAGATAGGCAACAGCTAGTGAGACTGGGGAAATTCAGATCCAACACCTGCACAATCAGCACGGGTGCCTCGCAGGGATGTGTGCTTTCTCCACTGCTCTTCCCCCTGTACACGAACAAGACAGCTGGCTGTCTGGTGCAGTCATTACAACCTGGAGCTGAACAAGCTGAAAACAGTGGAGAAGATTGTGGCCTCCACCCCAGCATTACCCTCACCGCGTTATCGACAATACATAGAGCGTCGGTTTTGGGTTAAGCCGGGAAGAACCAGCGCATGGTGGGATATTTTTATCAATGAAGTTGTGGTTCCTGAGGAATGATTCGAAAACTTTCGAATGTCCAGATCGGCACTTATCAACCTCAGCGAAATCTGAAGAACAGTCAATCTGATTCCTGTTTACACCGGCACGTGCATGCCCAGTGTAGGTGAATGGTCACGTGATCCGCGTTTTCAGTAGTTTTAATGTGGACGGAGATAAATTCTAATACGCAGCTAAAACGCTGGTATGGACGGAGATCGTATTCGTTTTAATTCTCCGTTTCTTAACTAAAACGCAGTAGTGTGGATGGGGCCTGAGTCTGTCCTCTGCACTTCCATAACTGTCTGGTTTGGCCCAGGTACAAAATCAGAGGATTATTTGTGCTCCCCTGCCCACCTTCCAAGAACTGTATACATCCCGAGTGAGGAAAAGGGCTCAGAATATCACTCTGGATCCCTCACATCCAAGTCACAACTGTTACCATCCGGTCGATGCTACAGAGCACTGAAGACCACAAGAAAAGTTGTTCCCCCAGGCAATCTTCATATAAAATGTGTTTTTAACATAATTTTAAAAATATTTTATATAGAAATAAATGGTCCGTAATTTAAATATGAATATTGTTTCATAACACAAAATACCCTAAAAATAACAGATATTAAATAAAAAACATTGAAATTGAAACATTGTTGACCACGAACAACACGAGTGTGACTCACAAATGAACAATGCCGGAGGGTTTAGGTATCTTTAAAGGAGTTATAATTCTACAACTGTCCATGAAGCAATAATATACATGCACAGAAATCTAGCCTGAATAGACGGCTAGAGAGAGGAAAGGCTTTAAGCCTTAAATTTGCCCAAAGGCATCTTACTCCACACTTTAGATTAGTCTGTCTTCAGTGCTATAACACACAACACCATAGACTGAGAACACCTCCTCAATGAAGAGAAGTGCTGGCACACATTCTATGCGGCAGGACTGAAAAAAGGGGGGAAGTTGTAGAGGGAGGCTTAAAAGCATGAACGTCAATGATCTGGAATGGCCCAGAAAATGACCGGTTGAGCAACAGTGGAATGACGTTATAAACTTATAACTTACCCAAATTCCTGACAGTTTCCACTTTCAAATATTAATATAAAGTGGCCACAACAATATGGAGACTTTTTGGATATTTAAAATGTCTAAATGTCATTGGATTAAATACAAAATATTGAATCAAGTGGCATTTGTAAACAAATGCTGTTAATGTTTTTCTCACAACTTGTCACTTTCGGAGCAATTTTACAAAGACTTCTAATCAGCTGGTGTGTAGGTGATTTTAAGTGGATGTATTAGATCAGGTTACCTCAAAGTGCTTGTGGTATTTTTTGCAAATAGGTTTGAATTTTTTGTCATATAATGTATTTTAATGTGTTATATAATGCAATTCATGCATTTTAAAATGTGGCTTTAAGGGATAATTCATCCAGAAATAAAGTCTGAAATTTACTCAACCTCAAGTCTCAAGTCCCATACAATGAAAGTAAATGGGGTCCAAGTTAATTTAGATGAGTTACCTCAAGTCTTGCCGGTTTTACGTGGTGCTTTTATTACTACTCTTTCTTTTTAGGTGCTATAAATGAAGGCACAAAAGTAAAATTCATGCGGATATAAAAAAAATTGTCTGGATGTTTTAGAGTTATTGTAGACTACGGATTGTAGTCATTTTAGTTTATTATATATGTCAAAAATTGGTAAATATTCTCATATTTCATTTATCATTCTCGGTTATATATTCTCATATTTCATCAAATATTCTCATTTATTTTCTAAAACAAAATGTTGAACATTCCACAAGGTGCATATTTATTAAAGCCATCACAGCTACACAATCATCAGTCTTAACGTATATAGCTAACACTTATATCAGAACCCTGTCTCGATTTTTAAAATTATGATTAAATATTTAATCATTAATAATGTCTCAGTTAAAGTTACAGAGTATCATAATCTGATGTCTTTTTTATAATGCTAATTAACAGAAATGCATATGCCACATGTGCGACCAACCCTTTGCCCATTAATAACTTATTCATATGTTATTACTGACACAGATACTGCAAACTGATTAGTATATCAAACTGAGATTTCTGCTTAATGGGCATGTCAAGAATTACACAGCAGACCTTAGAGTCATACTTGAGCTGTTTGACGCATGATGCTGTTTCTGAGGGAACAGACTTGAACAATCCTGCAGGCCATGTTTAATTACAAATTACTCTGGGGGAAAAAATAATCAATCCACTCTGAAGCCCTGATTGAAATGTATTAATGAGCTTCATCCAGACAAACATGTTTTCCCGTCACAGATCAGGCAGGCAGTTAGAAAACTATTTCTAATCTATAAAAGGTTTCATTTTCCTTTCGAGCCCTGCATGATCCCCAGCTTCCTCTGAAACAATCAGGTTTTGCATGCAGTTAATGAACTGCATTAATATTTAAAGGTATAATTAAATGTGATTATTGCCTAATAATGAAAAGAGTTGATGAAGAGAATGTTTTAGTTGTTATTCGGGGAGATTTCCCAAGGTAAAGTGCAGTTTAAATTCGCCATATTTATTCCACCAATATGACATTTTCAATGGAACACAAAATGAGATTCTTAGCAGAACATCCATGTTGCTTGTTTCCATACAATGAAAGTGAATAACTGGATCTTTCAAGTACTAAAATAGACCCAAAAAAAGCACAATATATTGAATCATGATCATCATGAAAGTGGTCCATATGACTATATTTCAAGTCTTCTGAAGCCATATGATAGCTTTGAGTGGTGATCAGACTGAAATTCGAGTCTAAAATATTGAAAGCTTCATGTGGTCACCATTCACTTTCATTGTGTGAAAAAGAGTAACAGAACAAACATTCTTAAGGGTAACTTTATATTCCACAAAAGAAAGTCAAAAAAGTTTGGAGGGGTGGTTAAATTATGACAATATTTATTTTGTGGGCAAACTATACTATATAAGCAGCCTTCACTGAAAAAAACAATAAGTAAAATTTACTTTAAAAACATGTGTGCAAAAACTTGACAAAAATTTAAGGTAAAATTAAGGTAACTCTACTTAACAACTTTGCAAGTAAAAGTTTGAATAATATCTATTTAGTTTGAGTTTCCTAACGTCTCGGTTACGTATGTAACCCTAGAGCCCAAGAGGAAGCCACACTCCGGGTGGAGTGGGCTGTCACACCAAGGGGGCACGGTCGGCCTTGCTGTTGGTAAGCCAAAGCAATGGCGTCCACTATCCAGTGAGACAACCTCTGCTTTGAGAGAGCCTTTCCCTTCAGTCTCCCACCATAACAGACAAAGAGCTGGTCTGAGGTCCTGAAACACTGCGTTCTGTCTACTTAAGCACGGAGAGCGCGTACTGGACAGAGCAGTGCCAAGGCTGGGTCTGCCTCCTCCCGGGGCAGCGCTTGCAGGTTCACCACCTGGTCCCGGAAGGGAGTGGTGGGAACCTTGGGCACATATCCAGGCCGGGGTCTCAGGATCACGTGAGAGAGACCGGGCCCGAATTCCAGGCACGCTTCGTCAACGGGGAATGCGTGCAGGTCCCCTACCCTCTTGATAGAGGCCAAAGCAACCAGGAGCGCTGTCTTCATAGACAGAAATTTAAGCTCAACTGAATGCAGAGGCTGAAAGGGAGCCCTCTGCAGGGCATTTAAGACCACTGAGAGGTCCCAAGAGGGAACGAGAGGAGGGCGAGGAGGATTCAGTCTCCTCGCTCCTCTCAGGAACCTGACGATCAGGTCGTGCTTCCCCAGAGACTTACCTTGAACTGCTTCGTGATATGCGGCGATAGCGGCCACATACACCTTCAGGGTGGAGGGAGACAGCCTTCGCTCCAACCCATCTTGCAGGAAGGAAAGCACAACAGAGATCGAGCATCTCCTGGGGTCTTCTCGACGAGAAGAGCACCAGTTGACGAGGGGTTCCACTTCAACGCATAGACATGTCTCGTGGACGATGCTCTAGCGGAAGTGATGGTAGCCGCCACCGCTGGTGGCAGGGTACTCAAACCTGCCTCGTCTCGTCCAGGAGCCACACGTGGAGCCTCCAGAGATCGGGTCGAGGGTGC
Organism: Siphateles boraxobius; assembly: GCF_051911475.1. Lineage (NCBI taxonomy): Eukaryota > Metazoa > Chordata > Actinopteri > Cypriniformes > Leuciscidae > Siphateles > Siphateles boraxobius. The sequence goes on from NW_027508975.1 coordinate 15,249,649, forward strand.
CAAAGGGTGCCCCGTCTCTGAGAAAGGAGATCCTTCCTCAGAGGAATTGGCCAAGGAGGTGCTGTCGCGAGGAGTACCAGTTCGGAGAACCAGGTCCGGGTGGGCCAATACGGCGCAACCAGAATGAGTTGCTCCTCGTCCTCCTTGATCTTGCACAAGGTCTGTGCGAGAAGGCTCACTGTGGGAAACGCATATTTGCGTAGGCCCCGCGGCCAGCTGTGCGCCAGTGCATCCGTGCCGAGGGAGCCCTCGGTCAGGGAATAGAACAGGGCGCAATGGGTCGAGTCGTGAGAGGCAAACAGATCTATCTGTGCGTCCCCGAACTGGTCCCAAATCAGCTGAACCGACTGGGGATGGAGTCGCCATTCGCCGGAGATGGGCCGAAACCGTGACAGCTCGTTGGCTGCAAAGTTCCGATCTCCCGGAATGTAGATAGCACGAAGGGACCTCAGGTGCTTCTGACTCCATAAGAGGAGGTGGCGTGCGAGTTGCGACATACGGCGGGAGCGTAGACCACCCTGACGGTTGATGTACGCTACAGTCGCGGTATTGTCTGAACGGACTAGTACGTGTTGACCCTTGAGCAACGTGCGAAAACGGTGCAGGGCAAGGCGTACTGCCAGCAACTCGAGGCAATTGACATGCAGAAGGCGCTGGGGTCCTGTCTAGGAGCCCGCGGCAGCATGTCCGTTGCACATGGCGCCTCAGCCCGTGGAAGAGGCATCTGTGGAGACAACAACATGCCTGGAAACTCGTTCTAGGGGAACACCGGCCCGTAGAAAACTGAGGTTCCACCACGGGGTGAAGGTCTGACGGCAGGTAGGAGTTACTGTAACTCGGAGCGTGCCATGATGCCATGCCCACCTCGGGACTCGATCGCGAAGCCACAGCTGAAGCGGTCTCATATGAAGCAATCCGAGCGCCGTTGCCGCGGCTGCAGATGCCATATGCCCCAGGAGCCTCTGAAACAATTTCAGTGGGACCGCACTCTTGTTTAATGGCTGAGTGGAGAAGGCGACCAAGTCCATACCGAGAAAAGAGCTCCTCTGCACGGGGCAAAGTTTACTCCTTGCCCAGTTGACCCGAAGGCCCAGACGAGCTAGGTGCCGGAGCACTGGATCCCTGTATTCGCAAACCTGGTCTCAGGAGTGAGCTTAAGACAGCCAGTCACCGAGATAGTTCAGGATGCGAACCCCGTGATCCCATGGAGGAACAAGGGCTGCCTCAACAACCTTGTGAAGGCGCGAGGAGACAGGGCTAGCCCGAATGGGAGAACAGCGTACTGATATGCGCGTGCCCTGACAGCAGAACGTAGGTACGATCTGAGTCGAAGGAGAACGGAGACATAAGAGTAGGCGTCCTTCAGGTCGATCGCTGCAAACCAATCCTGTGGCCGCACACATCCAGAAATGCGTTTGGCCAGGAGCATCTTGAACGGCAGCCTGTGAAGGGAGCGGTTCAGATGCATAGGTCCAGGATTGGCCGTAACCCACCAGACTTCTCCGGGACAATGAGGTAGGGGCTGTAAACCCGGACCTCATCTCGGCTGGAGGGACAGTCTCAATCGCACCCTTCGCCAGTAGGGAGCAACCTCCGCTCTCATGATAGGGGCATAGCCACCGACCAAAGTGGAGCGGACTCCCGTGAAGCAGGGAGGAGACCGTGCGAACTGAATTGCATAGCCGAGCCGATGGTTCGCACGACCCAGCGGAACAGATAGGGAAGCTCTAGTGCAGGCTCCCAACTGTGCCAGCGGAGTGAAGAACCACAGACGTCCCCCCGGTGGTGCAGCGAAGCGGAATGACCAGCCCAGACGAGGACGGCATAGCGGCCCGGTGTGGGGGCAAGGTCATAACCGCACCCTGACAGAGGAGGCCAGGGAAGGACCAGCGTTCCACGGGGGCCTGCTCTGTCAGGGGTCTGGCGACAGAGGGGGACAGGGGCGAAACGGTCCGTGGACGGCACGCCGTGTAAACCACCTCTGGGGCAGAGGGGGATGAGGAGAGCACGGCTTGTGGGCGGCGCTCTGTGTCGTCCGAGAACTCTGTATGCTCAGAGAGGGGAGAGTCAGTTCTTTCTGAATAAGGATTCTTCCCCAGCCCTCCACCGGGGAAAGGAGTGGCCCTGCTACCAACTCCTGGAAAGAACTGAGTCTCATCTCTGAGCAGCCCATCTCAAAAGTGCCGCTTAACCCGGCGCGCAGCTCACTGAAGAGCCTCGGGTCAGTCCCGCCCTCCTGCATGTCCATGAGCGTCTGGGTCAGGTGGAACAGGAGAACGGTCATGGGATGCAGTGAGGCAGCTGCCTGTCCTGTGGCACTATAGGATTTTGCCACAGATTACTGTACATTTATTTATAAACAATCTATATAATGCTCGGACACCCTCGGTCTCTCTTACGCAACTGTTGAGCGCGCTCTCGGACACACTCGGCCTCTCTCGCGCATTGTTGAGCGGCCGAGTGTGTCCAAACGCTTCGCTTTTGTCCACTCCGGCGCCTCATAAACACACACACACACGCACACACACACACACACACACACACACACACACACACACACACACACACACACACACACACACACACACACACACACACACACACACACACACACACACACCAGAGAAAAAACTTTGCAGGTCCTATGGCGGAGAGAGAGCCTACTCGGATGAAAACCGCTTCAGTGAGTTCAGTAACGCCACATTATTTTGTCAGTAATAGTAACTGCGTTGTAAAGGGGGAAACAGTAATTCGTTTGATTACTCGTTACTGAAAAAGATAAGGCCGTTAGTAACGCCGTTTATTTATAACGCCGTTATTCCCATCACTGATCTCCGCAACGCTTTATCGTATTCAGACCAAACTTGGTACATGTCATTACAAGCATGACCTGAGGCTACATACTGCGTTTCGGCGCAGCGCCACCTACTGGTCCGGAGACATGAAAAATGACTATTTTTGCTTATAACTTCGGAAGGGTTTGTCCAAAAATCATAAAAGTGGTCTCGATAGATTCAGAAGGTCATGCCGAGTTGACTGATATCCAATTTGTCCATATCGACCATTTTAGGCGTTGGCCATTTAGATTTTTGTACCAAAATGCTGTATTTTCTGCAAACATGAACGTATCATTGCGAAACTCAGTATGGGTCATCAGTACGATGCCCTGAAGGAGCTTGAGAAGTTTTGAACCAGCGCCACCTAGTGGTCAAATTAAATATTCAAAATGCGAAGTATAACTCTGGGTGTGGTTGACTGATTTTCACGGGATCCATCTCCTTCCTGAATCCCCTTGCCGAGTCTAACGATACCACCCATGCTAGGTTTCGCCTTACGGTTTGTGTAGCGTTGTAATTTAGCGCTCAAAAAACATATGCCAATATCTTCGAAATCGTTAGACCAATCGAGACGAAATCACTGTCAGAAGTTTGGAAACATAGGTCGTTGGCTAAATGCTAATACCCAAATGTCAACATAGTAATAGTAAGTGGCATAAAAACGCAAAAAAAATTATGTGTGGGTAATTTTTTACACGTTTATACATATAAATGTCTATAACTCGAAATGAGATATTTTCACCAAATTTGACACACGTATTCACACTCTGAGGACACATGAAAAAATGGTGAGATTGTGCCACTTGTAGGCGCTATAATAGAACAAAACGTGAAATTGCCATTGACTTCAATTCAGTTTTGTGATTAAAATGCAATACTTAACAAATGCATTGGTGTAACATTACGGAATATGATTTAATGGTTTATAACTTTCGACAAATAGGTGGTGCAGTTACGAAATCCATGTGATGTGGTCAGAGTGAGGTGACAATGACACATACAAAGTTTGGTGTCAAAATGTGAAGGCATTGCAGAGATAAAGCCCGAATAGTCATTTTGGCTGCATGCCCCAAATTTTATGCTGTGGTATACGAAAACGGTTTCATCTATCAAAACTAAATCCATAACTTTTAGTCGACATGCTGGAGATGATACAATTTGATTTTGGTGAAAATTGGACAAACGGTCTAGGAGGAGTTCGAAAAAGTAGATATTGAATGAAAATCAAGATGGTGGACAGGAAGTTTGGCTGACTTTGACAAAATTGGTATCTTTGTTTTCGGCATAACCCAAGGAATCTATTAAGACCAGTGTCAGAACAATAGGCAAATTCATTCAAAAGTTATTAGCATTGTTGTAAATTTAATTATAACTTTTGACGAAAAGGTGGCGCTGTCTCAAAATCTGTTAAGAACCTTCAGGTCATGCTGCTGAAGGCACATACTGAGTTCCGTAATGTTACACCAATGCATTTGTTAAGTATTGCATTTTAATCACAAAACTGAATTGAAGTCAATGGCAATTTCACGTTTTGTTCTATTATAGCGCCTACAAGTGGCACAATCTCACCATTTTTTCATGTGTCCTCAGAGTGTGAATACGTGTGTCAAATTTGGTGAAAATATCTCATTTCGAGTTATAGACATTTATATGTATAAACGTGTAAAAAATTACCCACACATACCTCAGAGTCACCTCACTCTGACCACATCACATGGATTTCGTAACTGCACCACCTATTTGTCGAAAGTTATAAACCATTAAATCATCTTATAAGTTACTGTATGATTTTTTAGCCATTTGCCCAAAATTCTCTTAATGTCTTCAATTGCTTCTTGCTGCAGTTGGTCTGACACTCCCAGCCATGTTGGCATCTGTTGTCGTCTTCTTGCGCTTGGCCCCGGTAATGGCTGCTTGCAGCTATATTTTGTATTTTGTTTCTGTAGTGTTTAGGGTTGGGTATCGGTTGGGTTTTATCCGATACCAGTACCTACTCTGTATTTTTTAAACGGTTCCGGTACTTAAACGGTTCTTGAAACAGTATTTAAGAAAACGAAACTGCACACACTTTGTCAAAAAATAATACCCTTTTATTTACAGGGCCAAACTGGACACAATATTAACTTAAATCTTTAAACAATATAAATACAAGTAACATATAGTAATAATAAATAAACCAATATAAAATAAAAATTCACATTTACATGATATATCAAATAAAACAATATTGTATCAAACAATGTAATAATACTGGAGATTAATAGAGATTACTACCAGGGTAACCTAATCTCGACATGGCTCCAGGTTCCCATGTTTTGTCTGCTTGAAACAGTCATGTAAGTTATCTGGTCGTTGTACTAGTTACGGCAGCGCTTAGCTTGGCGAGTTTGGTATTTCTTTCCCACTGCGTCTTAGGCTATGTTTACACGGAAACGATCTGAAGAGAGAACGCAAAAGTGGCGTTGCGTTATCACTTTTTATTCTGCGTTTAGACAAGCGTTATGGGGGGGAAATCAGCGTGCATATGGTAACGCAAAAGTGTGTGAAATTCGATGTAGTATGCACTCCAGGCGGCTAGGTGGCAATGTGAAGCACTGCCACACAACAACACCAATATCTGAGAATATTTTGTACAACTGCTGAAAAGACTCTTGTACTTTTATCAGAGCTGCTAGGGCAACTTGAAGGTTCGACGTATAGAAATAATCCGACATGTTGGTTGTTATTTTCCTGTACTGGCGCATGCCTGCGACGTAAACACGTACGCGACGAGAGCCACAGTGAGCAGATTTGCGTTTTTACCCTTTAAAAATGCTGAAAGTTTTCTGTGATGGGTAGGGATATGCTTAGGGGATAAATATACCATTTTTACAGTATAAAAACATTATGTTTATGGAAAGTCCACATAAAACATGAAAACACATGTGTGTGTGTGTGTGTGTGTGTGTGTGTAACAGAGTTAATTCATTTACAATCCATTATATCAATTCTCTGAAAAACTCTTATGTTGTGGTTTTATTGTTTTGCTTCGATGGGAAGCTTTTTGGACGAGTTTTTTACTCTTTTGCACAGTAATTCAAATTAAAACCAGACCATTACCCATTTGAGCGAACACAGAGCCCTGATCCACTCTAAGCTCAAGACATGGCTTAATCACGCTGCAGGATGAGCTGCCATCATCCAACATGACTGATCGGATATACGCTGATCCAGCATTTTCCCAACAAATAGAGGGAAAGAGGCCTGTAATGCATTTCATCAATATTATTTAGCATATGCTGAGTTAATTCACTTCACTGAGAGATTTACTAGCTCACCTATCTCTTCCCCATACATTAACATAGTTGTGCATCACAATCACAGAAAGTTTGCCAAACCAGGTACCAGAATAACTTCATTTAAATGGGTGGTAAAACACGATTTCGCTTTTCTAACTTTAGCTAGTGTGTAATGTTGCTGTTTGAGCATAAACAACATCTGCAAAGTTACAGCGCTCAATGTTCAAAGCAAAGGGAGATATTTGCTTTTAAAAAATTCAATTTCTAAGGACTACAGCAAACAGCCGGTTTTGGACTACATGACATTCCTCGGGAGTTGCTGATGTCAGCAAATCCCATTATTTACATAAACCCCGCCTCCGAGAATACTTAATAAGCGGGGCGAGGCCATTTTATATTGCTGTTTTGGAGATGAGTTGTCGCAATGCCGTCGAAATGCTGCTGTTTCATCCCGGTTGCAGATCCGCTTTGTTCAGCCTTCCTAGGGACGAGGGAGTTAGGGATCAATGGTTAAAATTTATTTTTAACTCGGTTCCTCATAATTATGACCCTAATCTCGCTCTCTGTGCTGCACACGGAGGAAAGCTTTCACAATCTTCACGAGTTCAATGCATGATTCACACAACTGCTTGTCCTGAAAGATGGAGCAGTTCCAACTTAAAGAACAGAAGCTTTTCGTACTGTTCGTATTGTTAATAGCAAGGAAGTAAACAAATGACAACGCTGTTTGGCTTTGCTGGTTTGTTAAATGCTCATTCATACTTAACGTTAACCGACTTTTTTAATCTCAACAGCGAACTTGGAATTAGTGTAAATTATTCTTTGATTAGAGCTTTTATGTTTATCTACATGCTTGTTTATCTACAGGCATGCTAAACATTGTTCTGTGTTTGATTTGGCTACTGTAAAGACAATGTTTAGTGTTCGTTTTGGGTTAATAGTTCTGTCGACAGATATTTGTCTACAATCGTTCTAAAAATACAAAAGTAACGGTGGCATACAGTCAGAAACGATCACTATAGATCTGCAGTCTTTACTCAAAAAAAATCCCTTTGAGGACTGTAGTATAATTTGTTATAACGATTATATCAAATTCTTGTTTATGAAGCTTATTTTTTTGTAATTCTATAATAATTAGTACAATTAAATAACAGCGTATCTAAAAAGTAATGAGAGAACAACAAAAAACAAACCTTTCTGAAATGTCGTTTAAAAGCCGTTCTTGAACAGTTTCTGCTCGATCATCTTCACTAACGTTTCCCCGGGTCCGATTGGTTTTATTGACGCCATTGTTTATAATACACCAAAGCACACCGGTAAAGACAAGGGGCGTGACGTTTCCAGAAAACGTGCACTAGTCGGTTAGCGAATCACAACTCACTGGGCCAGCTAACCAATCTGAGCCCATTGCGTAGTTTTGAGAGACTGGCTTCATAGAACCAGGAAACCATCAGACCGTTTTACAAAGAGGGGCAGAGCAGTGTAGAATAAAGGTAAAATATATGAAAAATAATGCAATTTTTTAAAAACTGAGCATGAACACATGTTACAGTGCACCCCACAAACACATAAACGGCCTTCGAAAAATTGCGTTTACCACCCCTTTAATGTTCATTAACCTACTGAGAAATTCACTACAATGCCACCGTCAAGACATTGAATGTGAGTCTTGTGTCAGAAAATTGCAATCTACATAAGCAACACCGGGGCTAGTTGTCACTATTCTCCTAGTTCAAAACTGTCTAAATGAAAATAATTGATGTGAATTCTGTCCTCTTATCTAAAAATAACGTCTCGGTTACATATGTAACCCTCGTTCCCTGAGTAGGGAACGGAGACGTTACGTCGGATGACGACGAATGGGGGTTTCCCCTAGAAAGCCAATCATCTTCGTGTATTATAAAACGAGCCAATGGCGATGAAATGCCATGGGTCTGCGGAATTTGCATTGCGTAACTCCGCCCCACCTCGTGGGTATAAAAGGAGGACGCTCGGCAACATGCAGATATGTCTTCGCTGAGGAGCCGAGACTGAACTCAGGCGTCTACCCAGCGGTACAGCGGAAGTGGCAGGGAGACGTAACGTCTCCGTTCCCTACTCAGGGAACGAGGGTTACATATGTAACCGAGACGTTCCCTTTCGTAGTCACTCCGAGTTACGTCGGATGACGACGAATGGGGGTCCCCGTGAAATCACACCACCTTCACAGCTGTCTTCCAGTGCCCTGCGAAGTCTGATCCCCCTGTCGTGATACTGGCACAGACGAAGGAGTCCTACTTAACACAGGAATACCAAGGTACACTGGGAAGCATATCTCAGAGGAGATATGCCGCAGCATGCCTACCCGCAGGGAGGACTTAAGATACGCATATGGCCGGAGGGCTACATATGGAGGAACACTGGAGTGACCAGCCCGAGGGGTGGCAACTTTCAACTCCAGGAGGGCAAGGTGGCTTGCCAAGGGAAAGACACATGCTCAAGGAGGCTTACAGTGGAAATACACATGTGGGGGTTACTCAGGGAGGAACCATGCACACGGAGGCACCTAGCCGGGCACCTATCCAGGCAATAGACACTGGCGCCAGCGTCAACAGTGCTGGAGGAACTCAGGGCTTCAAAGAGGAAGGCTCACCTGAGGAATAATCGCACGTATCCAGTCCGTGGAGTGGAATGGCGAGCAAGCGAAGACACCTGAGCGGGTCCAGTACTAGCTAACTGAAGCGAGTACACGAGAGGACACAGGCTCCACTCGGAGATTATAGAATCTGGCGAATGTGTTGGGTGTCGCCCAGCCTGCAGCTCTACAAATGTCTGCCAGCGTGGCGCCATGCGCTATGAGCCCAAGAGGAAGCCACACTCCGGGTGGAGTGGGCTGTCACACCAAGGGGGCACGGTCGGCCTTGCTGTTGGTAAGCCAAAGCAATGGCGTCCACTATCCAGTGAGACAACCTCTGCTTTGAGAGAGCCTTTCCCTTCAGTCTCCCACCATAACAGACAAAGAGCTGGTCTGAGGTCCTGAAACACTGCGTTCTGTCTACGTAAGTGCGGAGAGCGCGCACTGGACAGAGCAGTGCCAAGGCTGGGTCTGCCTCCTCCCGGGGCAGCGCTTGCAGGTTCACCACCTGGTCCCGGAAGGGAGTGGTGGGAACCTTGGGCACATATCCAGGCCGGGGTCTCAGGATCACATGAGAGTGACCGGGCCCGAATTCCAGGCACGCTTCGTCAACGGAGAATGCGTGCAGGTCCCCTACCCTCTTGATGGAGGCCAATGCAACCAGGAGCGCTGTCTTCATAGACAGGAACTTAAGCTCCACTGATTGCAGAGGCTCAAAGGGAGCCCTCTGCAGGGCATTTAAGACCACTGAGAGGTCCCAAGAGGGAACGAGAGGAGGGCGAGGAGGATTCAGTCTCCTCGCTCCTCTCAGGAACCTGACGATCAGGTCGTGCTTCCCCAGAGACTTACCTTGAACTGCTTCGTGATATGCGGCGATAGCGGCCACATACACCTTCAGGGTGGAGGGAGACAGCCTTCGCTCCAACCCCTCTTGCAGGAAGGAAAGCACGACAGAGATTGAGCATCTCCTGGGGTCTTCTCGACGAGAAGAGCACCAGTTGACGAAGAGGTTCCACTTCAACGCATAGACATGTCTCGTGGACGATGCTCTAGCGGAAGTGATGGTAGCCGCCACCGCTGGTGGCAGGGTACTCAAACCTGCCTCGTCCCGTCCAGGAGCCACACGTGGAGCCTCCAGAGATCGGGTCGAGGGTGCCAAAGGGTGCCCCGTCTCTGAGAAAGGAGATCCTTCCTCAGAGGAATTGGCCAAGGAGGTGCTGTCGCGAGGAGCACCAGTTCGGAGAACCAGGTCCGGGTGGGCCAATACGGCGCAACCAGAATGAGCTGCTCCTCGTCCTCCTTGATCTTGCACAAGGTCTGTGCGAGAAGGCTCACTGGGGGAAACGCATACTTGCGTAGGCCCCGCGGCCAGCTGTGCGCCAGTGCATCCGTGCCGAGAGAGCCCTCGGTCAGGGAATAGAACAGGGCGCAATGGGTCGAGTCGTGAGAGGCAAACAGATCTATCTGTGCGTCCCCGAACTGGTCCCAAATCAGCTGAACCGACTGGGGATGGAGTCTCCATTCGCCGGAGATGGGCCGAAACCGTGACAGCTCGTCGGCTGCAAAGTTCCGAACTCCCGGAATGTAGATAGCACGAAGGGACCTCAGGTGCTTCTGACTCCA